>NC_137889.1:127207824-127807824 GCF_963455335.1 Martes martes | reverse complement strand
CTCAACTTGATAATGGCAAGGCCTCCAGTATCCTGGGAGTGTTCTTTAACATATGAAAATCATTTTGAAACCTCCCTTTTCTTACCTCCCCCAACCCCATAGTATATAATCAGCCACTCCTCACAACCCCAACCCTGGTGCAGAAGCTTTTTCTGCCGATGGGTCCTGTCCCCAAGCTTTAATAAACTACCATTCTGCACTAAATACATATGAAGAATTCTTTCTTAGTCATCAGCTCCAGACCTCACCCCACCAAACCTCACCTACATTCCAAAACCTCATCACTTGGATCCCATGTTAAGGGTTACTTTCACAAAATATATATATATATATATATTTGTGTTATAAAAGATTATGCCTATTGTTGAATATACCCCAATTTTTTTTTGTTTCTAGCAGAAGAAATCTAAACACAAATTTAAAATTTTCTTACATTTTCATGTCTGTTCAATAAATTCAACAAGTCAAAAGAGGAAGATTTAAACTGCTATTATTGTCACCATCTATTCACATGCTTCAATAATATCTTATTCAACTGACATAATGACAAGCCCAGCATCTTTATCTTATCCTCATAATTTAATTTGCAAACAGCTAGCTTGACTCCCTTACCCTCTAGGCCCAGTGTCAACCTTATTGAATGAAAATTCAATTCTCACCAAAGCCCTCAAGGGTAATTACTGGTCTGTGGTGGACAGTTTTGCATTAAGGACTCTAGGTGAAATCTAAACAATGTTTCTTTATAGTGGTAAAAATCCTATCTACCTGGATTTACATTTCCCTCCTCTAGCAAAACAACCTAATGATTTGTTTACTTTTTATACTTTTACAGCAGACACAAGGCATCAGTATTTTTTCCAAATTATTTTTAGTCATTTTTCATGATCAGTTTCTCTAGTATATTTCAATTTTAGAATTTTTGCTTTGTTTAGAAGTTTGTAATTAGAGTTATATTGACATTTATTTGATTTTTAATGTACAAAATAAATTTCCTTAAGTTCTTAAATAGAGCTGAGTGAATTTTTTTGAGAAAATGTTTATTCAAAAAGCAACTGATTAATAAGTGAAGGAAAATAATTGGGATTAATAAAGTTTTTTTTAATAATAAAGTGTTTGATCGATAAAATGCTTTGAGAAAATGAGAAAGCCCATTAATGTTTTATGATCAAAAGTGAAAAAGATTTTGTTTCTCATCATGAGGATATCTCTGAATCTGCAAGTTAATTTCAAGATTGTCAGTTAATTAAAAAAAAAAAAAAGGAGGAAAATAAACCTCCTTGGTACTTACCTAGATAAAATAATGAAAAAGATTCTGTCCAAGGACTCTGTGCAGCAAACAACTCGTTTCCCCATTAGTTATCCAGTCATTGTCTACCTGAAAAACTAAACAGCCAAAAGAGAACCACAAAATCATTTTGAACTCATGAAAATAAAAATATGCTAATATTAAAGATAAAAAGATACAAGTTAGAACATTTCTTTCATTCACAATTACATTTCCTCTGTATCCGTCCCAAAATGATGAAAAATATGGTATCAGATTTTCTGAATTAATCAGTCATAGGTTTTGTTTATCAGTATTACTCATACAACTGTCTGATAATCTTAAAAATATTCATGTTATTCTAGCAAAATAGATGGAAAAAACATTTATTGCAAAGATTTAAAGAGAAAGAATAATAAAGTGTGATAATACTTACTTTTTTTTCTAAATTAGGACATGAATCAAAAACCTTCCTTGACAAGTCTTTGTAATTGGTAACATTAATAAGCATTCAGTGGAGGTAGAGAGAATGTGTAGGAGAGGGGAGATGAATAGTGATCTTATTTATTCAAAAAGGATAAAAAAAAAAAAAACAGTAACCATTTTCTGAGAAGAGTGTAATGCTACAAAGATAAAAACCTAATTCAATTTCTCAATTGTTCAGTCAACCAATTTTTATTCAGTCAACCTTTTTTTTTTTTGGTTGTTGTTATTGGCAAAGGGTGATTTTATTAAAGCACAGGGACATGACCCTCAGGTAGAAAGGGTTGCTATGCTGGGGCTGTGAAGGGAGGCTGACTCTCTAGGATGGCATTGGGGGAGGTCAGGCAAAAGGGAGGTTTTGCAAGAATGTTGCAGTAGGATAGAGGACACACAGGATACTGGAGGCTTTGCTCTTGTCAAGTGAAGGTGGTTTTTCCTTCTAGGAAGATATTAATAAAAAGATAGTTGGGAACTTCCTGGGGGAATGTTACCTTCTTCCTCTCACAGGCCCTTCTCAAGGGACTGCAGGTTTGGGAAGAAATTCCATTTTACTGACATTTCCTTCTGCCTCAGCCTCCCTCAGTGTTATGGAGGGGAGGGAGATGTTAGGGCTTCAGGAAATGGAGTTACAGGTCTCTGGAAGTTAGCTAGCCTATTGATAAGCAACCCTCTTCCTTGGCAATCACCAGGACATTTGTAAACTAAGGGAGACTCAGGTCTTGCAGTATTTTGATATCTATTTGTGAAGAATCTGTTTTGTTTGTTTGTTTGTTTGTTTGTTTTCCTTTCCTTGGCTTTAGGGCAGCCAGAGTGCCTGAGGAATGTCACCCATATCACATGTTGTGGAGGGGTGGTGTGGCGAGCCAGCTTCTGCTTTGTCCTCAGCTAGCCTTCTGCACCCTCCTCATGTCCTCCTGAACAGTTTAGATCCTTCAGTCATTAAAGTTGTTCAAGGAGGAAGGTTTTATCTTCTGTATCTTCTTCCTGCTGAATAGGGGCATAAAGATGTGACAGAGACCACTAAGTGCAGGGGTGAACTTCTGTTTGGATTTTCCTGAGTAGAAAGGACCATCTGTCCTCTGGAAGTTACTGCAGTGAAGGATTCCTGGCACCACCCAGGGAATCCATCAGGTCCTGGTCTCTTGTTTTTTGGGAGATTTTTGATTACTGCTTAAATCTCATTACTAGATATTGGTCTATTCAGGTTGTCAATTTCTTCCTGATTCAATTTTGGAAGTTTATAGTTTTCCAGGAATCTATCCATTTCATCTAGGTTGCTTAACTTATTGGCATATAACTGTTGATAATAATTTCTGATGATTATTTCTATTTCCTTGGTGTTAGTAGTGATCTCTCCCTTTTCATTCATAATTTTATAATTTGGGGCCTTCTCTCTTTTCTTTTTGATTAGTTTGGCCAATGGTTTATTGATCTTATTGATTCTTTCCAAAAACCAGCTTTTAGTTTAATTGATACGTTCTACTGTATCTCTAGTTTCTATCTCACTGATCTCTGCTCTAATCTTGATTATTTCCCTTCTTGTGTGTGGAGTTGGATTAATTTGTTGTTGGTTCTCCAGTTCTTTAAGATATAGAGAGACCTGGTATATTCTGGATTTTTCCATTTTTTTGAGGGAGGCTTGGATGGCTATGTATTTCCCCCTTAGGACTGCCTTTGCTGTATCCCATAGGTTTTGGACCGAAGTATCTTCATTCTCATTGGTTTCCATGAATTGTTTAAGTTCTTCTTTGATCTCCTGGTTGAAATCAAGGAATTTCAATTTTAAAATGAAAACGTTCTTAAGCAAGGTGGTCTTTAGCTTCCAGGTGGTTGAATTCCTTCCAAACTTTTCCTTGTGGTTGAGCTCCAGTTTCAAAGCGATATGATCTGAGAATATGCAGGGAATAATCTCAATCTTTTGGTGTTGGTTGAGCCCTGACTTGCGACCCAGTATGTGGTCTATTCTGGAGAAGGTTCCATGTGCACTCAAGAAGAATGAGAATTCTGTTGTTTGAGAGTGGACTACTCTGTATATATCTATGAGGTCCATATTTTTATTTTTTTGTCAGGCATTTTTTTATTCAGCATTTATTTTTTTGTCAGGCATCCTGGTAGGTATCAGGGATAATGGAATGAATAAGAAAATATGCTAGTTAGCTACACATTAAGGGGGGATTAATTAGCATAAATAATGAATGTATAAAAATCTTCTAATTAAGTTTCAGTAAATATTACAAAATGTGAAGGATAAATCCATATGTTTCCAATGGTGCCAGTGAAGAGATTCTTGCTGTAGGCCCTCAGACATTCCATCTGCCCCCAAAGGTGCCCACATATGTCCTGTGCCCCATCTGCACTCCAACACTTACTCCTTGAGCATCTATTCCATCTGCATGCCCATGCCACTGGTTGCCTGAGGTTTGAGGGATAGCTATTTGCCCAATGATTGTAGAACAGCATCTAATTCTATCTTCTGGACTGGATTATACCTTTTTCTGTGAGATCTTAAACTCTGGAAATGTGTCCTCTTTTGAGGATTCTTAGTCCTAGGTAGGGTACAATACAGAATTTCCTTATATGCCACTCTTATATTATTCTTGCAATCTTACATCCTGTACTCTTTTATCATAGCTTAATAATTCTTTTTATTGAAAGTCCCACTTAAACTGTTGTGCAGTTATCTCATGATTCGATCCAGACTGATGCTGGTATGTATAATTGTTTTGTTTTGTTTTCTGTAAGGAAACTGAAGCTCAGAAGTACTTGATAGCAATCTAAAAGTTCACACATCTGGTAAATGATGAAAGTGGGATTTGAACTGAAATATGATTCCCAAATACATTAAGGGAAGGTAAATTGAAGAAAAGAAAGATAAAGACATTCAAGTATAACACAAATAATATATCCCAAAAGAAAATGAGTAAGAAAACTAATAGTAGTTACATTAAAAAATAAGGAGGGAGTGGTGTAAGTCAAGAGATGAGAATGGTATAGAAAGTGCCTCTGGTTATCACCTGTGACTACTCTGCAACAAAATCCAAAAGGTTCAGTGGCCTTTAAAAGCAGTGGCTTCAGGGGTGCATGGTTAGTTAAGTTGTTAAGCAACTGGCTTTTGATTTTGGCTCAGGTCATGAGCTCAGGGTCTTGAGATGGAGCTCCACCATGGACTCCATGCATAGTGTAGGGTCTGCTTGGGAATCTGCCCCTCCCCCTGTTCACTCTCTTTCTCTCAAATAAATAAATATAATCTTTAAAAAAAAAATAAAACAAAAGGTCAACTTCAGAGAAATACTGAGGCATAAGGGAAGAATTCTTTGACAGAACTACCCAAGGTAAGGGAGGCAGTCAGTATGAGAAAGATTGACAAAAACCCTCACAAAAAAGTAGCATCAGTAAAAACAGAACAGCAAAGCACAATGATGGAACAAAAAGAAGCAAATGATAAGGTATCATGATGGTATGGAGATAAGCAAGAGACCAGGAGTCTGAAAACTTATATTTAGATCTTAACTCTACTTTTTTCCTGTTAGATTACCTGGGGCATGTACTTAATCTCTTTACGATTCCATTTTCATATCTGCACACTGAGAGTGATAATATCTAACCTTCACTGTTGCTGTGTGTATTAAAGGAAAGACTGACCATAAGTCATTTGGCACAGGCCCAGGCCCAAATAAATAATCAGCATTTATGATTCTCATTAGCAGTAAAATAAGTAAAAAAAAAAAATTATTAAGTAACAACCTGTGCCTGAACATTTGACAATTGATATTATGAGCCATAATGTTTCAAGCATTAGTGTAGAACATATTAGGATAATTCCTTGTTTCTTTAATTAAAGTTGAAAAACCATGTCATTTAGTTGACACACTTCCATTAATATTGTACGTAATATTTTATATTCTATTTTACTATGTTGAGTATTTTTAAATAAAATAATCATAGTAAACATTAAATTTTGTGTTAGAAAAAATATTTTATTAAGTTGTTATTTTCTTTTTAGTTTTTATTTATGTTGTTATTTCTTAATCTGATAACATGAAAAAATAGAGAGGGCCAGGTTTTCTGATCAGGTAAAACTGACTCATGACACCCTGGGAAATTTTCTAGCCCTTTTACAAGTGTTTGGGAACAATATAAATCAGCTCACAGGATTGCTGTAATAGATAAAATACAGAACAATCATGTAATCCCAGGGAGGGGTTTCATTTTACATTAAGAACTACAACTAAGACCAAAAATGAGGAAGCTGATTTCTATATATTGCATATTCTAGGTTCAGAGAACTACCAAATTTAGTGCCAAATATCTTTCATCCAAGTTCCTGAAATTATAAATCACATTGGTACAAGATAGAACAAGAGTTCAAGACAATGACTGGAAGTAACATGAGCATGGAGTCTTTCTAAAAAGGAGAAATTTTTACCCACAGTTCCTACATGAGAGACAGAAGCCCACCTTTCTAAAGTCATGTTAATGGCCTCAAGATAAACACTGAAGAAATGAAGGATGAATGTAAATACTCTCTCATTGGCTCCTGCTAATAACTCTTAGAGATAAGATTCACAGCTTTGTTTATGGTTAATTTATACAGAATTCACCCTTAGTAACCGACAGAGATTTACACCCAATATATTTTTACACTACTTTCTTTAAATCCTAGGCTCTAGAATATCTGACAGAAAATAGAAATTTGATCCATTTTTCTTCAGTCTCCTCTCTTTTCTGAAAATATGACTAGTCATATGCCATATGTATGTATGTATGTGTGTATGTGTATATATATATATATATATATAATGACAGGCAAAATTTAAAACCAAATGATTATAAAACAAGTGGTATAAATCCCACAGTTTTCTCAGTAAAGTTCAGGCTTAGGAGTTTATGCCTACATAGACCTTTACATGTACTATTTTGTACATGTAAATGTACAAAATGGATGTGTCTCATTTACTCTTTCAGATTCCTACCTGCTCTGTTCCATCCTGCTTTACACCATAGCTTTGTGACTTGTAGAGATTGACAATATGTTCATATGCCCACCAGCTTCCTCATGGGTTATACTAATGGGAACCAAGCAGGCCACCTAGATAAGGAAAGTTAGGTCAGGGCTTAATTTTCCTCACCTGCCCTTCCTTCCTTTCTTTCTTCCTTCCTTTTTTTTTCTTCCTTTCTCTCTCTCTCTCTTTCTTTCTTTCTTTCCTTTCTTTTTACTTTTAAGATTTATTGATTTGAGAGAGAGAAAGAGGAGAGGGACAGAGAGAGAGAATCTCAAGCAGACTCCCTGGCAGCCTGACTCAGGGCTCCACCCAGGACTCTATGCGGGGCTTGATGCAGAGCTCCATCTGACAGTTCCTGAGATCATGACCTGACCTGAACTCACAAGTCAGCTGCTTAACCTACTGAGCCACCAGGTGCTCCTCCAGATTCCTTTCTTGAAGGGTCATATTGGGCTGGCTAGGTCCCTCTATAAAATGCCACTTCTCTTTTCCAGGCAATGGCCTCCACATGATTTTCTTTCCATATCCCATTAACTTCTCCTTCCCTTGTTCCCTTAGAATCCAAGGTTGGTGATCACTCCACTGTGCAGCTAACCCTGAGGTCCTTGCATTTTCATTACACCACCACACTTTAGAACACATCTCTTTATAAAAGCAAAACAAGTGGTGTCTGGGTGGCTCAGTAGATTAAGCATCTGGCTCTTGGTTTTGCTCAGGTCATGATCTCATGGGTCATGGGATTGAGCCCTGCATTAGGCTCCATCCTCAGTGGGGAGTCTGTTTGAAGATTCTTTCTCTCTGACCCTCCCCCAGCTCACATGCACTCACTCTCTCTCTCTCTCTCAAATAAATAAATAAATAAATAAATATTTAAAAAAATAAAAACAAAACAAAACAAAAACCAACAAAAAACCAAAAACCCATAATGGTCTGAGTACAGTATTTTTTTTTTTTCCTATCGGGGTCCTGACTTATAAATATGTAAAATTAATGAATCAGTTATTTAAAGTTAAGCAAAATGTGCTAATTATTTGTTGTATGTTTAATGAAGCATTATTCTGTCACAGTGCCTAAAGTATGCAAGTGTACTGTAGGTTAAGTTTTTTTTTTTTTCTTTTAGCGAAATATATTTGCAACATATATTGTGTGCTGAACTTAAAATCCAATTATTCAGCACATATTTCTTTAATTTTCTCCAATTTTGAAAATGAAAATGTCAATTTTAAATTTCTATTGTTGTTCATTTCAAAGAACCATCATTTTGTTGCTCAGATGATATGGTTGGAAAAGTTTCTGTTCACAGTTGAACATCTATGTTTCTTTTTGGTATTTAAAAAGTGTTGCATTTGAAATTAATATAAGTTTGAACTTATGTTGCTTTTGAAAACTACAAAGCATTGATATGCTACCATTTTTCTCTTCTCAATGTATTTTCCTATTTGTATTAATCACGTATGTTATGATTACACTCTGGTACTTTTACTTTCAGGAAATTTGTAGAGAACTGCATTTAAAGCGATGCACACATATCAACCAACAGCAGATGCAAACAGACTTATTCTGATATGCTGATCCCTTAAAAGGATGTTTTAAAGCTGTTATATTCCTCCTAACACCAAAGGACAGTATTTGGAAAATAGAACTACTACATTTGTTTTCAAAGTAAAAAGCAAAAACAAAAACACAAACAAAACCTTTTCTATAGTATGAAAGTCAGTCTATGATTTGCCATTCTAGATTTTTTTCATAAATTAACTGAAATTTATTTTAATCAACTTTTAAAACCTTATTCCACATTTCCTAATGGCTTATTGTATTTATTTACTGAAGCTTAGTACTCTGTTCTGTCACCTTCACATATAATCTCAAGGGCATTGCCATTCTGATGGCATTGTGATCACTAGACTTTAGATGACTTTATACTGCTATCTTATTTTTCATCCTTGTCTCATTCCCCAGCCACATTAGGGCTAAGTGTATAATAGCCTAGGCTCCTTGTGGATTATTCACAGAATATGTCAGGAAACAGCATGTGTTACCTCCAGGAAAAAAAAGCCCTTTCTTATCAATGCCGTAATTGCCATCCCAGTCAATATTAGCTAATTGAAATACCAGTGATTAATGATCTATCCTTTTAAAGGTTTTTCTTATCTCAGGGAGCTTTCCAAACCATGCCTAAAAGGTCTATATCATTTTCCAGTAATCTCTTATTTTTTTTTTTCTCTCTTAGTTTTAATTTTCCTGTCTTTCATCTTCATCGAAACTGTCCCTACTCAGGTGTCTAAGCTACATGTGTCATTTATTTCTTTTGTCACATTCTCCTTCCTCATTCATATTGCCATACGTCTTTCTGTCCTGTGGTGTCTATCCCTTTAATAGTACATATTTATCATAGTACTTTATCCCTTCCCTCTGACTAAATATAGTTATAGAATGGGCACAAAGAAAAAGGGAGTCCAATTAGGAGGTGACAGTTCTAATTGTTAAGATGTTAGATATATAAGGTATTAGGGAAGTTGGCTTTATCAAGTCATCAATACTTAGCTTTTCTTAAAAACAGACAAAAAGTTCAAGGACTTTAAATCACACCATCATGGTTTTATAAACAGAAGAGTCAGATGGAGTTAATTTATATAAATCAATCTGTTGCTTGACATTATTCTCACAAATAGTACACCAAAATCTGTTTTATTCTGTGCATAGTCCAAAAAATAAAAAGGTACATGTTCATCTAGGCTATAACTTCCTCTAGGTCAGGACCTAAAAATAAAACAAGTTTCACCACAAGAGAACTTAACACAACACCAGTGTTTCCAGTAATCACTATACACCTGTTGAAATAATGACAAAAATGTAGTTCCTTAGAATTTATCTGCTATAAGTGTGAATTATGGAGCTTCATGTTATTGCTGTGTGTAAGAATGTAGAACTAAGGAGAAACTGGCAAAAAGTAATTCCTCTGGAATGTTTTTTCTTCCTTTTGGTTGTTTGGGAGGGTGAAAGCCATATTCAAAAGAATACAAGATGGCACATTTAGTACAACATTACCTTAATATAATTTCAATATAACCATAGTATTTTTGAACCGAATAACTATTATGAATATGTAATGGAGAGTTCAATACTGAGAATTGGTTTACATGTCATTTGTCATTTACTTGCTGGGTGTACCTTACCTGGCTGTTAAAACATTGCACTTCAGATAATGTTTACTAAAAATGGCTTATAAAACAGATCAGTTTGTAGGTCTTGAACAAAGACATGAATGAGGCCAGTTTTGGGATTCTTACAAACTTCATATGCATTGAGAGAGTAAAAGAGTCAGGCATTTGAGATTAAAGGATTTTTTTTTCTTTTTTTAAGATTTTAATTATTTGAGAGACAGAGGGCACAAGCAGGTGGGAGAGGAAGAAACAAGTCTCCCCACTGAACAGGGAGGCTGATTAGGTGCTCAATCACAGGACCTGGAGATCATGACCAGAGCCAAAGGCAGACACTTAACTGTCTGTGCCACCCAGGTGCCCCTGGAGGAATCTTTTATTTAGAGAATGATTCTATCATGGAGCTTCTTGACTAATTCTTCTCATGGATGCAGGAGAGCTAGGTTCTTGTCTCCTGGAGTCAAGAATGAATCAGACAATAGAGAATGAGTAGAGCAATAGAAGTTTGTTAGGTAAAGATATAGAAAAAGCTCTCAGGAGTGAGAGGGGTCCTGACAGCGTTGCCAAGGAGGGCCTTTAGGGTTGGTATTTTATAGAAAGCTAATCAGGAAACTTAAATCCTTTTAACATGTCTATTGATAACCATTGAGCAAGGACTAGTGATAACACCTTCAATAGTTTACTTCCTTTTTAGGGTATGGTTATTCTTTGTTAATCACAGGTGATTATCATAAAAGACACCCATCCCCCACTCCTAGGGCAGGGTGGTCCTAGAGCATGATCCTCCGGTATGTTTCCTTACCTTTGGTTTTCCCACACCTCCACATTTTGGGGATTTCTGTGAGCCTAATCACATAGTATTCTATCTCTCTCTCCCTACCCAGCCCCACTTGTCCCTTACTCATCATCACCTATCCCAAGGAAAAAGGTGTGATTACTGTTTTTATTTCAAGTCAAAGAGATTATCCCCCAAAATCTCAAGACCTTAATATGTGTCCTTTGAAATTTGGAGTGAAAGGGGTCAAACCTTGGGTCATGCCAGGATCAAGTGTCCACCCTTAAATGAATCACCACAACAATGGAAATATGGAATGCTGATTGGCCAGCCTTATGGATGTATATTCTATATTAGAATTGGGACCTAACCTGAAGTTCATGCCCGAGAGTGAGGAAGACATGATTCCCTAGTGAAAATCATGGTGCATCCAATAAATACAGTCAATAAGTAAAGGTGGAGGAAGAAAACATAAAGCAAAAATTTACTACCCCAATATTTTAGAAGTGACCATATCAATGGTGTGCATCAGTCCAAATATTCTTATTTGTGTGTTCTTTCTCATTTGATCTTAGAGAAAAATAAATGAGGTTGGTCTAAGTCATATTATTCTTACTTCTACAGAATGAGAAACTAAGTTAAGAGTGTTTATGGCTTGGGCGCCTGGGTGACTCAGTTGGTTAAGCAACTCCCTTTGGCTCAGGTCATGATCCTGGAGCCCTGGGGTCAAGTTCAGCATCAGTCTCCCTGCTCAGCGGGAGTCTGCTTCTCCCTCTGACCCTCCCCTTTCTTGTGCTTTCTCTCTCTCTCAAATAAATAACTAAAATCTTTAAAAAAAAGTGTTTATGGCTTTTATGATGTCAGATAGCTCGTTAGTAGCAGAGACAGGATTTTAGTCATTTTGTCTGAATTTTAAAATATAAGCACTTTATGTTATTCTGCACTATCTCCAGTAGGCACTGAATAAATTTTGAATGAAGCAATGAATAAATGAATAAGGAACTGCCTGAAATAAAAGCTGTAGTGTCCCTGAGGCAGACAGGAAGGCTACTGCCATGACCTGACCTAACCATTTGTTTGTTCATGAACTATATACTCCAGAAAAGGACTCAATGATCATAACTTCCCTCTCATCCTGTGTAGTCATTCTTGGGAGGGTAAAAATAACCAAAATTCAGTGAGGCTGAATAATCAAATCATCAAACTGACCAAAAACAAAACTGAAATTCAGACTCATAGCATCTTTTCTTTTTTTTTTAATTTTTAAAAGATTTTTATTTATTTATTTGACAGACAGAGATCACAAGTAGGCAGAGAGGCAGGCAGAGAGAGAGATAGGGAAGCAGGCTCTTTGGCGAGCAGAGACCCTGATGTGGGGCTCCATCCCAGGACCCTGGGATCATGACCTGAGCTGAAGGCAGAGGCTTTAACCCACTGAGCCACCCAGGTGCCCCTCATAGCATCTTTTCATTAGAAAAGCTCAAAGAAAGAATTTTCCTAGAAGCCAATAATGAAATTAAATTTACATTGTTTCTCATCAGCAAGTTTAAGTAGATGATACACATTTATTCTGCAAACATTTATGGAAATAAAGTAAATGGCAAAGTACACATAAGTTCATTTTTTTTTTTAAATTCAAGGATATTGTGGGTTGTTTTTCCTTTTACCTTTATACCCTTATCTTTATAATTAAGCACTATCACTCTTCTTTGTACAACTCCAATTTTCAACCATGGAGACTGAATTATTTATTCAATAATTTCTTAAGCATATAGAAAGTAAACAGATAAACACCATTTAGTGAATTTTTAAGACTCGACAGACTAACACTACAGAGTAACTGCTTATTTTAAAGGGATTCCTTATGAAATGGTATTTCTGGACACTTCCTATATGTGAAAAATAAAAAAAGTAATAAAAAATTTATACTCTGAGCATAAAAATAATACTGTTATGTCAATAGCTAATAATAGCAAGGGTTAGATACAACTAGTTCCGGATTTATCACTTCAGTAAGTCTTGAAACCTGATAAAGTCTTTTGTACCATCCATAATCATGGTCCACTATGAATTTAATTTATCTTAAAAAATGTTATAACTCAGGACACCTGAGTGGCTCAGTGGGTTAAGTATCTGCCTTCACTCAGGTAATGATCAGGTCCTGGGATCTAGCTGGCATCTAGCTCCCTGCTCAGAGGGAGTCTGCTTCTCTCTCTGCCTCTGCCTTCCACTCCTCCCTACACCTGTGCTCTCTCTTTCAAATAAAATATTTTTTAAAAAGTATTTTAACTCTAACAAATAGTAATCTGAGCTGTAATGTCACTGAACAGAATTTTATCCAACCAAAGTAAATCATACATGGAATGCAGGGTGTCACTAAGATACATCTCTATAGCATGATACTGTGTGCTACCAAGGGTTAAGAAGGTATTTTAAGTTGTCTGTTTCAACAGTTTGTCAGTGGTGACCAAATTGAGATCATGTCTCTCTATGTCAAATATAGCTTATACAGTAATTTAATTTTTGAGAGTTCTATTATAAGCCTCTTAAATGCTATCAACAAATACTTTTAGGAACCAACCAACCAAACAAACAAACAAAAAAAACCCACTTCCCCAGTTCTTTTGTTTTAATAAAGAGAAATTTAGTACTTAAGAAGTTTGCACCTGACATATAAGATACACAAAAGATGTCTACCAACATAAAACTCTAGGTATTAATTGCAGTAAATGTATAGCAATTTGAATTAAAATCTTCCTAGAAGAATATGATCACTTGAGACTGGGATAGTCCAGGACAGCAATCTGGAAATATAGGTGATACAACTTTGTGAAGAAGTGCCCAGGTTTTATATTTAGCCATACTTGGATTAAATTTCTTTCTTAGCTATGTGTAATCTAGAGAAAATTATTTACTACTCTGTTTCTCAGTCTCTAATATTAAAATAGGTAGTAATCATAAAAATATCCTATATCATCAAGATATAAATATTAAATTACATAATAAATAAAAAGCACTGGCATAGTTTATAATCCATAAATATTATATTAGCATTGTTATTTGATTGCTGAGAGAGTTTTAATAGATTAAAAAATGGGAGAATTAATGTAACTTCTTTTAAAAAAGGTTATTAAATATTTTTTCTCTCTAAAGTATTAAGCCTATACTCTATAATGTGTTATACTACACCTAAGCCAGCTGTAACCATCGTACAAATATAATTCTTATGAGAAAAAAAAATTATTGGTCAAATGAAGTGCATCTTAAAATCCATAAGCTTCCTAGACAGACTCATGTTTACTCAAGATTTATCAAAATCAGTTAAGTGTAATTATTGAAATAATTGTTAAGAAATCATTCCCTCTTACAGGATAATGGTGTAGTTTTTCTGTGTGTGTGACATTGTGCTGATATGAATGAAACAATTTTACTGAAATTAAGGGGGTTTTTTTGTTGTTGTTTTTTTTTTTTTTTTTAAGTAAGATAAATTGTGAGTTAAAAACTGTTAGTCTGGAAGTTCACCATTTCAATTTTATTAAGTTGCTCAAAAACCCTAGAATTTTCATTTTATTTTTACATGAACTCCATTTTACAAATCTATTATATACTTCCTAAGGAACAACTAAAGGGGTTTAGAGTAGAAAACAAGTTAATGAGATTAAAAAAGCCTGCAGATTCAGAAGATTAATAATAAAATGAAAGAAAGAACTGGTGTATAAACTTACCAGGACTTTTAGTTGTTTCATTATAGGACATCATGAGCTCAAATATATACAAGAGTTTTAGATATTAAAATTAGATGTGTCTTTCTGATACTTGAAATATGGAAAAATCTCTCAAATTAAAAAAAAAGGGTGTGTATATGCATATATTTGTACATAACATGTGTGTATATTTATATATACATACATACACACACACTTGTAAGATATAGCTGACAATGAATTCTGGATATATTTATTATATGTACCCAATGCAATTATTGATTTTGGGGGGAAGATTTATTTATTTATTTATTTGAGATAGAACACAAGCAGAAAGGGCAAAGGGCAAAGGGAGAGGAGGGAAGAATATCCAGCAGACTGTGCTGAGTACAGAACCTGACACAGGGCTTGATCTCACAACCTTGAAATCATGACCTGAGCAGAACCCAAGAGTCAGACGCTTAGCCAACTGTGCCACTCAGGTGACTCCAATTATCGATTTTTATTACAGTATCTCTGTAACTTTCTGAGTCTTCTTTTAAAAACTATCCAAGTTGTAACTCAAGGACTACAGCCTAACCAACTAAAAATAATTTCCCTATAGAATGCTTAGAATTCTAATTTACCAGTTTTCTTTTTTTTTTTTAAATTTATTTATTTGTTAGAGAGAGAACGAGCAAGCACAGGCAGACAGAGTGGTAGGCAGAGGCAGAGGGAGAAGCAGGCTCCCCGCCGAGCAAGGAGCCCGATGTGGGACTTGATCTCAGGACGCTGGGATCATGACCTGAGCCGAAGGCAGCTGCTTAACCAACTGAGCCACCCAGGCGTCCCTAATTTACCAGTTTTCTTACTTAACACTGTCAAGACATGCATCACAACTGGGAGATTTTTAAAGAATGATCTTAGTAGTGGGGTTTTCTGATACATGTATCTCAGGACCAGTTAAAAGATTTAAAAATCAGTAAGAAATAAGATTATTGATAAATTCTGAATATCTTAGTTTAAAATAGTATGGACTATTTTCTTTCCTTCTTTTTTTTTTCTTGGATTTCTTTTTTAAGAAGTCCAAGAGAAATTTCTGTTGATTTTTAACAATTTTCCTGCACCATAACAATGAAAAAATTCTTATTTATTAATGGAGAACATTGATATAGACCATACAAGGTATAATAATAATAATAATTCTAACATGTATCAAGTGCTCTTTAGTGGTCTAGACAAGTTCTAGATACTCATAAATAAACACTTTATAAGTACTATTTTAAACCTCAAAAAATGGTATATTTGCAAATGATATATCTGATAAAGGGTTAGTATCCAAAATCTGTAAAGAACTTACTAAACTCAACCTAACCCCCCCAAAAAGAACAACAAATAATATAGTTAAAAAAATGGACAGAAGACATAAATAGAAATTTTTCCAAAGAATATATCCAGATGGCTAATAGACATGAAAAGATGGTCAACATCACTTATCACCTGGGAAAATAACTGACATTGTAGTTAGTGTCACACCTGTCAGAATGGCTAAAATGAACATCTGTCAGAATGGCTAAAATGAACAATATAGGAAACAAAGATGATGGTGAGGATGTGGAGAAAAGGGAACCCTCTTGCACTGTTGTTTGGAATGCAAACTGGTACAACCACTCTGGAAAACAGTATGGAGGTTCCTCAAAAAGTTAAAAATAGAACTACCTTATATTCCAGCAATTACAGTACTGGGCATTTATCCCAATAATACAAAAATACTGATTCAAGGGATACTTGGATGGTTCAGTTGGTTAAGCATCCAACTCTTGCTTTCTGCTCAGGTCATGATCTCAGGTGGTAAAATCAAGCCCCCTGTCAGGATCTGCATTCATCAAGAAATCTGCTTGAGATTCTCTCTCTCCCTTTCCCTATGCCCCCCGCCCCCCGCCACTGATGCTTGTGTGCCTGTGCTCTTTTTCTCAAATAAATCAATAAATCTTAAAAAAAAAAATACTGGTTCAAAGGGATACAGGCACCCTAATTATTATAGTAGCATTATCAACAATAGCCAAGTTATGGAAAGAACCCAAATGTCCATCAACTGATGAATGTGCAAAGAAGAGGTGGTATATATGTATGTATGTAGGTATTGATCAATCTACACACACACACACACACACACACACACACACACATTGAATACTACTCAGCCATCAAAAAGAATGAAATTTTTCCATTTCCAATGACGTGGATGGAGCTAGAGAGTATTATGCCAAGCAAAATAAGTCAATCAGAGAAAAACAAATACCTTATGATTTCACTCATATGTGAAATATAAAAAAACAAAACAAAACAAATGAACATAGGTGGGAAAAAAAGAAGAGGCAAACCATAAAAGAGACTCTTAACTACAGAGAACAAACTGAGGGTTTCTGGAGGGGAGGTGGGCAGAGGGATGGCCTAGATGGGTGATGGCTATTAAATAGGGCACTTGTGATGAACACTGACTGTTCTATGTAAGTAACAAATCCTAAATTCTCCTCCGAAACTAATATTACATACACTAACTAGCTGGAGTTTAAATAGAAACTTGAAGATTAAAAAAATAAATAAATAAAATAAAAAATGGCTTACCTCTGCCTACCTTTATGTTTGTGATACTGAAACCACATTTCTTTGAAAGTGCTCTGGATTTAATCTTGGAGCCATTTCTTACTTGAGTTCTTTTGATAAGACAGAGAGGAATTTCAAAACAGTATTTTGACACCCAGCAAGTTCTGAACTTGAAGTATTTTCTCCGTATTTTGCTGAAGAACAAACTTTTTTTCTTTTGGTTAATTTCTCTTTCTTTGTAGTGTTATCATACAAAGCTAAAAAAAAAACAGTTGGCACATTCAACACTCTGCTTAAAAATCTTTAGTCAAATTCATAAGTTAGGTATATTTGCTATTTTTTTTTATGTTATTGCAGGGAAATTATTGCCAAAATTTTACCATGTAAAACAGACTGCATGCTTTTCTAGCTTTCAGTAACAATTTCTTCATTCAAGTTTTCACTAACAGTCTCCTCATGTATCTTCCACCGTCTACTCACTGCTAAGTCCAAACAGGGTTCCACATATATTATGCTTTTGCTTCAGCAGCATCTAACTTCCAAGTGCCACACTCTATAATGATCATATGTTGCTGTATTACAAAGTACAACAAAACTCAGTGTTCAAACACAATGACCACTGCATTATCTCTCAACATTATGTAAACTGACTTAACTAAGCTGAGTGATTTTTCTGTTCCATAGGCTAAAAGCCATGACTTCAATTATCTGAGGAGCTTAACTGGGCTGACACATCCAAAGATGGATATTTTTTTTATCTGGTATGTGGACAGAGATGGCTGGAGGGTTGGCTTTTACTCTAATTATATGGAAACACATTAAATGTATTTCAGTCAATTATAATAGTAATGCAATCTAAGCTAAATTTAAAAAGAAGTTGCTCTGGGTTCTGGAGTAAGAATATGTTCAACCATGTCTAATGCAGAAGCAGTAAGGACTGTTGAAAACTACAATAACCTAGGTAGGAATTAACAGTATCTTTGACAGGAAAGTAATGGTTGAAATGGTGAAAATATTCTAATTTTAAGAATGTCTGAAAGAGAATTCATATAGTTGCCAAAAATTTCCAATTAGGTATGAAGAATGAGAGGAATCAAGAATAAGTCCAACATTTTTAACCTAAACAAAAGAATGTATAAAGTGGCCATAGTGGGGAAGATTATTTTAAAAGTATGTTGAATTAGAGGAAGCAGAAATTCTATTTTGGGTATTCTAAAATTGGGATGTGTATTAAATATCCATGTTGCCATGTAAAGTATGTGGTTGAATATCAGAAGCTGAAGTTTAGTTTCATATTCTGGGCTGGAATCATGCAGTCATTCAGAAAGTGAGATTTGGTGAGATCACCCAGAAGTGACTACAAATAGAAAAAAGAATAGGGCTAAGTCATGAAATTTAAGAGGTAGAGCACATAAGGAAATACAAACAAGAAATACTATTTTAACGCTTCCAATAAGGTAAGGAGGGGGGGAAGACAAGAGAGTAAAATATCCTAGAAGACAAATGGTTTGTTTTCCAAAAAAAGAAGGAATGACCAACTTAGCAAAAGCTGCTGACAAGTCAAATCATGTAAGATAGAAACATAGCAATTTGGGGACGCCTGGGTGGCTCAGTTGGTTAAGCGGCTGCCTTCGGCTCAGGTCATGATCCCAGCGTCCTAGGATCGAGTCCCACATCAGGCTCCTTGCTTGACGGGGAGCCTGCTTCTCCCTCTGCCTCTGCCTGTGCTCGCTCGCTCTCTCTCCCTCTCTCTCTCTCTGACAAAAAAAAAATAAAATAAAATAAAAAAATTTCCTTCAAAGAAACATAGCAATTTGATTATCAGTGTGAAGATCTTTGCTGATTTGTGACGATTGATCAGTTGTGGTGGGTGATATGGATGAAGACCTGATAGGACTGGAATCAATACAGAATGGAAGGAAACAGATTGAAGACAGTAAATACAGACTACTTTTTTCAAAGAGTACTGTTATAGAGGAAAAGTGAAAAATATGTAGGACAGTGTGTAACAGGGATGGTTAGTTTGATTTAAAATGTATTTTTATGAGAGAATTAAAAACATGGGAGATATATTGAGTAGGAAAAGGTGATGTAACACAGAACATGAATGAAGGTACCAGTCTCAGAAATGGGCAAGCAATATTAACTTATATAAAACCCTATTTGGATAGGATTTTTGTTTTGTTTTGTTTCATTGAATATAAACAAAAAGAAATGATGCCTGGTGCTTAGAAGATGTTCAATAAATAGTTGTTAAATAAAGAGTAGTAATTGGATGGATGGCAAAATACAGTGACTCTGATATTGATAATATGTTGATAGGTAACATTTTGTGGAAGGTCTCCTCTCGATGCTTCTATTTTATCAGGGAAACAGGAAACATGGTCATCACTTGAAAATCATTGTTGATTTTCAATTAATTGGAGGGCATGTTTTAGAAGTTTGAAGTGAGACAAGTTTTGAAATATTAGATTTATGTCTGTCCTGTGTGAAATATTCTCCAAGCGAGATTGCCAAGAAAAGAAGAAGGGAGAACAAGGCAAAACATACTACATAAATTGACTCTATCCATGAAAGTTTGAAAGCCTGTTTATTTTTATTAAAGATGCACAAATATTTTTTGGTTATATTCAAGTATGTTTGTATTTAGAGAGACTTATCAGGGACTAATGGAGAAGATAATTTTTTAAAAAATTAAATTTGAACTATTCTAATTCAAAATATATAAATAACTCATATAATTCAACACCAAAAAAAAAAAAAATCCAATTAAAAAAATGGGCAGAGGACTTGAACATTTTTCCAAAGAGAGAGAGATGGTCAACAGACATATGAAAAGATGCTCAACTGAACTAATCATCAGGGAAATACAAATCAAAACCATAAGGAGATAGCATTTTACACCCATCAGAATAGCTAATGGGCGCCTGGGTGGCTCAGTGGGTTAGGCCTCTGTCTTCGGCTCAGGTCATGATCTCGGGGTCCTGGGATCGAGCCCCACATCGGGCTTTCTGCTCAGCGGCAAGCCTGCTTCCTCCTCTCTTTCTGCCTGCCTCTCTGCCTACTTGTGATCTCTCTGTCAAATAAATAAATAAAATCTTAAAAACAAAAAAGAATAGCTATTACCAAACAGACAAGAAATAACATGTGTTGGTAAGGATGTAGGGAAAAGGGAACCTTTGTGCATTGTTGGTGGAGACATAAATTGGTGCCACCACTATGAAAAGTATGGAGGTTCCTCAAAAAAATTAAATGTAGAAATATCATACCATCCAATAATTCTATTTCTGGATATTTACTCAAAGAAAATGAAAACACTAATTCAAAAAGATATAAACAACTCTATGTGTACTGCAGCATTATTCACAATACTCAAGATACAGAAACAGCCTGAGTGTCCATCAATTGATAAATAGAGGGCACCTGAATGGCTCAGTTGTTTAAGCCTCTGCCTTCAGCTCAGGTCATGATCTTAGGATCCTGGGATGGATACCTGCATCAGCGTCCCTGCTCAGCAGGGAGTCTTCTTCTCCTTCTCCCTCTGTCCTTCCCCCTGCTCATATTCTCTTTCTGTCTGTCAAAGAAATAAATAAAATATTTTAAAAAATAGATAAATAGAAAAGAATCTGTTATACACATACACTGGAATATTACTCAACTATAAAAAAGAATGAAATCTTGTTATTTGAGAAAATATGAATGTATCTAAAGGATATTATGTTTAATGAAATGAGTCATAGAAAGACATATACCATATGATTTCACTTTCATGTGGACTCTTAATAAAACCAACCAACCAACCACACAACAACAAAAACAACAAAACAAAAACCAAAACCAAACAGAAACAGACTTAAATATAGAGAACTGTGGTTGCTGGAGAGGAGAAGTTAAGGGCTGGGAAAAAGTGGTAAAGGAATTAAGAGGTACAAACTTTCAGTTATAAAATAGATAAGTTATAGGGACAAAAAGTACAGCATAGGAAATATAGTCAATAATAATTTAATGACTTTGTATGGTGACAGTAACTACACTTAGCGTGCTGAGCACTGTGAAGCACTGTGAAGTAAAATTTGATCTGTAATGTATATAAAATTTGAAACATTATGTTGTATACATGAAATTAACATAATATTGTATGTCAACCATACTTCAACTTTGAAAAGTTAAACTGTTCAATATGGTTTGAATATTTGCCTTTGTATATAAAAATTTTTAGTTGGATTTTGAGAAATGATTTTACTTAGCCTATGCTAAATTTTAATTTAAAAAATAGCAAAATTTTCAATACACTGTAGATGTAGTTGGCTTTTCACATTCACCATCAATTTTCTAGATGAATATCTGAGGTTCAAGGAGGTAAAATAATGTGCTTATAAAATACAATTAATAAGCAGTAGTATTCAAATCAAAGTATATCAGCTATAAAGCCATAAACATGCTGATACTTGATTTTGAAAGTACTATTAATAACATTTCAGACGGCTGTAAAAAAAAAAAAAACTAGGAAATGCAAATACATACTTAATTTCTAACAGTTAATATAAAATATAAGTTGAAATAATATTTAATGTTTTAATTAAGAATATATAGTAATATTTTCTATCTAATGTTTTAATTAAAAATATATAGTAATATTTTCTATCTATCAATACCAAACCCACCTCAGGAACTTAGCTGTGAAAAATAATCACCTTTTTCTTTTTCCTTATGGTACTAAGCTAACAATTTATCTTATTTGGTTTTATCCAAAAACTGATACTAAATTATAATACCTTGTTAGTTCTTATTTCCAATCTTTAGGATTCCTGTGTTCAAAGTTTAACCTAATATAGGTTAGTAGGGAAAACAAAACAAAACAAAACAAATCAGTGCCACTTACCCATTAAATTCAAAAAGTTTAAAAAATGTGGTAATTAATAATCAGAAATACTGAATATTCAGAAAGTATTCAGAGACCTTTCCCAACCTTATAAGTTGAAACTTAACATTCTTTAACTACATCAATAACTGCCCATCCTTGGGCGCCTGGGTGGCTTACTTGGTTGGACCACTGCCTTCGGCCAGGTCATGATCCTGGATTTCTGGATAGAGTCCTGCATCAGGCTTCTGGCTCCATGGGGAGTCTGCTTCTCCCTCTGACCTTCAACCCTCTTGCACTTTGTCTTACTTTCTCTCTCTCAAATAAATAAATAAAATCTTTAAAAAAATAAATGATTACCCATCCTTTAAAATCAAAATTACATTTGTGTTTTTGTTTTTAGTCATCACAGTGGTTTTATTTTGTCTTCATCTTCTTGTATTTATTATTTTTTAAAAGATTTTATGTATTTATTTGACAGGCAGAGAGAGAGAGAGCATAAGCAGGAGGAGTGGCAAGCAGAAGGAGAAGGAGAAGCAGACTCCCCACTGAATAGAGAGCGCAACATGGGGCCCAACATGGAGCCCAACATGGCTCAGGTCTGGGATCACGACCTGAGCCAAAAGAAGGTGACTGACCCACTGAGCTACCCAGGCACCCCATCTTTTTGTATTTCTTAAATATTATGCTCTTGAAAGTCATAGGTCTCTGAAGCACTTGTTATTTTTTTTTTAAGATTTTATTTATTTATTTGACAGAGAGAGAGAGGGGGGGAACACAAGCGGGGGGAGTAGGAGTGGGAGAAGCAGGCTCCCCGCTGAGCAGGGAGCCCAATGCGGGACTCGATCCCAGGACCCTGAGATCATGACCGGAGCCGGAGGCAGACGCTCAATGCCTGAGCCACCCAGGTGCCCCACCACTTGTTATTTTTAAGTACCATTTTAAGACATGCTGATTTCTATGTACCCATTAATTCAGTAGTTCTTTAGCTTAGGTTCAGTTATCGATAGAGCATATGCAAAGCACTTGGCTGGTAATTTGAAATAAAGACTTGACAGTAAATATTTTTTTATAAGTAAGGCAATTTGCAATACAGTTTTAAGGTCATAAATCTTAAAGACTATAAAATCAACAGTTAATAGTGTCATGAATTCAAAAACCCATCTCTTTACCTTGAACTTAATAATTAGAATATAGAGAATGACCTTGATATATTAGATGTTTATAACTACTTTAATCATCAATAAGAGTCATCCTGTACAGGATAACTATACTATGTATCACCTGTATCCCATTTTTCATTAAAGCATTTTCTTTCCTTTTTATTTAAATTATATAAGCCTAATATTTTAGAAAGGCCAGGCCATTGTATTCTTTTACTTTTTACTACTTTCAGATCCTTTGATGGTATAACTCTTTCCTTAAGAATAATTAAGGAGAAAGTTGCAGAGACTAATTCTTCATAATTTCTAAAGTTACATATGCAGTTATTAAAACAAAACAGGAACTGTAAAATAACTAGAAGTAAAATTTGTCACCTTTTAAAATCTAATGTTCATAAATACATAAATAAATGTACAGTGCAAAATAAATCTTAATACTACATTTCAACATTAGAACAAACATCAAAGTTTATGTTCTTTAAAAATTGTACACTTCAGTAATGGACTTTTACTACATTTTTCTCTGTAGGGAATACAAGTGTTGAGAAGTTTAGATAGGTATGCAAAATTACAGAATAATTCACTAGCACCATAGACAGCATATTTTGTATTCTGGATGTAATATTCTTTTGCAATATTTGTTCTTATTGATGATACAGCTTGTTGTCATGTATCTCTCTGACATTATAAAACAAAAGGAACTGGAAAAGTGATTACCTTAATCTCTTTCCTAATGATTATGACATGAAGAAGTCATGCAAAGAACATTTCCTTGCTGTAGTCAGAGGGAAATGTGACTACAGAAAACGGGTCAGAGATGCCTTGTTTCTGGCTTTGAAAATGGATAGAGGGAACTATAAGTAAAGGAATGTGAGTGGCTTCTATAAAATGGAAAAGGCAAGGCATTGGATCCTATATGGCATCAGTAAGAGATCACAGCCTGGGGCACCTGGATGGCGCAGTCGGTTAAGCATCCCACTCTTGATTTCAGCTCAGGTCATAATCTCAGGGTTGTGAGATGGAGCCCCCCATGTCAGGCTCTGCACTGAGCATAGAGACAGTTTAAAATTCTCTCTCCTCCTCTCTCTCTGCCCTTCCCCCGCTTGTGCAGGTGCGTGCCTGCGCACACATGCTCTTTCTTTCTCTTAAAAAAATAAATAAATAAAAAGAGATTACAGCCTGTTCTTACTTCGATTTTAGCTCAGTGATACCTATATTGGACTTGTAACTTACATAACAATAAGATAATAAATTTGTGTTGTTCATTACAGTTTTCTATAACTACTACAAAATGCTAAAAACTACTAGAAAACTACTACAAAGTTGATTATCTCTCAGAATTTAATAACAGTTTATAAAATATGTATATCAAATATGTATATATTTTGTATACCATTTCTATAGCAGTAGATACACAGAATTTTTTTTCAAAATTGAGTATTCAGATAAAGCTGATAAATATCATACCATATTTCTATAAGTGAAGTGAAATATATGATTTGCTTTAAAGAAGAAAAATAAATTATATGTCAATGGAAGCACCATCATTTTGTCTCATTGTGAATGCCACAGTATTTTTTGTAAGTATTCAAAAGTTATAAAAAAAATTTATGCAATATTAATGAGAAAAATTTGAAGTACCATCTTAAAATTATATGTTAACATTTTCAAGTACAATAATACATACTATTTAATAAAGTCATACTAAAAGGAAAGGGTATTCTCTTTTGAAAATAAATCTGATAACATGGATTTTAATTTAAAAATTTTTTGCATGACAATAATTTGTAGATATTTGTGTGAAAATATACACTTCTAAATACTGATGATTTCATTGAAACAATTTATCATAATTTATTTAACCCAAATTTTAGAATTTATAATGTTTTCAATATGTGCCATTACACATAGTTTTATGACTAAGATTCTTGTGCTTGACATATTTTATTGGATCTCTGTTACCTTAAGAAAAGAAAATCCTAGAAGTTGAATTCCTTGCTCACAGAGACATGTTTTCAAGCCAAACATTATTTTTCTCTAAATTAAGCTTGAAGTACACAGACTTTTTCCTTCATTATATAACATTTAGTTACATTAACTGGAACTCATTAAAAAAAAAACTAGTCTGTCATAAAGTAAATTTATAAAAACTCAAAATATTTAGAATTTGTATAGAAAATCAAATAACACTGGAGCCTAAATACTTGGAAGTGAGACCTCACAGGGAGCAATAGCTATCACAAGTCTTTTACTGTTGTACTTATACAGTGATTATTCTCACTACATCAGCTACAATTATTTTACCCTTGTGTATTTAATTCCTTACCTTATTTCAATGAACTGAGAAAACAATAATAGAAGTGAAGAAAAATTTTTATAAGCTAATGACTAGTATGAAAGGAGAAAAAGAATTTCATATTAATTTCATTGTGTATTAATTTTATTTGGTGGTTTAAACAGTGAATATTATTTAGATTAAAGCTACACAGGCAAACAAAAACAAGAACACCATATTTTCAAATTCGAATATGGAGATGGACATTCAACCTTGGGGTCAAACCTTGTATGGAAGGAATCAAATAGGGTAGAGAAACTAAACATCAATATTCAACTTCCTTCTCCTGCTTCTTCATGCCCTCTATCTATCAATCAACTGATCTATCCATCTACCTATTTATTTATTGAGACTAAACATTCTGTTATGTCGAAAAAATATATCTTCAACTTTTGGAACATCAAACATTTTCCTCCTAAAGCATCAAATACATTGAGACAATTCTGCTAATAGAGAAAATCTCTTCTCTCTTCTTTGTGCATTGAAAAACACTTCTATGACCTATAAGTAATGATAATGACAGTAGAAAATAGTAAGAAGATCAACATTGTAAGAATCCCACCCTCCCCCCAAAATTAAATCAGTTACATCTTTACATCCTAAATATATGGACTGTAGATTACATACTTTCTTGGGGGGGGGAGGGGAAGTATTTTGACTGTAAAATTATTTTTCTATGGTTTTATTAGACCTTTTAGCTCTACTTTTAATTTCTCTGTAATCAAAACTTTAAAAATAAAAATAAGGAAATATAAAAAATTATTCAATTTTAGAAACAATTGCTAAATAAACTCAAGAATGGGAATAACTTAAGCCATTCTGTGTTTTCAGTTTTTTTTCCTAAATGTTGTATGCATTATATTTACAATTATGCATTCCAAATTATTTGCATATTCATCATATTCTGTTCTATATTTTTATTTTTTTAATTTTTTTAAAAGATTTTATTTATTTATTTATTTGACAGACAGAGATCACAAGTAGGCAGAGAGGCAGGCAGAGAGAGAGGAGGAAGCAGGCTCCCTGTGGAGCAGAGAGCCCGATGTGGGGCTCGATCCCAGGACTCTAGGGTCATGACCGGAGATGAAGGCAGAGGCTTTAACCCACTGAGCCACCCAGGCGCCCCTCAAATCTCCCTATTTTTTAGAAGAGAATTGCTAGAGATCAATGTCTTTAAATGTAGTTTAAAAAATACTAAAATTATATCATTTCACTCTATTCACCTAATAAAGCTTAGGAAAGTAAACTGTTGGAGAATTATTTTTTGCTCATGTGAAATAAAGCATCGCATGTCATTTGGGGATATATAAATGCTTTCCAAAGTTAGTAAAGTAAATGCAATATGTACAAAGAAAATATCATAGTCGAAGAAATACTATTAAGATAGTTTAATATTAAGTAGTGAAAGAACATTTGGTCATTACAGTTGGTGAGTGTGGGTGACATTACAATTTATCACATACAAATTTCAAAAATAGATTTGTCCTTCTTCATTAATGCAAGACATACATTTAACTAACCTATCAATTTTAAATACTAAAATAAAACCTAAAAAAGATTCCTAAACCTAGGAATCAGACACAATTCAACAAATTCAGTAAAAAATTATCTGCAAAATTAATGTGTGTTGGATCTTCAAGATTATATTAGATCTCCAAAATTTATTGATCTTAAATCTTCAAGTGTGTATTTGTTTTTTTTCCCATTTGTATTCACGGAATAGTTTTCAGTGTGAGAGATCATGGTTTCAACAGCCAAGGTGTTTCAGATCCTCTTAAATTGAAGAATCATCTATCATTTTCATTTAAGATAAACCAGGTATAACTTGAACTCTTGAGGGATAAGCAAGTCTTTTGCCATTTATAATTGGTTGGACAAAGACAAAGAGCAAACAAGGTTGGAAAGATAAAGGTAAAAAATGTGAAACCAAAAATAAAGGCCATATAGAGTAACTGGTATATTGTGTTTTTGAAGAAAGTTTTCCTTTCTAATCAATTATTTTTCCTGCCTTTGTGACTTTACTAACTAATTGTTTTGCTTTGCTCTATAATGTTTATATTTTTGACAGAAGTATTTTAAAAATAGTATTTAAAATTTTTTTTATTAGGAATTCAATATTTTTTCTATAATTTTGAATATTTATAATGTATTTGGCATTCACAATGAGACAAAAATGATGGGACTTCCATTTGAAATATAACTTTTTCTTCTCTAAAGCAAATTATTTTACAATTTCACATATAAAAGCACAGCATGTTATTTATCAGGCAATTGCTTACTTACTCTCAGTTCCTCTTACAGTTCCTACCTTGTAGTTCTTACACAAACATCTCCTTAAAAATCCCCTAAGTATGTATAAACTCCGTGAGTGAGCTAATTGGTCATAAACACTATCACCACCGGAGGATAAGGACAATGATTAGCTTTTGTGCAGAATTTGTGCAGAAATGGAAGTCCTCTCACATTCCTATTTATTTCACTAGTTTGCCCCCTAAAAAATCCGATAGATTCTCATGAATTAAATGATTACTTATAGCACCTTTCATCCCCTGCTACATCAGCTAGGTTTCTTAAGGTTCTGAAGGGAGTTCATGACACCAATATTTGGGAATATCAGCACAGAGTTGAGCTGATGCAATCCTAAATAGAAGAAACACAAAATAGACCCCCTAGGATATGAAACAAGATCAAGCCATCTACAGGAGATTACTATGCGTCATTCAAAAAGGTAGTTCCTGTGATATTTCTACCCCCAACCTGCCCCCAAAGATTTTATTTATTTATTTGAGAATGAGGGAGAAAGCAACAATAAGTTTGTGGTGGGGGAAGGGGCAGAGGGAGAGGGAGAAATAGATATCCCACCAAGCAGGGAGTCTGATGCAGGACTCAATCCCATGACCTGAGCTGAAGGTAGATGCTTAACCATCTGAGCCACCAATGTACCTCAGCTCCTGCGTTATCTCTGAGCCCAGGTGGAAACTGAACATGTGACCATGGAACATCAAGTGATTATATAGCCAGAACTGAGCACAGCTGAATTCTTTCAGACCCACCAAACCAATGTCAGGTAGATCCATCATCATTCTATAATAAAATACGTATATTAGGGATTCAGCATGAGCAGGTTTATAGGACACAAGCAAGTAGCATTGAATAGGTGAGCAACATCCCCATATTATTCAACAGTGCATTCAGGTCACACCAATGATCACAAGAAGGTTTCCCTGGGACAAGCTAACAGAGAAAAAAGAAGGTCAATTTCAGTTCATGGGTAGATTGGGTAGATTGACTCAGTAGATCAGTGCAAGCAAAACAGCAACTACTATAGCATATAGCCCAATCAGGGGTGTACCTGAAAGATAGGAAGGAGAAATTTTGCGATGGGCAGAGCCTTGGGCAGGGTACCTAGCCATCTCCTTTATGTGAAAAAAGAAATGACTCAAGGTGAGAATATACACAGCATTTCAGGCATTGAAAAACAATTTGGCTATTTGGTCTGGGGCCTAAAATAAAGAATAATTAAGGGATCAACATTTGAGATAGTGACATGTGGTAAGACCTACAGGAGAAGACAGAGGTGTGATGATCTTTGTATTACACATTATGTCCACAGGGAAACATCTACTGTGGAGGACCCACAAAAGAACTAAGAAGATAGAAAGACTTGGCCAAATAATGTCACACAGACTCTGTCATTAGCCACACCATTGCTGGCACAATGGGTATAAGAAGAGAGTAGTGATAGCAGGAATGAAGGTGAGAGATAGGCACAACAACATGGTCTTGCTCACAAAGGCTAATACACCCTTCTTCTATTGCTGAAAGTCCAACCTGTTAGCAACAGAGACCACTGTTGAACTTCAGCACGGATTTAATCCTCAAAGTGACAAAATGCTAATTTGCTGACAAAATGAGGACATTGAAGCCTTTCCATGCTGGAAGGGACAAAGATTAACATTGTTTAATATCTGCATATATTCCTGAAGTGGATGTTTCTTTCCTATTTTAGGGCTTCAGCCAGAACCACTATCTGAGGATGTATAGAGTATGATCCACCAATATGGAGTCTCATAGAAAATTGCCTTGATCCAAATTACTCACCCTATAGCAAAGAAAACCTGGCAGTGGCAGCATAGCTATGGGATCCACTGAGCCTATCATTTAGTGCTCATTGGGTTACCCAGCTAGTGGAGTGATGGAAGGACCTCTTTAAAGGCCTAACAAGGTGGTGTCTTGCTGAACCCAACTCTGCAAGAATGTGGTATCATCTCCCAAAATATGCTATATACACTTCAAATCACCAGTCATTGAGGGGTGCTGTTTCCCCTCTAAATAGAATACATTGGTCCAAAAAATGAAACACCAACACAGGATTGTTTGTTTTACCATTAGTTTCAGCAACCAAATTGAGAAATATATGCTTTACTTCCCAAGAAATTTAGGCTCTATGCATGTAGAGACCCAGATTCCCAGGCAGGACACTCACAGTGGGGGATACAATGTCAATTTTAAACTACGATTGTCATCCAGTCATTTTGAGCTTCTCTTGTCAAGAGACAACTAGGTAAAGAAAAGAGTCACCACCCTGGCAGAGGTAACTGGCATTCATCATCAGTGGTAGACAGGTCTGGGGTTACACAAAATGGGGAGAGAAGAAAATGCCTGGGATTCAAGTGGTTTACTTTTAGTACTCTCCTGTCCAATCTTGATATTAAGTGGCCTGCAAGTACCATTATGAACAGGAATGAGGTTCTGGGACACCAGTTTCCTATTTGGAGTTTTCCCCACAGCAAGTTACAAATAGAGTCTGACCTCTTCAGTCTTTTAACTCCCACAAGCTTGACTAAACTTTAGACATGTTTCTTCCTGACTATAGGCCCCTGACCTATTACTTTAGAAAATCTGAAATTGCAAATTATTTCCCTGCCCTTTGAGATGCAAATCTCCCAGCCTCCTGTCAGTTTTACAACCCAGGAATGTCTTTCTCAAAGACCTGAGAGGCATCCCTTTGAAATGAATCATCAAGAAAAGGCAAGGCTCCAGTCTCTGGGTAGAAAGGAGCCTAACTTTGATATGGTACAATTAGCAAACACAGATGGTCTAATTTTAGTGACCAACCTTCCCCTAATGTCTTCTAGTATTCTTCCTTTAGCTCTCTCCTTGTTTAAAATTCCTCTTCTCTTTTCTTTCAGCGGAGTTGAGTTGAATCTCTCACCAATTGCAATAGTCTCTTGCAGTAGTCTTGAATAATGTCTTCCTTTCCATTTTTAACAAGCATTTGGTGGATTCCTTTTCTTTGACAAGTCCCAGAGAAGCACATCCCACATGGGATGGACTTAGACTAATAAGTCAGTAGCATAAATGTTTGGCAGTAGTGGATATTATAGCATATCCTGTATAGTTCCCTCTCTTCTACTTGGCACTCATTCTCCCATCTTCTGGGAATGCTGACTGCTGACTGCTCACAGCGGTGTCTCTGAAAAATAGCTTCATCTGAATGTAGTTGCTTCCTGCATTGAATGATCAACCAAAGGGGGTTTACATACACACAGGCCCTCTTGTTTTAATTTGGAAGGGTAGGCCCCAGAAGCTAACTGAGGCCTCTGTTGCAACTGCATCGTAGTTCAAACTTCTCTTTCTGCATAATTCTGCTTTCTTCACTCTTACAGGTGTTATTCCCAAGAACACTACTCAGCAAATCTCTTGCATGCAAATTCCTTTGTCAGTCTGTTAACAAGGATCACAATTTAAGAAATCCTATATATGCAGCCACTCTTGAGATTATAGTCATTACTACTATTTTGGCTCTGTTGAACTTCACCCCAACCCTGTAATCCTGGATTAGATGACTCATTTTCTTAATGCTAAGACCATTGTTTCATATTAATTAGTAATGTCAAGATAATTACTCCAATGAAAATTTTACTTACCACCTTATATTTTTCTTAATTTTATATTGTCGACAGCTCTGACCCAATAGTCTTTATGATAATAATTTTTTAAATGCATTGTTACATTGAATATTTATACATGTACTTCCCAGCTTTGTTTTGTTGCCATGTGCATTTTTTAATATTTTGAAAACTGTAAACTGTGAGAATGAGTTAGAAATTCTTCATTCTATTAATATCCAGAACAGTTCATTTTCCATTGCATATTTTAAAACTACTGATTTTACTGATTGCAATGTTTTGTATATTTCTATCACATTCCGTTAATGTTTTCTGTACACTCAGACACATCTCATTTTTTTATCATGTAATTATTGAAGGGTGTTTATTTCTCTGTTTATTTCTTACTCTTGCTTAATAGCAAAGAATATATGAGCACATGTATTACCTAGTTAGTATAATTTTCATCATCTGAACCAATGGTACCACCATGCTGTTCTCACGGAATTAATTTTTGCGCAAGGTATTTTGTATGGAGGCAGTGACAGATCATTTGGTGCTATAAAGTTGCCTAAGTATCCATAGACTTTCATTTCTATCATCAGACTATGTATGAAACTTGATAGTCTTCTGTCTTTTACCTCTACTGTTCTTGCCTTGTTGTTTATTTTTCTAAGAACAGGAAATGTGATTGGATCATGTAATGTTAAGAATTCCTACCTTTTAACTCTGTGTTTATTTTCACCTCCTGTATTATAGTGTGACCAACCCGATAAGAAAGACCTTGTCTTTCAATAATCCCCCAAATCTATCAATATGAAGGACACAGAGTGGTTTCTTCAAATCTTTAACAAATGATTGCATAGGCAGATAGTATAATCTGCATAAATATGGAAACGTTATTGCAATGTTTTAATTTCTTAATGGGTGTAGCTGTACTTTGGACTGGGCTTTTGATTTGGCAAGAATCTATTTGGAGGTTTTGATACTACCTACATGTTAGAGTTTATGAAGCGTTAGGGACCAAGAGCTTGGTTATTACATCAAAAGAATTTCCAGAGCTCTAATACAAATGTTTAAAAAGCAGCTCTGCAAAAACAATATAATTTCAAATGTTGTTTCTGATAAGGCTCATTTTCCAACAAGCTCTCTTGCTTTGCAGGATTCCCGGCTTACACAAACCACCCAAAGAGAGAGATTTAGTGCAAACATTTTAGCCTCTAATTTTCTTTTCCAGAATCATACGTAAAGCTCAAACGCATCATCAGAAATATTTGGCGTCAGTACCACTCAAGTGACTGATAACAAACTCCCTTAATGTCAAGAGTCATTCCATTTTTCTTTCAGGAAGAATAAGGCCATACCTAAACATATTAAAATATTATTCACTTTGACAATGGAACTAGTTCCAAGACATGAACTATTGTTATATTAGAAAGAAGAAGCAATCAGTATTTTTCATTGCCTAAGAATCTCTATACTACAAAGAAATCCATCACTTCTAATGAAATTGGTAAGTACCTAGGAGGCAAATGTCTTTTCTTATTTCTACTGTGAAATGTGGGTTGAAATGAGCAGTTGTAGTTAACTCAGATTCCTATTTACCAGAAAAATTTAGTCAATAGTGAACATATTTATCAAAACTTTTTAAAAATGACCTGAAATTTTCATTAAGATTGCAAGGGCTATTATTGTTCTATTTTAAGTAGATCTGTAGATTGTTCTTAATATTAAAAACTGAGAATAACAGTAAGTTTATTTTATTTAAATTATATTAATTAATAAAAATGTTTGATTCCCTTATCTAGAAAATAGTTATATTTAGTTGAATTTATATGTGTTTTTAATATAAATATCATCTTCAATTTCTGCTTATAAAATGATTATGTACTACAATTTATGCTTTCCTTACCATGTAATTGGTTTATCAGTAACTGTTGTGTCAACAGCAAATCATATTTTCTGGTGCATTAATCTTAAGTATTTTTCTTTCTTGACACAAACACAAAAACACAAAAAATGAAACCACATGAAAATTTGAAAGAGATTAAAATGGAATAAAAAGTTCTCAGTAGAGTTTAAATATATTTTTATATTGATATTAAAGACCAATATTGTATGGCTTCATATATATGCTTGTAACTCAATTATTTTAAGATATTTATTAGAAATCATCCAATGGTATTCATTTACTACAGTAAATCACCCTGGTAACTTAGGCATAAATGGAAATTATATAAACACTTTCAGGCTGATAATATTCTTAAGGAATATTTTACTACGAAGAAAAAAGTCCTCAAGTATTGTTTTGAAGAGTAAAGCTAGTAAAGAATAAAATTCCATTAATTATCAAGACAAATAGCACTTGAAATAAATCAAAATATAACATTTTGTACATTTTTGGAAAAACAAATTGGCTGTTTATTTCACTTTGCTAGATTTACTAGATTTTTTTATTAGATTTCAGTAGTTGTAATTTTCCTTCCTAAATTTTTTTCAATTTTAAAAAATATATTTACCTGTGTGATCACTTGATTAATGTCAGTCTGTCTCATTAGAAAGAAAGCTACATGAGAGATGAAAACATGTCTGTTTTGTTTTCCATCTCCCAAATTACACTTTGCCTGGCACATGGAATTAGATTAATATCTTTCTGAATAAATTAAAAATTAAAAAGATAATATTACCTGAAAAACCAACTCTCATTAAATGGTTTGTAGGTGAACAGAAACTGAACCAATAGAAACAAATAAAAAAAAACATATAAAATGACCACATGAGGGATCCCTGGCTTGCTCAGTCAATTAAGCATATACCTTTGGCTCAGGTCATGATCTCACGGTCATGGGATTGAGTTTGATGTCGGGTTCCCTGCTCAGCTGGAAGTCTGCTTCTCCCTCTGCCTGCTGTTCCTACTGCTTGTGTGCATGCTCTATCTTTCTTGCTTGCTGACAAATAAACAAGATCTTTTAAAAAAATGACTACATGAGTTTAATGAAAAATATTATGCCTAATTTTAAGCTCAGTATTATGCTGAAGACCATTCTGATGGTACACAATTTGAAGTAATATATACATATAGAAAGATGAGACAGAAAGAGAGAGATCAATAGACAGATGATAGATCATTCGATCTGGACACTTCTGGCCTTAGATTCCCAAATTCCATTTTAATTTCCAAATTCTATTCTGATTTTTCTAACTTCAAATATGATTTGAAACAATAATTATATGGCCTTATGATCCTTTCTGTATATTAATAGTAATCTATAATAGTATTTTTTTTTACCTCAGTGAGATTTTTTTACTTTACAATTGCCTATCTCTTGTAAAACTACAAAGTATACTTTGATAACAAAGAACAAGAAGAAGAATTTCATTGCAAGTCTTTTATTTCTGATAAAGCTTAAAACATGGTATGTGGGCAAGATTTACAATATATATGGACATAAAGACAAAAAATTAATAAAATTGTCCTATAATCATATTTGTCATGGATGGTCTTTGAACTGTAACTGTTCTTTAGTTAACAAAAAGTTGTTGTGTCTTCTCATTGGATCCAACATCTACATAGTTATGTAACATATAAATATGTTTTTTGGCAACCTATATGGATATAATTTACATAGCCACATGTCTTTATGAGTTCATTTTAACCTAAGTATAAAGATAATAAATATAAATTTTCTACTTTACTACCTACATGTATGGCAATTTCTTTATCAATTTCTATAGTGCTTTTTAATATTTGTATATTAGATTATAGTATATGTGTGTGGTACAGTTGAGTGATACAATGTGATATTTTGCAGTATACCAATGTTTGACTGATTAATATAATTTGTGTTCAATGATTTTTTTAAATTACATAAGTAACATGAGCATTGAAAACATAGTTTTTTGTCATACATATATGTATTAGTCTGCTTGGGCAGCCATAACAAATAACCAGAGACTAGTTAAAACAAGAGAAATTTATTTGCTTATAGTTCTGGAAGCTAGAAGTTCATGATCAAGATGCTGAAAAAGTTCTGGTGAGATTTCTCTTCCTGGCTTGCATATAGTCATATCCTGCTATGTCCTCACATGATCTTTTCTCTGTGCATTCACGGAGAGCCAGTGAACTGTGCTGTCTCATCCTTTTTTTAATAAGGACATTCGTCCTATCAGATTAAGGTCTCAATCTTACCACCTCATTTAACCTTGATTATCCTCATAAAAGCCCCATCACCAAATATAATCACATTGGAGGTTAGAGCTGCAATCTATGAAATTTGGGGAAATACAATTTCATCCAAAACAATATGGAGTTCCCTTCATCTTCTCAAAAGATGCTTTGTAAGAATCTCAAATGTGGATTTTATTACTGTTGTTTTGTTTGGTATGTTGTTGTTGCCTTTTGAGTATATAATAATGTTCAGCCACCTAAATGTAGTCATTGACTATTATGTTTAATGTTCAATATAGCTTTTCATAGTGTAGCTTGAAAAATTTTTAGAAGTTTAGGGTTTTTTTTTCCAAGTTACAAAATATAAGTTAATGCTCTGTTTGCTGATCTCAGGACTAGTAATTTTTCAGTGTGAATATATAACACACTCTAACCTGGTATGTAACTGAATCATTGCTATGGAAATGATATCAATGTTTTTTAAACCATTAATCCATTTATTAAATTTGATAGTACAATGTATTTCTAACTCTATTCAATTACTAATTGATCAACTGCAGTTTTCTTCTGCTGCAAGGTAAATGGCAATCAAAGAGGAATCATAACCTTTAACAATATTTCTAGTGTGACATGGGATTAAAATAATCAATACAACTCATAACACTCTATTTTCACATTAAGTAAAATGCTAAAGTTTTGATTCTTGGATTATCCCCTGCTAGTAATTGTGCCAGATTACATCCTGATAATATCCCTTCATGGTGAATAAATGTCATTAGTTAAAATGTTTCAAAATTCAGAGTTGTGTGACAGGAATTGTTTACAGGGTGTCACACTCTTTTATAACTCTGTTCTGTTGACAGTATGATGCTTATCATTCAAGTCAATATATACAGGATTTCTTATGAAAATGTTCTTGATGTGCGTTCTTAATGGAAAAACATGTAATTTTACTAGATATTTAATAAGAATAATAATCATACTGAATAGCTCACATAGAATTATAAAAGATGAAATTTACTTAGCTTTATTCTATGTTTTGTACTACAGGCAATCACTTGTCAATGACAGTATTAAATTATAAGTTCATCAAAAACTATTATAAAAGTCTTAGAATTGAAATCAATTTTAAGTGTTATTTATTGAAATATGTTATCCCATACACAATTAAACTTTATAACACCCATAATATGGTATCAGGGAAAGAATAATGAAATATACATAAGGAGACCTGAAGGAGACCTGATTTTTTTTTTTTAGATGTTTATTTATTTATTTATTTGAGAGAGAGGGAAGGAGAGCGAGCGAGCGAGCAGGGGAAGAGGGACAAGGAAAGAATCTCAAGCAGATTCCGCACTCAGCACAGAGCCTGAGGGTTCTATCTCAGGATCCTGAGATCATGACCCGAGCCGAAACCGAGAGTTGGATGTTTAACCTACCGATCCACCCAGGCACACTGAGGAGACCAGAATTCCTTCTCTACAACTGATTATGAGTAAGATGTTGGATAAGATAGTTAAATTCTCTGAACTATAAAATAGTTATTAGTTTTAGATTATGAGTAAGATGTCAGACAAACTAGTTAAATTCTCTGAACTATAAAATAGTAAACTATTAACAAAATTGTTAAATTCTCAGTAACCTAACTTATCGGTAATACTCTCTAGTTTTCCAGTTCTCAGTATCAATAAACTTCACGTGCATGATTTCCCTGTCTTCATACAAGCCAGTGACACACTGCTGAAATAGTCAGGGCCCTTGCTTGACAGTAGTTTGTCTTCGCCTCACTGCCCCATTTCCTTTTCTTTCCTCCTACAAGGGGCCTCCAGCTATGAGCACATCTTGGATTCTCCCTGAAAGGGCCTTCTGGAGTTCTAAGAGTTATTTGTTACTGAAATGTTTCCAATGTTATATTTTGTAAGGATATATTTCAGATTAAAAGTGGAGGGTTATGTGTATGTGTGCACACCCAGGTGCATGCCCATGTAATTTCAATATCCTATTATCAGATGACCATTAAGAAGAAAGTGATATAGACTAGCAACTAGAAGGATTTTCTAGGTACTATGTCAGCTGGGAAAATTTTTCAGGAAGAGAAGAGAACAACTCTTTTTCTTCAGTGTTTTAACTTCTGGAAACTGAAGCACACCACCATTTCCAAGAGCAACTATTTGGACAGTAACAATTTCATATCCTAAGTGGGACAACACCCACATTATTTATGAGAATACCTCAAGCAGTTGATGGATGGTTTCAGGAGGTTCACACTTCCTGTGTTTGCTGTTTTTGAAAGGATGGTTTCTTTCAAAAGCTGGAGACTAAATGATGTGGTTCATATATCTCTAAGGGGAACTTGATGTGATGCCTAAATATCAGTTGACTTTTCACTCCTCCAAGATTAATTACTGTATAAGTGAATGCTGTGGACATCAAAGATTTTTTGAGAAAAGTCATTTCTTTCTTTTGGGAGAAGTCATTCTTCCTTTGAAATATCTATAAATAAATATATTTGGCAACACTGATCCAAATATCTTTATGGAATATTTGGCAATGACTCTTTGGCAGTGACATGTATCTTAGAAAAAGAGTCATTTGGAAGTATTTCTCAGAAGTTATTAGGTTTAACTGGATAATGGGTATTAAGGAGGGCACATGTGCTGATGAGCACTGGGTATCATATGCAACTAATGAATAATTGAGTATTACATCATAAACTAATGATGTACTGTATGTTGGCTAATTGAACATAATAAAAAATAAAAATTTAAATAATAAATAAAACAATTTAAAAAAGAAGTTATTAGGTTTATATCACATAAGAAGAATAAAACCTGACTATATCTTTTCCCTAAAGAAATTACTAATGTTCTTGAATAATATTTTCTCTAACATTTTATATGCCAAAAATGATCAAAATAAAGCAAAATATACCCAAATTTTCAAGGCTGAGAAAAATCTAAATGTTGAGTTAGTGTTTTGAAGGTGTAACAACTTCAGAGACAATATATTTAATATTAGACCCCAGAATTTTTATGTCCTTCAATTTTACATGTGTGGGTTAATTATATGTGTGTGTAGTGTGTGTATGCATTCTTCATGATGATATGAGAGTAGTCAGGTTTTTAAGTAACAAAACTCATATCCTAAAAACAATGAATGAGATGGATACTCAAATGTAAAAATTAGCTATTGGCAGGAGAAGTAAAAGAAAATGCAAGAGAGAGAAACTGCTCTTAGGAAAACAAAGTGACTGTGCTTCAGATGTCAATGTGACTAAAAGATACAAAATTTTGTCCATTTCCTTCTAAAAAAGAATACTTGAGCATAAGTGAAGGACTAAAGAAGGGCTAGACTATGACACACAGGACAGAGATGAAGTGAAACTGAGAAGAGAAGGCTTTAAAGAAAATGGAAGAACCAAATGAACACCATGAACTTTATCTGATGAATGTTGATGGAAGATGAAAATGCTAGAAAATACTAAAAATGGAATTTAATACAAATACGGGATATTATTTTTCAGTGTGATCTTTCTTTAAAGGCAGTTACAATCGATCTCTTCCAAATACAGCACGTGGGAGATGTAGTCTCCTATTAATCAATCCCTCTCTGACTGAATCTAATTATATGCAGAATTTGTTAGGGCTTAAAGTTACTCAGAGATGGTAAAGTTGATGAGATTTTGAGTCAGCTCTGAGCCAGAGATTACTGTATATTTACCATACTCTGTTTCTTCTGTATTTGGACACACAGCTAAAGTGCATTTCCCAATTGTTCTTGCAGTTTGGTGACATCATATGACCAAATTGTGCAAATGAAATGTCAGCAGAATGATCTATATCACTTCCAGGCTTAGCTAATACCAGAGACTCATGGACTCCATTTTCCACTATTTTAGGTTGAATGTAGAAGAGAATCATGTCGTAGAAGATGGCAGAGCTGATAATAGAAGAAACATGGGTTACCTGAATGACTTTTTTGAATAGAGCATCTTCTACTAACCAGAATTAGACTAGTAATGATATAATTGTGTAGGACTTTGGATAATATAACCTTCAAATAACGGTGGTTCGCCAGTCAAAGCAGTGTATATGTAATGATGCTGAGCTCAGTAGGAAGCACTTAGTTGAGGTATTTGAAGTCTCTATTGTCAAGTAGAAGAAACTGTAACAAGCAACTTCCCAAACATTTTCAACTAGAACTATATAGCCTCTTCACAGGACCTAGATGGAAAGATAAATATTGTAGTCTGACTTAAATAATGTGCTATCTGAAAGCCCCATCGATTTGGAGCACTTAGACTAACTCTATTGTCCAATTAATCCCCAAAACCAGCAGGTTCTCTAGGTGAAAAACATGGACATTTAACCTACTGCAGAGAATTTTACAAACCAGGAAAAAAATGTGAGCAGGATTCTTTCTCAATCTCTCTCTCTCCTTCTCTCTCTCTCTCTCTCTGTACCCTCCCAACACATATACAGTCACAAACACACACACACACACGTGCGCACACACTCATTTGGAAAATTTTGCTATTCCAAAAAGTATATAACATAAGAAACTACACTTTGGAACAGAGATGCTTAAGCTGTTAAAGTTTATACTAGTACCAGCCTTTAAGCATAAAAAAAAATGTACTTCAGAAAGAAAATAAAGATTTGAACCCATTTGATTTCTATCATATAAATAGAAACAACATAGTAACAGTAGACTTGTGAAAATTGATAAGATATAATAGAAACATCAGAATTCAGTACATAAGATATTAATGTCTTAAATTGCACCTTTGTCAATCTCAATAAATTGTTTGCCTTTAAAGTTTAGAATCAAAATTCAAATGGAGAATTATACAGAAAACAAGACAACTTTAAAGCTAAGAAACTGCCAGTTTATAGGCACACTTGGGTAGCTTAATTGATTAAGCCTCTGCCTTCAGTTCAGGTCATGATCCCAGGGTCCTGGGATTGAGTCCTGCATTGGGCTCCGGGAGCCCTCTTCTTCCTCTGCCTCCACTGCTCCCCCTACTTGTGCTCTCTCCCTCTGTCTGTCAAATAAATAAATAAATTCTTAAAAACAAAGAAGAAACAGCTAGGTATAAGTGCATAATGAGTTAAACAATTGTTATTAAAAGTAGAGATTTAAAAAAACACTCAGAATGACTAAATCTAACATTCTTGAAAACTTTACATTTTCCTCAATTTCAAGCAGGTGAAAAGGAATTTGACACTCATGAAAAATATTAAAATAATATTCAGGCCTTGTGTTATGTGATGGAGGAGATCACTACTCAGTTATTACTTTGTCACTTATTGTCCACATCAAGTCAGACTGTTACAGCTTCTCACAATTTTTCTGATAAAATCTTTGATATCTTTAGTCAACTGTGATTCTACTGAGAGACTTTGTTCCTCATCAAAAGAGAGACACCACATAGCACAGAGCATTTTTTTTTTCCTTTGGACACAAGGTATCCTAATTATTTTTACTGGGAGTCAGATTTTAGACAGCTCCAGATTACCTGTGGAATTAGCAGGCAACAGTAAAAATACAGAAGACCAGATGTGTTTCTAATTGGCACTATGGCTCTATTTTTGGATTCAAAGAATTAAACTTATCCCATCAAAAAGCAAATGGTTGTAAAACTAATAATTAAGTAAAACTAAAATACAGTGATCAAGCAACCAAACTTTAGTTGATGTCTGATGGTCAGTTATTCACTCAAGCCATTTTCCTCCGAGCGATGGCAGCAAATTTATAAGTGTGAACTCAGAAACCTGTGATAAGTACCCTAGTATTTGAGGATTTGTTAGAAAATAATCCCTTCTACTGTGGACTTCTGACAGGACAAATAAACTCTGTGGAAAATTTTCACGAAAATAACATTTTCATGACAACTTCAAAGTCTGCCATAGTTTTGACCAATATACTCCAGGAAATAGAATTAATCTATGCCACAAAAAATCAGAATTTCAAGAACAGTACTTCCTCAAGTTTGGTCAACCTAGAAGCTATGTAAGTAGGGATGAACAAACATGGCTAAGGGACTTTCAGTCTTGCTAATAAATCTATAATGATCCTTTGTTATTATTGTTGTTCGTGGTTATCTTATCCCCATCCGTAACACTCTTCATATAGCATGAAGGTTCTCTGATTTCCTCAACTAGAAAAGCTGCCCATCTTCATTTTTCTCTATCTCAGCATTCTATATTATTTGTAGATTTTGTTTCCTTTCTTAGTCTTAGAATATTTACTGCATAATTGCATATAATATGGTATACTTGAGGGCAGAGGCCATATCTGTCTTGTTCACATAGCAGTTCATAAAGTCTAATAAAGTATCAGACATGTAATAAGCAATCAATAATATTTGATGAATGAATGGATGAGTACAAAAAGATGAGCTATGTGAACACAGTGATGCAAATGTTAAGAACAACTTCTAGAATTATATACAGATTTAATAGAAAATGCTTAAATAACTAGAAAGGACCTCTGTTTCCAAATAATTACAAAACAATCTCACCGGTTACCATATGCATTTTCAGTTGCCCAAAATGTATAACACATGAGTCACTAATCATTTTTCTCTAAAATTCATTAACTATATATGACTTATTTTGTACATAAATTTACCTTCTTTCCCAGTATCTTTCTTATCCCATAATTTACTTTCTCTTTCTTTATAACAATCCTTTTCCTTTAACTCTGATAATTAAATATGCTTCATCGTTTAGTTCATTGTATTACTTACAATTTATTTGAAGAATACCATAAAGACATCAGTTAATATGATTTTTCTGTGTTCTCCTTTTTCTCTACTCCATTTAAGAGAGAAAATCCTGAAAGGATTTGAAATAAAGAAATTTATGCTAACATTATTTGTTTCAAAAAGCCGCTCATTCTACCATACTTTCAAATCTAGTCATCAAGATTGTTTTATCTCCATTTTAATTACATATGAATTTATTTCATGTATAACAGCTTCATTACACACAGCATATATTAATCAGTGAGTCTTTCTTTTTCTACCCGAATTTATTTCTCTACCCAAATTTCTCATGCTAATTTTTTGAGGAAAGTATATGTAATAAAGCATCATGTTCAATTTCTATATGCTAACATTGATTACTATTTTATTTATTTATAAAATGCATATGCATAATATATTAGCAATGGTTCTCATTTCTTCCCAACACTAAGTACTTTTCTTCAGATTCCTTCTTAATTAAATTTTCCTTCCAGACTCTGAGTCTGCAATGACATCAGATGTACATGAATCTGTGTAAGCAGTAGTCTCTACTTTTTATACTAAATTCAAGCACACGTGCACACATACAGACACACACCACACACAATATTATGAAGCAATCTTAAGGGGAATGATTTGATATATAAACAGGGTAGGATACAAATTAAAAATAGAATCTCTAATAAGCATTCAAATTCACACTTGTTCAAATACTTGTTCAAATCCAAACACAATCAAAATCATTACAAAGACCATACCCTCATTCGTTAAATTCTGATGGTATAAGAGACATATCAACTTTTATAGAACAGTTTTCATATATTGTTCTTTCAGCTAATCAAATAACATACAGTTGTCATCTTTCTGGAAGAAAATTATTTCTTTTATATTACTGTTAGTAAATAGCTAAATATATGTCTCCTAAAGAACTATATTAGAATTTAATTCATGTACATTTATTATTCTAGTCAATATACTATATTTGAGATTATCAAGTGTTTCTTAACTAGAGGATTAAGTAAATTGTCTAGGTTTTCTATCTATTGTATAGCAGAAGTGATGGTTATACAACCTATTTAACTCTTAGTCACTTTATCCTTATCCTGGAAAAGTGACAGATACTTTGTTTCAACTGTTGAACTCTTTTCAAAGACTCTAAGAAAAAGACAGTCTTCAACATGAGAATGACATTCCGGCATCATTTTTTCTTTTATTTAACAAAGTTCTCTTTGGCAGAGTTTCATGACAATCTTAAGTTTGTTTTTTGTATCTTTAGATTTGAAAATCTGTTGAGTGACAGTATAGAGAGACAGCTGGCAGCCAATAAAGATAAATTTTACCTGTCAAAACTCTCTTATACTGTTTAGGTAAAGAAAGATAGATGAATTAGGTAAAGAAGCTGTTTAAGTAAAGAAATATAGATGAATTACAGAGTTAATAAAAATAAAAATTTAACTAAAAGAATACCCCTTAATGAATACAATGTGGAGTTGAAATAAATAATGTTACACTGATAATTCTAATACAGTTCATGAAGTAGAATCTCAAAAATATCTTTGAAATTAAAGAAATAAAATAAATACATATATACACACATACATGTATATGTATAGAGGTATAACCTGGGTGATTTAACTGAAGAACAGCAGTAAAAGAAGACTGATTGTAAGACTAAAGAGTACCCCAGTAATTCACTGGGCTGGTTTGGCCAGCAATAATGGCCATTAGATGCAAGGGAATATAATGACTTTAGAGTTCATTCATATCAATGTCATTAAACAAAAGGTTCAATGTCATAGACAAGAATATCAGAACCTTTCAGGGATTAACAATACGTTAGTAATTTAACAAGTAAAATCACAATTCTAGAGTAGTCTGTCAGTATCAAACAAGAATACAGCCAATGGCTTTGAGCCAAGGACACAGAACTGTTCCTTGGAAAGACAGTAGTTAACTAAACAGGTTCCAATTCTTGGAAAGACTATTATATTAGCAGAAACTCAAAATGTGATTTTGCATTTAGGTAAGAAGAAGAGGCACATGTGGATTCATTAATCAACACACTTTTTGTATTTTGGCAAAATTTTTTAGACTCCTAAAATTCTAAAATCTTAGAATTTTAGACTCCTACACTTTTTTAGACTGGAACAGTTCCTCAGACATTCATTACTTTTGATGCCTTGACAATTTTGAGGAATATTAGTCAGGCATTTTGTAGACTTTTTCTCAATTGGGTTTTGTCTGATATTTTTTCTCATGATTAGATGGAAGTTACATGTTTTCAGGAGGAAAACTACACAGATAAAATGATATTCTTATCACATCAGCACAAAGATACATACTATCAACTGTTGCTATTATCAGTGTCAATGTTAATCACAATCACTTGGCAAAGGTAAGGTTTGTCAGGGCTTTTTCACCTTTCAGTTATTTTTACCCCTTCCCAATTTGTACTGTTTTAAAGAAGCAACAATATGAAGTTCACATTAAGAAATGGGGTGTTGTGTGCCACTTTCTTGAGGAGCAGAATTTATATAAAGTATTTTGAATTTTTCTGTAGGAGAGAAAATTCTGTAGGAATTTTTCTGTAGGGATTCATTTACATATTCAGTCAATTAATTGTATCAGTATGAACTCATGGTTATTTATACATTGGGTTATGATTCACTACTACTTTATTTATTACTATTTATTAATTATTATTTATTTATTATCTCATTGCTCAAATTGTTCTTTGGTCTTTGGAAGATCTTTCAGTTGGCTTTTGTGTCCTTTGGCTCACTCTGTGTGTGTGTGTGTGTGTGTGTGTGTGTGTGTGTGCATGTGCGCGCGTGACTTCCTTCCTTCATAGCGCTATAGGATGTCCCAGATTCATCTTGCATAACCCCTTCTCTGACCTGAAATCAACCATCTCTTCAAGAGACCTAGTGTGTTTATTGAAGAATGGTATTAGAATTGATAATTGATGGCTGCTACTGGCTATCTACTTTAGGCTACTTAGCTATCTGAACAAAGAAACAGAGGTTGATATTACTGATGTATATACACATATCTATAAGTATTTTTCTATATATCCATTTGTTAAATAATTAAGCATCATATGAGTTCCTATTGTCTCCAACTTTATTCCAGTACTTTATAAATTATTGTAATCATCCATACTTTTCTTTTTTTTTTTTTTCTTCCATACTTTTCTATAACTTCCCACTCCAGGTGAGACGTAGGCCTCACCATCTAGCATCCATTGACTTAATAGTGCTTATGCACAGATTTTTTTTTCCCCTTTAGCCTTACAATTTCCCTTCATTTCCAAATTTATTAGGTCAGCTTCTTTTCTCCCATGCCTTCAGTGAGTTAGTCAATATATTTGTAAGATAGATTTTGTCACAGTTTTCATTTTATTGTTGAGTTTTAAGAGTTCTTTATATATTTTGGATATACATTGTGATTTGCAAATACTTTCTCCCAGAGAAAAACTTGCCTTTTCATTCTCATATGAGTACTTTTGCAAAGGAAAATTTTAAATTTTAATAAATTTAAATAATTTAATAAAATGATTTAATTTTATTAAAATCCAACTTACTTTTTATTCATGGAATGTGCTTTTGGTATTGAAGTTGAAAATTCATCACCAAAACTCACATAGTTTTCTCTTATATTGTCTTCTAGCAATGTTATAATTTTGCATTTTACATTTAGGTCTATGCATTTTGATTTTGATTCTGCATTAGATGGACTACCTGGGTTCATTTTTTTTTCATATGTATGTCCAATTATTTCAGCACCATTTATTGAAATGACCATCCTTTCTCCATTGAACTGCTTTTGCACCTTTGCCAAAAAACATTTGACTATGTTTGTGTGGATCTATTATCTGGATCCTTTTCTGTACTAAAGATCTACATGACTATTCTTTCTCCAAAAGCGCACTGTCTTTTGTAGCTTTTGTAAGTCTTGAAATCAGGAATAAATCCTCTCATTTGATGCTGCTTCTCAATTATTATGTTGAGTGTTCTAGGTAGTTTGCCTTGTCATATAAACTTTAGAATAGTTTGGTTATCTCTATAAAAGAGCTTGTTGGAAACTTGAAAATGTGCTATATATATATGTATTTGGGAAGAACTGAAATCTTAACAATATCTAGTCTTCCAATCCAGGAGCACAGAATGTTTCTATCCATTCGTTCAGAACTTCTTTGGTATCTTTCATCAATGTTTTCTTGCTTTCCATGAATAGATACTGGACATACTTTGTTAGATTTATATGTTTTTTTTTTCCACTTTGGTGCTACTGCAATTTTTTTTGCCATCTTTAATTACAAATTCAAGTTATTCATTGCTGGTATATAGGAATGCACTTAAATTTTATAAATAAACCTTGAATCTTATAGCCTTACTATATTTTCTTTTTAGTAATTTTGAAATTATTGATTCCATTATTTTAGTAGATATAAAGTTATTCAGGTTATATATTTCTCTTTTGGTCATTTTTGGTAGTTTGTCTCTTTCAAGGAATTGGCAAGGCATGAAGTTTGTACAAACTGTTCATAGTAGTCCTTTATTATCCTTTCAATATCCATGGTGCCAGTAGTGATGAACCTTGCATCATATCTAAAATTGGTAATTTGTGTGTCCTCTCCCTTTTTCATTTGATTAGCTCATCTGATGGTTTGTCAATATTCAGTTCTTTCAAAGAACCAATTTTTGGTCTCATTGACTTTATCTTTTTTTTTTTCTTTCCTGTTTTCAATTTCATTTATTTTTGCTCTAATTTTATTTTATTTTCCTTCTCCCTCATTTTATTTTTCTTCAATTTGCTTCAAGTTTATTTTTCTAGTTTCCTAGAGTAGAAGATTATGTCATTGATTTTAGATCTTTATTTATAATATATGCATTTAATGTAGTAAGTTTTACTCTAAGAATTGTTTAGTTACATTAAAAAATTTGGATAAGTTCCATTTTCATTTTTATTTGGTTCAAATTTATTTTTAACATATCTTGAGACATTTTTGGTTCCTGTGTGAAATATTTGAAACTTAATTTTCAAGTATTTGATCATTTTTTCTCTTTATTATTAATCTATGTTTAATTATATTATAGTCTGAGAGAATACTTTGCATAATTTCTATTTCTTTAGAAATTTTGTGTGTATGCTTCATCATTCAGATTGTGACAAATATTGGTGAATGTTCCATGTGACCTTGAGAAAAACGTGCATTCTTCTCTTTTTTTCTAAGAGTATTTTTAAAATGTCAATTAAAACAAATTAATTGATAGTGCTCTTCAGGTCATCTATAGCCTTACTAATAGTTTACTTACTTGATGTATACACTACTGACAATCATTTTGAAATCTCCAACTATGAAGTGGGTTTATCTAGTTCTCCCATCAGTTTTACCAGTTTTTTTCTTTATGTATACATGAAGTCTCAATATAATAAAATATCTAAATATAGATATTTAATTTTGCAGTGGCATCCATATATAATACTTTTGATTTTCACAATTTGCCATAAGGAAGCTTTTTAAAAAAATTACATCTGTGCTTGAAGCTGAGGCCAAGGTGGCTCCTGTGAGCCTCTTCTCATATATGATTTTAACCAAGGCAAGTACCTTCTCTGACCATTTATTCTGACCAGCTAAATTATTGTAATTAGACCATCCAATGAGGATGTCCTTTTTTAAATTATTAGGAATTATATTTTAATGCTCTTTTCTTAATAAATTTTTCCCACTTTGGCACTAAATCTACCATTCATGGTATGCCATATTACTGTCTGTGACCTTTGCTCATTTTCTGTATTTCTCTGCTATGCTATATAGAGGAGCAATTACAATAGGTCTCTTTGTCAGACACTTTTATCATTTTTATTTTCAGTGGTTTACAAGAAAACCTCAGGGATGGCTTCAGGGAGAAAAGGGAAGGTATGTCAACTCTACTGGCTGACTATTCCTATTTAACATAGTAATCCTGTTCTACAGGAGATTTAATTTTTAAAATTGTTTTACCAATAAATGAGAAAAATGGAATATTAAAGAAAGGAAAGGAAAAAAGAGAAAATGAAAACTAAACTGAACAAAAATGAGAAAAGAAAGAGAGGTAAAAGAAATGAAATAAAATAAAAGTTTGCCTGATACCTTGTTTTACTGCTTCCATATTTTATGTTCCTATTATAATTTTTAAACTCCAGATCTTCTTAGGCACAAAGAAAGAAGTGAAAAGAGCAAGATATCTTCAAATTAAAATTGTTTTCACCAAATATTGACAAGTTATTTAAATTCTGAAATTCCATTTTCTCATTTGTTAAAGATAAATTTCCCATAGGATTGCTATTGATTAAAAAATACTAAACCAAAAACAATGTACTATAGATACCCAGTAAATGTCTAGCATTTTATAAATAGTAAAAAGGATGCTGGTCCTACATCATAAAGTCTGCCTTAGATTCATGGCTCTCACACTTACAGTCTAATTTGAATAATTCATTTAACTTTCTTAACCCAAGTGGGTGATTTATCAAATGTAAATAATCCTATCAAATCTATGTCATCCTGATATTTTGAGGTCTTGGCAACTGACCCTCAAAATAATATATATAAATATACTTTATTCACTCTAATGTGCCATCTAATTACACATAATAAAACCATCATCTCATCTATGTACATGACTTCATTATATCCTGTTATCTTCTTTTACTATGAGTCCACTTTACTTTTCAACATAAATTCTAACTCAAACAATGGTTTAGTCATGGATTTTTGGGTTAATCCAAATCTGTCATTTTATAAAAATGAACCCTTTGTACCTGCTAAAATTCTTTATTGGATAAATGTTTACTTAATTTATTACTATTTCATTTTAGCAGTAATTGCCAAATCAGTATGAAGATTGAAAAACTTTGGCCACTAAAACACAACATAAAACTTTAGTTTCCAGGGCCCCTAGGTGGCTTAGTGGGTTAAGGCCTCTGCCTTCGGCTCAGGTCGTGATCCCAGGGTCCTGGGATCCAGCCCTGCATCAGGCTCTCTGCTTAGTGGGGAGCCTGCTTCCCTTCCTGTCTCTCTGGCTGCCTATCTGCCTACCTGTGATCTCTGTCTGTCAAATAAATAAATAAAATCTTAAAAAAAAAAAAAAAAAAAAACTTTAGTTTCCTTCAGTGCTCTGGTAATCTGGTCACCTAAGCTAGTCCTTTTTGTTCATTTATGTGATGTGATTTCTTGAAAGTTAGTTGTAGATCATTAGAAATAATTGCTAATAAGTGCTTTGCTGGCCACTTCAAATTATTTTATCTTCTGTTTATATCTGAATTATAAATTACTCAGGGGAATTGAGAATTAGAATATAATTAGTTTCATGTTGTCTTCAGTAGGTCTCAATAGATAAAACTGAATCAAGTTGAAATTATTGGAACTCTTCTTTGAGTGATATGCTTTTTAAATTCAAAGAGAACATCCCATTGAATGATCTTTTTAGAATTTTGTAATTCTCTATTTTGTTTCATAATTAAGCTCTTGGTCTCTTTCTTTTCTGCAAAATTGGCTTAGTAATTTGCTTTGATGGTGATCCTTTAAAATAATATCAATAGAGGATTTAGCACAGTAACTTCACAGAACACTGAAAGAGGGAATGGATACATCTAAGCAGTAGAACAAATAAGCTGATTAAGTTCTGACATATAATTAAAAAATCTGTTCACAAAGACTTTAATTATAATTTCTCTGTTTTCAATATTTAATACAGAAATATGCCTGCCATTTCTCACTCTAGTAAAAATATGGCAGCAGGGGCACCTGGGTGGCTCAGTGGGTTAAATCCTCTGCCTTTGACCCAGGTCATGATCCCTGTGTCCTGGGATCGAGCCCCATGTTGGGCTCTCTGCTCAGCAGGGAGCTTGCTTACACTTCTTTCTCTCTGCCTGCCTCTCTGCCTACTTGTGATCTCTGTCTGTCAAATAAATAAATAAAATCTTTAAAATATGGCAGCAATATTTTTATATACACTTTTCTACATCAGGATATCATGGGTTTGTTCAATTTTGACAATTATGTAGAATAATATATAGAAAACTAAAGTACAATCAGCTTTTCTATAGAAACTATAAAATATATGCTAACAAATATATATTCCTTGAATTATTATTGCAATTATGTCTCAGGGATATTTGCATTCTCAAAATCTTGAATATCATACCAAAAATTATATAAAACACATATTTTTACATTGCAATTTAGGTGCCAACATAAAGCATGCAAAATAAAGCTTATTCAAGATCATATACTCAGGGGCACCTCAGTGGCTCAGTGGGTTAAGACTCTGCCTTTGGCTCAGGTAATGATCTCAGGATCCTGGGATCGAGCCCCGCATCAGGCTCTCTGCTCAGCGGGGAGCCTGCTTCCCCCTCTCTGCCTGCCTTTCTGCCTACTTGTGATCTCTCTCTCTCTGTCAAATAAATAAATAAAATATTAAAAAAAAAGATCATATACTCAATTAAGAAAATGAACCAAAATAATCTCTCATTAAGTGAAATTGAAATAGTAAGTTAAATGTAGTCAAATCCGAATAAAATACAAAGAAGTCATCAGTAGCCTTGATAGACATCTAGATAGCTACCTGCAAAATAAAATAATTTCTGCATTGCTTTTTCTAGCCACTGCAAATACACTGAGTTATTAGTATATACATGAGCACAGTGGTAAGTAGTCGTGTTTACTCCAAACCCCTTCTTTACTCCCTGCCCTTGCCACGTCTTCCCTGCAGATGGAGTATATGCCCTTGCCTTACAGACCATTGGGTTTGTTCATGAGACTTATTTGTTCAGTGGAATGCAGAGAGAAGTGACAGAGCACCATTTCTGAGCATAACTCTTAAAACACATAGCAAGTTCTACCAGCTCTTTCTCTTCTGCCATTTATCATAAGAAATCTATGCCATAAAAAATCATTAACCCTGCAGCATGGGTCACAGAATAAGAGATATGTGGAGAAGTCCCAGTCATAACCTGTGGTCTGTAGTCTGGAGAAAATCCAAGCTGACCCCACATGGCATCTTAAAGCCACAGATGATATACAGACTAGAGAGCAAGAAAGCAAAAATCTATGTGCTAAAAGCTAAACATGTGAGATTGTTAATTATGTAGACTTATCACAGCAAAATATTTTTATACAAGAATTATTTTATAAATTGAGAATATGGCAAGAGAGATATTTCATAGAACCTGGCCAGATGCTTTAGTGAAATTCACTAGGCAACACTGTCTTAGCAGAATCAGAGTTAACCAGGGCAATAGTTCACAACTACGACTACATAGTAAAATTAACTAGAGTGCTTTAAAAACAAAACAAAACAAAACAAAACAAAACAAACAAAAACAAAAAACAAAAAATGAAAATACAAAACTATGCTTAAGATCTATGCTCAGAAATTCTGAATTGATTGGTCTGGGTGGGATTTAGGCAAACTTGTTGATTATTCCCCAGATGCCTTTCTTATTAGGCAAGCAGGATTGGGAATTCCTAGACATCGGCTAGCTGAGATTTACAGGAATATAAATTCATTTTTGTGAATACATTCTGAATTCACTGGAAGTGGTTTTTACCAGCTAAATTCACAAGAAACATACATACTGACCAAGATATCAATTTTTTAGATTTCACTTTAAAAATTTCTATGTCAATTATACAGGCTTTACCTTTTTTTAAAGATTTATTTATTTTAGAAAGAATGTGTGCCAGAGTGGAGGGGTAGGGGCAGAGGAAGAGAATCTCAAGCTGACTCCCCATTGAGCAGGAACACCTGACACAGGAACTCTATCTCACAGCCCTGAGATTATGACCTGAGCCTAAATCATGAGTCAGACACTTAACCGACTGAGCCATCTAGGCACCACTAGAGAGGTTTTATCTTTAATGAACATCACAGCTAGTCACCTAATTATTTTCTCACTACCACATTTGTCACCTGTTTGCTTGTCCCAACCTCAGGTAAGCGCCAGTTCTCTGATATTTCCATTTATGTAAATTAACAATAATCTAAGTGAATGCTTACCAGTGCAAAATTATCTTGAGTAGCTTTTTGGTTTCTTGCAAAAAACATGAAACTCTGAGTATAATTTATTTTAGTTACCTTTCAAACTTTGTTAGGATTAAAAAAAAAAAACTATTTTTTTTTTACTACAATTAGCACTTACTTTTCATCTTTTAACAAACATAATTTAAAACTTTAAGCATGACTTTTTTTTTTTTTTTTTTTTTTTTTATTTTTTTTTTTTTTTAAAGATTTTATTTCTTCATTTGACAGACATAGATCACAAGTAGGCAGAGAGGCAGGCAGAGAGAGAGAGGGGAGGAAGCAGGCTCCCTGCTGAGCAGAGAGCCCGATGCGGGGCTCGATCCCAGGACCCTGGGATCATGACCTGAGCCGAAGGCAGAGGCTTTAACCCACTGAGCCACCCAGGCGCCCCTAAGCATGACTTTTGTTTCAATTTTCCTTTGCACCCCAGAATGTTGTGGTTTCACACAGCAGTGACTGCTCATTATTTCTGATGTTTCTAAGTATCAACAAGAGTTTGTTCTGTTCTATGAAGTATTGACTGGAACTGAAATCATCTGAAGACTCAACTAGCTGGAACATTTAAAATGACCCCTACAAAACTGGCAGTTGTTATTGACTCTCAGTAAAGAGCTCAACTGGGTCTTTTCACTGGAGTGTCTCTGTGGTCTTCAAACCTCCACCTCTCCTCTTGGATAAGGCTTTCTCCAAGCAACGCGGGTGGGTTCTAAGAAGGTTTACACCTAACCGCAAGACGGAAACTACAGATATCTTATGGTCCAGTAACTGAAGTTACACAGTGACACTTCCCCTGCATTCTCTTGGACAAAACAAGTCACAGGACCTATCCAGATTCAAGGACAAGAAATAGGCTTTGTTTCTCTATGGGGAGGAGTGACAGAGAATTTGCAGAAAATTTAATCCACTATATTGACTTCTCACATTTAAATTTTATTAGAATGTGAGTTCCAGTAACTTTGGAGCAAAATAACTTTTATTGATGATTGTCATAGAAAAATACTTACCTCTAAGATAGTTAATGAATATTTGTTGATTTTTTTAATGTATAAAACTAATCTAATGCATTGACATTGAAAGTATTGTTATTATTTTTTATTTTATTATTGAAATTATTGTATTATTTTTAGAGTTATGATGGTTCAGTCTCACATCTAAGTACCACATAATCCTACAATTTATGTAATGTGTTATCTACACAATAAAATCCAATATACAGACCTTAAGATCTTTCAGACAGCTATGAACTAAACTGAAGTTTTATTTTCGCATTACCAATTAAAATAGGCATGTGAAGCAAGTTAACTGAGTAAACAAGACTGGAGGAACATTAGTTATTTTAATCAAGAAATAACACTGTTCATGAGACAAAAAAATAAAAATAAATAAATATTGGAGGCTTTCAAATGTTAATATTCAAGTGTAAAATAAAGCTAACCGTACTTTAGCTTAAACAAATACATATAAATTTATGAGTTTTAAAAAACATGTTTCAAAGTTCAAAATAAACTAAAAGTCATTACTATTTTTGAAATTCATAATTTTTTCATACTTTCCCTTGAAATTTGTATATCAGCAGTAAAGAAATGGTTCTCTGGTTTGTGCAGTTATGCAAGTCATCTTCTATAATTGTTTAATACCAAACTTTTGATGTATGTGTTGGTAAATAGCCCAGGGTTTAAGTAAACATTTGCTATTCATCATCTTAAGAAATAGGACCATTGATTTATAAATGTATTCATAAAGCAGAGCTGCAAAAGTCATGGGTGAGTAATTTAAAAAGGTGTTTGTTCTCTTTTTATTGAATACCATATGCCATACATACATAATTCTCACAATTGCATATTTCAATTTTCATGAGAATATAAACAAAGATGGATAATGAAATATAATTGATCATTATATGTACCATTACTACTGCTTACAATAAACTATTCTGTGTAAAAAGAGAACAACATCCTCCAAGAAATAAATAGATATATACAATTCCTTTATAAAAGCAAAAATTACAATTCCATTTTTTAATGCTTCATACTCACAAATATGCAAACATTATGCCATAACCTCCAACATGTTGCTTCCAATTTGCAAACAATAGCAACAGGTAACTTTTTGCAGGAAAAAACTAAAATTTACTTTAATTTTGGTTTTTCCCTTGACATACTTGAATTAATACATAGAAATACATATATACATGCATATATATGCACCATAAATGCATGCATATATATACACATATATACATGCATACACATGTGTATATGTCTATGTATTTATATGTATACTTTTACATTTATATATATTACATATGCAATAGGAAAAGAGTCTTCACTACAGATACCCACTTATGCAAAGAATTCACTTGTACAGATAATAAGAACCTGTTCTTAACAGGAGACACATTAGGGGCGCCTGGGTGGCTCAGTGGGTTAAAGCCCCTGCTTTCGGCTCAGGTCATGATCCCAGGGTCCTGGGATCGAGCCCCACATCGGGTTCTCTGCTTGGCGGGGAGCCTGCTTCCTTTCCTCTCTCTGCCTGCCTTTCTGCTTCCTTGTGATCTCTGTCTGTAAAATAAATAAATAAAATCTTTAAAAAAAAATAGGAGACACGTTAATAAGAGTTATCTAAAAAGGTACTATTAAGAATCCAATGATCGATATGTGATGTGTGATGAATCTTCTAGGTTTTAAAGTTATAAATATGTAATAAATATCATATTCTTCAGACAACTGAAAATTAATTTAAGAGACATCTCCAAATGACTCCTAAATAAACCACACAGATACAGGAAGATGCTTTGATTTACACACAAACTTACCCACCAAAGTCCCTTTTCGTATTTCGCAACACCCAAGTAACATTTTACCAGCAATATTAAGTATCAGTAGGTTATGTAACTGAGACATAAAAGAGCATACTTCAGTTTTAACTAAAATTCTTACCTATTAGGCTTATTTTAGAGCCATGTACTTCCGCATTTCATTCTTCTTTAGATTTTATTTATTTGAGAGAGAGAGAGAGAGAGTACACACAAGCAGGGGGAGTGGCAGGCAGAGGGACAGGGATAAGCAGACTCCCTCTGAGCAGGGAGCCAAACTTGGGGCTCAATCCCAGGATCCTAGGATCATGACCTGAGCCAAAGGCAGGCCCTTAATCCACTGAGCCACTCAGGCTCCCCTCCACTCTTCATTTTTATACTTATATTTCTACCTACAAGTTGCTTTTCGTTTGTTTCCTTCTGGAAACTTTGTTTTACTATCTGACATCACAGAAACACACTGCTGTTATCTCTAATATTTGTCTTGTATTTACACTTATTTTTAATTTGGAACTATTTTTTCACTGGATAAATTCCAGTTAAGATTGTGTGCAAAACTCAGAATATGTTTTCATATTCTCTAGTATGCCAAGACATTCTAATGTAAAGACCTTAAACTCTGCTAGGATGCCTCTTCCAGATACAATTAAACAGAGAATATAAGTAATTATCTAAATGAGCCAGGTACCAATTTGAGCTCTTTTGAACCCTCCAAGGGAAATGCTCTATAATTCATTTCATTTATGTAGAGTCAGGAGTCATTGCAAAGTGACCAGTTATTCTATTCCATTTCATTTATGTAGAGTCAGGAATCATTGCAAAGTGACCACAGTTATTCTATATGCTTGAGCTATTCAGGCAAAATAATGTTTCATCTTAATAATCTTGAAAATATAATTTATTCCCTTTTATCATAATTGTACACATGTTTAGATCAGACATTAATTGATGAAGTCACTTGGTGAATTTGTAGGAATATTATAGCAAAACAACATTATTTTGGTTGATATTTAAAATCAAAAAGGATAAGAAGCTCTACCAGAAAATTCCTAATAATGCATCAAATTATTCTTAACTCTTCATCTCAAAAATCATACTATACAAAAACATGAATCCCACTATACTAAAAGTGTAATTTATGCTATTTATGATTTCATGTGTTTTTATAAACATCCCCCATTTTTTATTGCTATAGAATTGTTTGGAGTTAATTTTGTTAATTCTCAGTTATCATTTTGAAAAATCTATAAACTCCATAAACCATTTCTGTATCTTTTTTTTAAAACCATTGTGTATCTTAACAAACATATGTACAAGCAGAGAATCATGAATCCAATATGCCTAAGAATAAATTCATGTGAGGGAATTAATTAAAATGACAATAAATGAAAAACAATTTTTGCTCTATATAAAGTTGTTATTAAAAAAACAGCAAAACAATTCAAAATACTGTGGTGTATAAAAAAAAGTATACCGGAAAACATAAAGATGTGAAGTCAACAGCAAAAACTATGTAAAATAGAATGAAATAGTTTCAATGGGTGAGGACAGATAAAATTTACTGATAATATTAAATGTTAAATATATGTATTTAGTATGGTCAAAAGTTGGGTACCTATTCCTATTCAGGACTGGATTAGAATGGGTATTATTTAGAGCACCAGAGAATTTTTTTTTTTTTAAGATTTTATTTATTTACTTGACAGAGAGAGACACAGTGAAAGAGGGAACAGAAGCAAGGGGAGTGGGAAAGGGAGAAGCAGGTTTCCTGCAGAGCAGGGCGTCCAATGCAGGGCTCCATCCCAGGACCCTGGGATCATGACCTGAGCCGAAGGCAGATGCTTAATGACTGAGCCACCCAGGCGTCCCACACCAGAGAAATTTTCAAATGACTTCTGTGTGCAAGAAACTTAAAATCTAAATTTTTTAGGAAAAAAAAAGTCATTTTAAGATGCAGACAATTTAAGCATTCTAGAATTTAATCTAAGTTGGAAAAAAAAAAACCAACAACAACCAATGTTTTTATTTTTGTATACACAACTTCAGTAATTGTCTCTAATCCCATAAAGAGTCACTAAGCATCTACAGCATGAGAAATAGTTACATTATGTTTTGTTAGTCATCTGATATGCATGTAGGGTATGTGACAGACACGATCCCAATCTTCCTAGGGGACAAAATTCAGTAAAAAATATGCACAAGTCTATAAGCAACTAACATGCCATGGCAACCCAGAGGAAAGATCCCAATACAGATAGATGAGGTGGTTCATGGAGGCTTCATAGAAAAATGATATCTAACTTGAAGTTTTAAGAATGAGGAGAATTTAGCTAAATGAAGACTCCAGAGTAGTAGATACCATGGGCATATTGAACAAACTAACAGTAGCAATTGTGCTGGTGAAACTGAACAGTCCAGTGGGAAAAGCAGAGGAAAGAAAGAACCCTAGGCAGCAACCAGGTATTGGACAATGAAGAACAAGACTGCAATCCATGCTAAAAGAAGTTTATACACTTAATCCAGGAGCCAATAGAAAGCCAGTAAATGTTTTTAAGCAAGCAGCAAGAGACTGAAGTCACTGCTCTTCAATTTTAGAAAATGTGCTCTGTGGTAATATGGTAAATAGATCAAAAGCGTTCATTATTAGAAAGTATTATAATATTCCAGGTCAGAGATGATGATAGCCTGGACTAGGCAAATAACAGTGGGGATGAAGAGATGTAGATTTATTTAAAACTATTTAATGCACATAATTACTAGATTTGTAATACTCAAATATTTGTATGATTAAATATTCCTTAATAAGTAGATTATTAAAATATTCATAGGAAGTGAAGTATATGGATGTAAATAATTTAACTATATTTTAATTTTATTACTTTTCATATATGAAGACTAAGCAAAATTATTTTTATATTTTTACCTGTTAAAAGAGCTTTGAGATTACAATCAGCTAATCTTTCAGTTACTAAAAGATGAATAAACTCAAAAATTTTATTTGTTATATATAAATACAAATATATCATAATTTTGGTAGAAACTGTTATTTTGTATTAATGTGCATGTATTTGTTACCAATTGAGAAAACCTCCTTAGCCTTACTTTGAGAAGTTAGAAATCTTTGCTTCAGACAAAAATGGCCATTCTTATATCATTTATCTATCTTAAAGTAAAACGAAAAACTTTGAAACCTTAAGACATAAACTGATACACTGAGTTCCGTCTTTCTTCACATACTTCTTTCTTCATAGAATTTGCTTTCTTAAGTGATTTTATTTAACACCATAAAGAAGAAAATGAAAAATGTCTCATTTTTCTGGAAAGAGAGAGGAGTGAGATGATGAGTCATTTTGCTTCTAAAATCTAAAAAAAATATATTTATCAATGTACCAAATGAAACTCTGGTTTCTAAATCAGATTTCTGTGAAATGTTCTAACATATCTCAAAGTGTGCACTTTCTTTCATCTCTTCTACTCCATTGTTCATACACTTACTTATTTAACCTTTCTACAGGTACAATAGTGGGTGTAGAAGAAAAAAACAGTTTTCTCAAGTGGTTTCCTCTTTCAAGTAGAAAGTGGGTCCTGAGGGTAAGGTAATTATGTAGTGACTTTTAGCTTTCTCCAAGTCATTTGCAAGTGCATTTTCTTTCCTGGTATATCCCTTAAATACCAGGTTTTGATGAGATCCTGACAAATTCAATTTCTCTTACTATTTTATATTTGTTAATCCTATGATTACATTTTCCCTAGGATTACAGAGAGCATTCTCTTTTCATTTTTCTTTTTCACTGAACCATCATATACATTCTTCCCATGAATCTGCACTTAGGCTGAATGATACCAAGTCACACTACAACATCAGTGGACTCCAAGTAATGGAAGCATGCACAAGCCCTAATGGATCATTCTGCAATCACAGGAGAAAAATGTGTTTTATAATAAAACAAAATATATCCTGCCATGGGACTGCATCAACTTCATGAATAAGGAAATCAGATGCGAGTCTATTTATTTACATGCATATATTATACTTTTTTCATATATTATACTTTCTATTTTATGGCCAAGGAGTAAAAGAGGAAATTTTTTTAACAGCTTCCCTGGGCACTCATAGGCTTTGGCTTCTTTACCATAGGAATAGGGAAAAGAAGAAGAAGAAAAAGAGCTGGAAAGCTGACTCTAAAAAGTACATTAAGGAATATCTTAAATTTAATTGAGTGCTAGTGACACGGAATCTTACTGACATTGTTATTTAAACAACTTAGTTATGGCTATTCTTATTTGTTTGCAACTTTATGCTTATGTCAACTTCTCTCTGTAAATTAACCTCCTTTCTCTGAAGTAAATATTCCAAAACAGAAATTCAAAATATTAAATCCCTTTAGAATCTCTAAATATAAGCCATATACTTATATTTTAATACCTCTGTTTGAAACTATCCCTTTGCCTTGTCTTTATAGAACTGATGTATAGGAAGATAATTTGGGGGAAATTAGATCATCTTGTGTGTAGTTGGTATTTTTAAAAAATGAAAATTTTCTAAAGAATATATCTTATTTCCATAAGAAAAAAAACAAGGTAAGAGTTCATTCTTTTTTATGACTGAGTAATATTCCATTATATGTATATGCATGTATACATATATATTCATATATACATCACATCTTCTGCAAACCAGAAAATAGACTCCTAACTATAGAAAACAAACTGAAGTTGCTGGAGCAGAACTGGGTGGGAGATAGGTTAAATAGATGATGGATATAAAGGAGGGCACTTGTGGTAGGAACCAGGTGTCATGTGTGTAAGTAATGAATCACTAAATTCACATAAAAAAAAAAAAAAGAACAAGATAATGATTTCCATTTCCTTGAGCTGACAAATTTAACATCTAGCTCTATAGGTTGGACTTGATTTGTGGCAATACACAGCAAAATACAAAATAAATAATGTGAGACAACTCATTTACCTAATGTCATATATCAGGTAGACAAATAGTGGGAGAAAAGCTCAGGCTTTAGCCTTCAGAGGGCTGAGTCTGAATTCTGATTCTACCTCTAGCTGGCAATAGGACTGTGTCTAAGTCCCTCAAGATTTCTGCACATAAAATTATTTCCTCAATTTTTAAAATGAGGAAAATAATACATAGGATATGTTTTAGAGTTAAATTAATGCTTTTACGTGAAGTGTCTTACTTGGTTTGTGGTACCAAACTGTGTTAGTTTATCTCTTCTTGATTGGGAAGATTATTATAAGTTATTTACTATGAATCCCAATAATAAGAACAACTTTTCTGAGTCTTTTGAATTGTTAGGCAATTAAATTATACATAAATGGGATGGTCAGTTATAGTTTTATCCCTTTAAGTTAACTATTTATAATTTTGTGAGAAGATATGCTGTTGTTTTCTTCAAAATCTTTTTTTAGTCATAAGATGTATTTTAATGATTTAAAAACTTATTAAAACACCAGATATAATAAGACCAAAAGAGATAGTATAAAGATCATGCTATATCTAGATAATAATAAAAATAAATGGGTAAATAAGCAAACCATTATCTAAGTGTAGTCTAACAAAGTTCTCATTTTTCCTATAATAACTAAATTAATTCTTGCCATATCAAATCTCATTTCCTAAAAGAGAAACACAAGCACATATCCCAGCATTCAGGAATACTGATTACTTGCCCAATCTACTTTTATTATTTTATTACCCAATGTTCCTACCCTAATACCTGGTCTCTCATCAGATGTAACTATAACTAATTGACAAACTTATGATTTTTGCCTAGTTTTGCTTATACACCTTTGAACCTTGTTCATATGCTCCCCTTAAGATATGCTTCCAACATCTTCCAAAACAAGATTAGTAAGTGAAGTTCTTATCTGTCTCATTCTATAGTACTTAGCCTTGGAATTGCTTCAATCAATTAAGTTCAGAAGTGATTCTAGATCATTCCCAAGGTTGGTAATAAAAAGTCATGCAACTTTCATCTGGTTCTCTAGAAACTTATGCTTGTGGCAAGCTCTCTACTGAGATGCTCCCTCCCTCTTAGACCCATGAGCCCTCTAAGTCCAATACAGATGGAGAAGCCAGGTGTAGGAGTTCCAGTCAGCAACCCAAGGACAGCATAACTTTCAAGCCATAACATTCCATGCACCAGACGTGTGAGAATAAAGTCTTCAAGTGATTTCAGCCCAAGACAAAGTATTCATCCCAAGCTCCTTCTGTCTGCCTAGTCGAGATATTACAAAGCTATCCTCCTGTTGTGTCTCCTTCTTCTTCTTCTTCTTCTTCTTTTTTTTTAAATTTTATTTATTTATTTGAGAGAGAGAGAGTGTGAGAGTGGAGAGGTCAGAGGAAGAGCAGACTCCCTGCCAAGCAGGGAGCCCCATGTGGGACTCAATCCCAGGACTCCAGGATCATGACCTGAGCTGAAGGCAGTTGCTCAACCAACTAAGCCACCCAGGCACCCCTGTTGTGTCTCCTTCTTAAGAGGTGGACTCCTACTGTCTTCAAGGACAATTCTCCCTAAATATCTTCACGTTTTTGCATGGTCCAAGCCTTGTGAGCAAAGGACACTGCAAAGATATTTGCATAAAAGCCTTAGAAGTTGCAGACAGTCTCAGAGTAGAAACTGAGAGATTTGGAGGCATTAATGCTTTTTTTTTTTTTTTCCCCTTCTAGAGACAGGTGATTATATTCCAGGGTAATGAACTCCTCTTCCCTTCCTCCTTGCAAAGAGATTCACTTAATAAGTAATTTATTTGTGAAGGATAGATGGGTAGGTGCAACTCCTATACAGTCACTGAAGCAAAATTCTGGGGTTTCTCCCTTGTAACACAAATCTACTTCACATACAAATAACATTCAGCTCTCATCATATTATTTTGTGGAGATTGGGGTGCTGGTTGCTGCATTTTGCTATGAGTCTGTCTCTGATCCAGAAGGCCTTGGGTCGCTTGTCAACACACACACACACACACACACGCACACACACACAAACACACACACACACACACACACCCCTTGTGGCAGACTTTTTGTGAATAAACAGTGAGTTTGAGGGGATGTGGGAGCTGAGCGATGAGAAATATACGGCCACGAGGTGGCAGTAGCACACAACAAGCTTTATTTAAATACTGTTTCGAAGGGTTTGCATGGGGTGGAGGGGGGGTGCTCTCAGCATCAGGCCTCCAGAGGCAATAGCATGGGGGCCACCACCCAGAAAGGGAAGAAGGCAAGGAACTCCCAGGAGCAAAGAAAAATCAGAGGGGACTCACCTGTCTACATGATACCTCTTAATAGCGTGATGGGGAGTCTAGGTCGGAGAATTCTAAAGGGCAGCAGTAGCTTGAGGTCATTTATAGTCCCAGAATTCACCATTTCTAAGGCTAGCAGATCTTAGCCACAGTGTCTTGGGGTATACAAAGTAGGCAATTTCAACATGGCTAGAGTATCTTCTTACTTGGGCTGTATTTAAAACAGCTAGGTGTATAACATTTTGCATTTGGCACTGGCAGACTTTTGAACTAATGTGTCCCAGTCTTCTGTGAAGTAGATATTAAGGCTAATTTACAGGGAGCATCTTGGACTCATTTATGTAACAGGTAGGTACTGACTATTGACTCCCTCATAGTTTCTGATTTAACATTCCCTTAACTTAAACCTGGGTCTGCTTTGGCCAACAGAAAACAGCAGAGGGATGCTATGGGGCCTTAGATCCTGGGCTCTCAAAAGCTATATACCTTTTCCCTTGGCCTCCTGGAAAGCTTGCTCTGCTGACACTCCCACTCAGGATCACCTTCTCAGAATCAGTCACTAAACTGTAAAAGCTCAAGTCAAATGGAGAAGCCTTATGTAGGTACTCTGGATGGCAGTTTCAACTGAGTCCTGATTTTGAGGAGTATCAGTCTATGCAGCCAAAACAGATGATCTACCCTTTGGCCATCTGAGTGTTCCAAGCTGTCACCTCATAAATCATGTCATGAGGAGAGACAAGGCATCTCCATGGTACTTGTCAGATCACTTGCTTCACAGAATCCTTGCAAATCATAAAATAGTTGTTTTTAAGCCACTAACCTTGAGGGAGCATGTTATACAGCAATAGATAGATAGATCGATAGATAACTAGAAATAAAGGATGTAGACTAAATTTAATGTCTTTCATGAAACTTTTAACAAGAATTCCCTTCAAATGTGTTTTTAATGGTTTTTAAACTTCTAAAGCACCTAAGTGTGGTTTCAACGGTCATTCCCCACTAGTATAAGTTGCTGTTTTACATGAGCAGATGCCAAATATCTCTATTTATAGTATATATTTTCAAAAGGAAACTATATCAAATAGTTACACTGATTTGTACCAATGCTAAATTGTAACAGTACTATAGGTTAATTAAAAAAAAAAAGGAAAGAACTAGATAATGAATAGAAAATATTATGTAGAAAAATGGAGATAGAAAACTAAAAGTGTGTATAAAAATAGACCTACGTTAACCTTTAGTAACTCAGTAATTCAATGCATTAAATAATATGTATTTGATAGCCATCAATGGAGTTCTTTAAAATACATATTAGTAATATGTAATAATAGAGAAGAATGAATTAAAGTCTGAGATGATTTTCAATATTGCTTCCTTTTTACAACACATTATAAGGTTTGAAATTATATGTACTTAGTTTTTGAAAACACAGATATTTAAGTTATTACTGTGCTTCATAGCTCATAAATGACAGAAATGGATCTGTAATCCAACTTTGAACTTCAAATTCATCCTTTCAATTTTGCCAATTTATATATAGAATATATTCCAATGCTTAAGTTATTTTGGTCACTTTATTTGTACTTAAAAATAAATGTTATTTTCATTCTTAACTAAAATATTGAAATTCAAAGAACTAATGACACAAAATAAATTTTAATATCACTTATTGTTAGAAAGTTAAATAGCAAAAGATTTCAATATACTATCAGTATTTAGGAAATAGAATGATTTGATTTGGCTCTCAGTTATTTTGGAATATTCTCTTTTCACATCTGTTCTAATATGTTTTGCTTTGATTTGTTATTTGCCATGTCTATTTGCACTATGAAATTATCTTCCTTTCTATTTGGACAATTAATGAAAAAGGTATACATTGGTCCATTTAATAAATTTCTTTTGAACTCATGTTACATTAAATGGTGGCTCTTTTAAATAGGCCATCCCCTTGAATTCAAATGGGAGTACAGATAAATTAAGCCTTTTTCATTTAGACTCTATTGACCTGATTCTACTATAATGTATTTTCGTAAACACACATCTGTTGTTTATCATGAATGACTAAAAGTGTATTATAATTAGAAATCTGCTAGTAATTTATTTGCTTCTTAACCACCTGCTTCACACAGGATCATATTATCTTGTGATATAACATCCTTTTATTATAAAAATGAAGTCTGTATATAAGAACATTACCCCATATTTTGAAAATCATCTTGGTTTTAGCATGATACTTACTTCAAAAAGTGCTTTTGAATCACATTGGTAGTGATCTTGCAAGCACAGACTATTGTTCAATTACATTAGCAGTATCTTAATTATATAAAAAACAATAATCTTGGCCAATCAGAAAACTCACTTATTATTCTTATTATTCCTAAAATTACACAGTGTATATCTATCTCTCAAAAATACAGTTTTCTAACTTTTCATCACTTGAAAAATTACCCTATTTATCCCAAAACAAATGATTATAATTCTATCATTTTTGTTTGGCATAGAATGCATCGCTAAGTTAAAATATCAAATGTTAATGATATTTTTAGGGGACTTGTTTCATAGAGGGAATTGACATTACCTATTGAGTTTGGTTTCCCTTTAGATTTAATAAGGCTAAATAACAATATAGGTAGACCAAGCACACTTAAGATAGTAATATATCAGGGCACCTTGGTTGCTCAGTCGGTGGAGCTTCTGCCTTCAGCTCAAGTCACGATTCTAGGGTCCAGGGATGGAGCCCAGGTTAGGATCCCTGCTCAGGGGGGAGTCAGCTTCTGTCTCCTTCTGCCCTCTCCCTGCTTATGCTCTGTCCCTATCTCAAATAAAGAAATAAATACAATCTTAAAAAAAAAAAAAGATAGCAATATATCAGTGAATCAAAAATAAAAAAAAAAGAAAATAATATTTCAAAGATAAGGAGGTTTTCAAAATTTTATATAACTTGTCTAGAGTAATCAGTAAAAACCTATGGAGAATAAATTTGTCTCTTTAAAAAATTCCATTTCTACAATATTTGCATCATTTACTAGATGTTGCTTGTCTGACTGGTAAATTATATATAGCTAGACAAGGATGAGGGGACATTTTTGGAGTTCTCTTTAAAAGACACTTCAAAGATATTTGAGAAAAGATATTGTATAAATCAAAGACTTATGACTGTAGAATTCAAGAATTCAAATAATTAAATAGAGAACCAAAGAATTAAATTTAGATTACATTATTTTCTACTTAGATCTGTAATTTGACATGTGAAGGTGAGAGTGGAGACCAGAAAGCTTTATTATTGAGTAACAAGATGAAAGCAGTAATTAAATAAGAATATAGCCAGGGATTGGATTTTCTAGGTATGATCTCTTAGAATTAAGGACTGGGAATTCTGGGTTTAAAAATCTTTATTTCCTCACTAAATTAAATTGACACAGATTTCAGAGACCATACATACTGTGAATCTATTTGCGGACTATTTTGTTTCAATGAAATTTATTTCTATCTTTACATAAATACTATATTGCACTAATTATGGTAGCTTCATATTAAATCTTGAACTCTGATAATAAATACTCTCACACTTGTTTTTTTCTAATTACTTTAACTATTTTAGTAGCATTTTTTGCATTCCCTTATGAATTTTAGAATCAGCTTTTTAATATACTGAAGATAATTTTATAGAACTTATTTGATTACATAAATTAATTTGGACAAAATTAATGTAATACACTTGAATCTTCTGATATATGAACACAGTATAGCTTTTCATTGCTTAAGTCTCCTTTAATTTTTTCCCCAAAGTGTACTTCTCAGGGTAGAAGTCTCACATGGTTTTATGTTATTGTAAACAATATAAATATCTTACATATTACAGATCACATCATTATGATCTCAAAATATTATAGATCACATATTAAATCACAAAACAAGTCTCAATAAATTAAAAAAGACTGAAAGCATACTATGCTTCTTTTTTGATCATAATGTTATGAACCAAAAACCAATCACAAGAAAAAATCTGGAAAGAACACAAATACATGGGGGTTAAATAACATGCTACTGAACAATGAATGGATCAACCAAGAAATCAAAGAAGAAATAAAAAATCACATGGAAAAAAACAAAAATGAAAACACAACGGTCCAAAATATTTGGGATGCAACAAAAGTGGTTTTAAGAGAAAAGTTTATGACAATACAGGCCTACCTCAAGAAGCAAGAAAAATCTCAACTAAATTACCTAATCTAACTCCTAAAGGACTTAGAAAAAAGAAAACAAAACCCAAAAACAGTAAAAGGAAGGAAACAATAAAGATTAGAGAAGAGATAAATGAAATTGAGACTAACAAAACCAGTAGAACAGATCAACGAAACCAGGAGCTGGTTCTTAAACCTCTAGTCAGACTCATTAAAAGAGAGAGAGAGATAGAGAGAAGACCCAAATAAACAAAATCACTAATGAAAGAGAAGAAATAATAACCAACACCACAGAAATACAAACCATTGTAATAGATCATTAATAAAACTTATATGCCAACAAATTGGAAAACTTACTTGTTTTTATTTATTTTTTTCAAGTAGATTCCATATCCAATGCGGGGCTCAAACTACCTACTGAACCAGCCAGACACCCCCAAATTGGACAACTTAGAAGAAATGGATAAATTCCTAGAAACATATAACCTCCCCAAACTAAAGCAGAAAGAAATAGAAAATTTGAACAGACCAAATGCTAGCAATGAAATTCAATCAGTAACCAAAGAACTTCCAAAAACAAAAGTCCAAAAACAGGTGGCTTCACAGGGGAATTCTACCAAACATTTAAAGAAGAGTAAATATCTCTTCGTCTCAAACTATTCCAAAAAGTAGAAGAGGAAGGAAAATTTCTAAATTCATTATATGAGGCTAGTGCCATCCTGATACCAAAACCAGATAAAGACACAACAACAACAAAAAAGAACTAGAGGCCAATATCTCTCATGACTATAGATGCAAAAATCCTCAACAAAATATTACCAAACTGAATCCAACAATACATTAAAAAAAAAAATAATATACCATGATCAAGTGGGATTGATTCCCAGGTGGTTTGATATTGGCAGAACAATCAACATGATATGTCACAGCAATAAAAGAAAGAATAAAAACCACATGATTATTTCAGTAGATGTAGAAAAAGCATTTGACAAGGTATAACATCCATTCATGGTTTAAAAAAAAAAAAAAAAAAAAAAGCCCTGCAAAGTAGGTCTAGAGGGTTTAATAAAGGCCTTATATGGAAAACCCAAAGCTAACATTATACTCAATGGTAAAAAACAGAGCTTTTCTCTTAAGGTCAGGAACAAGACAAGGATGTCCATCTCAAAAATTTTATCCAACATAGTACTGGAAGTCCTAGCCACAGCAATTACATGATATTATATATGGAAAACCCTAAAGTCTCCATCAAAAAATTATTAGAACTGACAAATGAATTCAGCAAAGTCACTAGATATTAAATCAATGTACAGAAATCTGTTGTATTCCTATACTCTAATAATGAAGCAGCAGAAATAAATTAATCCCATTTATAGTTGTACCCAAAATAATAAAATATCTAAGAATAAACTTAACCAAAGAGGTGAAAGACTTGTACTCTGAAAATTATAAAACATTGATGAAAGAAATTCAACATGACTCAAAGAAATGGAAAGACATCCACTATTTTAAATTGGTTGTTAAATACAAAAATATGTGGAAATACAAGTAAGAGAAAATTCTCTATTGTTTAATTTTTTTAATTTTTTTTAAAGATTTTATTTATTTTATTGACAGACAGAGATCACAAGTAGGCAGAGAGTCAGGCAGAGAGAGAGGAGGAAGCAGGCTCCCTGCTAAGCAGAGAGCCTGATGTGGGCCTCGATCCCAGAACTCTGGGATCATGACCTGAGACAAAGGCAGAGGCTTTAACCCACTGAGCCACCCAGGCGCCCCTCTCTATTTTTTTAAATACTGGATTTATGTCTTATGTTCTTCTTATATTAACTTGAAGATCTAAGTCTTCTGTATTTTACATATGGTTATATGTATACAACCACAATATCTACAAGTAAAACAGGTTTTATTTCTCTCTTGTCAATCTTTGTTACTTTCCTTGTTTTATTGCCAGCTACCCCTCCAGTAAAGAATTGGAGAGAAATGGTAGGAGCACACATCCTTGTTCTTGACTTTATGTAAATAAGTATTCAGCATTTCACCTTTAAGTATGATGATAACTATGGATTTTTCACAAAGTGTTTATGAAATTTTCTACTACTTATAAGCAACATAGGAATTTCCTTCTTTTTTTTTTTCCTAAATGTTTTCTCATGAATTAAGATGAATATTTTTTTTCTAATCTATTAGTATGGTGAGTTATATTGATTGATTTTGAATGCTAAGCCAATTCTGTATTCCTGGAATAAATGCTCTAGCAGTCTATTACTGAATAGTAAACCACCCAAACTTAAGGGGATAAAGTAACCATTTTAACATGCATATGGTTCTTTGTCTAAGGAATCAAAACAGGGCATTGTGGGGATGATCTTTTCTCTAAAAGGGATGGAGAAGCCATATGATGAGAAGAACCTAGCTTACGTTAATTCACATTGGATGCGGATATAAGTGAAAAATAAATCTTAACTGTGTAAAACACTAACATTTGGGTGTGGTTTAAAATATCAATTAGTTTATTTGTGGGTAATAACATCACTTATCCCACAGAGTTATTGTGAAAATTAAATGTTAATAATTATAATATGCTTAGATGAATATGTGATATATACAAAGCTCTATTATATGTATTTATTTTATGAATTAAACATAAAACATTAAGTGCATCCCATTTTAATTATACCCTTTTCAAAACCTGTCCTGCTTGGCATCCACATTTCATGTTAATTTCATCATCAATTTTAGTTCTAATGTATTTCCTGTATGATACTCTTCTTTCCATTCTTATTGTCAAAATCCTAGAACATTATTTAGGTCAGGGTTTATCACTGTTGGTACTATTGACATTTTGGGACAGATAATTCACTTGCAGTTGGGAGGAGGGGAGGCTTTCTTGTGCATTATACAATATTTAGTGGCATCCTGACCTGTACCACCCACGAGACACCACTAGCAGGCTTCCCAGTTGTAACAACTCACATATGTCTCCAGACATTGCCAGATGTCCTCTGGGAAGGGAAAACCATCCACAACTAATAGACACTGATCTAGAATTAGTAGATTAGTTTATGCATGTCACACAGCATGCTGTTATTTAGAACAGAAACTGTTCTAGCTAATTTCAACTGAAATGTATTTAATGCTAGAATGGTGGATCAGGATCCCAGAAAATAGTCTTAAAACAACACTGTAAAACTTATCCACTAGGAATCTGGTGTCTCTGTCATTATCTAAAAATTGGGAAATCAAAAACACTGCCTTAGCTGCTAGCTCAAGGGCATATTATTTCAGCCTGGATCAATGGTAGCTAAGTAGATAATCTATTCTATACCTCTCACAGCCACAAAACCAGAATTCATTAGGATCTTTTGTACCACTGAAGAGAAAAAAAATCAGATGTCTTCACAGATGGGCTTACTGGCAGAAAAAGAAGGTGCCTGATTATGTTCTGTTTGTACCCTTATTGGAAGAAGTCATCAAGGGGACATGACTGGCAGTTGACCCACAAGATAGACCTAGGCAATTGCAGACTCTTACTCCTTCCCCCGTCCTTGGAATGTATGTTCCACTCACTGTTCCTGGCCTAGGAGCTACTCCAAGAATGTGTTACTGAGACAATCTGGACACTATATATGACTGAACCCCAGGAAAGTCTCTATATAAAATTTTAGATTCTGGTGGGCAGTTGTGGAGATGTACTTGTCTTGTGTCAAGGACAAATCTTACCTATTAAGTTCCCTTGCTTATTAACATTGCCACTTACCAATCTGGAGTGGTCTGCCTCTTTCTTTGGTCTCTTCTTGCCCCCCCATGTATTGGGCCTGTTTTCAAATTTTACTTGGGAGACCAATAAATGTGTCTTGGAAAAGAGGCATCCATGAGGAAATCCCAGGTTTGCGATTGGCTTTTAAGTGAGGAGGGATGACCCATATGTTAGATGTTTATGGACAAGTACATAAGTACATAAGTACTGTACTAAGTACAGGGACACCCCAAAAGTACCAGCTGGTCTAATGCCCTTGTGTGAGGAACTGCATTAGTGCACCATGGCAAATTGTTTTCTTTTACCACAGTGGGATTTGGCCAGTTCAGCTGGCCACTGGTATCCAACTAGAGGCCAAAACTCCAGTTAGAAAGTTAGAAGAAAAGCTGAGATTGGAGAAGGACATCCAGTTTATTATTCTGCTAGCTTTGAGGCCAGCAGAGAAGGTGGGAGAACAAGATAAGTTAGAGACCTTATCATGCCATTTTGCAAAGCTAGGGGACTGCAAGCTGATGTAGAATAAGGTCCCGTGCTTGTAACAAAGCCTGATTAGTACACTAAGAGGTAGAATCCCTGGGAAAGTGATGAGAGTAAAGAGGAAGACGCTGTGATGATTAGTACTGAAACAGAGGACATGCCTCAAGGTGCCAACCCTTAGCATGCCTTCAACCCCTACAAAGGAAAGCAGAACAAAACAAAACAAAACAAAAACAAAACAAAACAAACAAACAAACAAAAAAAAAAAACAAAACCAAAAACAAACAAACAAACAAACAAACAAAACAAACCAGCAACAACTCCAGCCAATAGGTCAGCCCCTAGTTCAGGAAATCTTCATGATGACAGAATATACTCTCACTCAGCTTATTAACATAGCTGCCAAGTTCCAGCAAAATTTCCTGGCATAGTTAGTGTGGCTATGGGCAACAGGGGGTGGTGCCATTTCTCTCACCAGGCAAGAAGGGGGAAAAAAGTGAGACACATCGCAACATACCCTGCCCGTCAGCAATACCTGCATGGCACTCAGAAATTTCAAGTACTCATCCCTTATAGATTGAATTATTCTGAATTACACAGCGGCTTGGCTCAATGAGGAGGACCTTCCTTTGGTATGTGGGACCCTGGAAATCAGCAGAGGAGGAACAACACATTCTTAGGGAATAGGGAATGAGATAAGCCATCTATGCCCCTGTCTTTGAAAGCCTGATCAGGACATATCCACTGCAGGAATGAAAGTTAAGATATTCTAATATAGAATGCTAGCATAGAATGCTGATATCCACATTGATCCTGGTTGTGGAATAAGACATTTATAATGTTAGGCAGTTCATTGCTGACCTGAGGAAAACTGAAAATCCTGGGAATGGGTATGGGCTGTGGGAAAGACTTGAGACAGACAGGGAGCTGGAAAAACCAAAAGGCTATCCCAATAGACTATAAAGGTTCTAGAAAAAAATAACCTGAAAGCAAATGTGGTTTGACTTCATAGCTGCTAGGACCCCACCTGAAGGATAGAAGAGCAACTCAATGCTGTGTTCATTGGCCTGTGGAAGCCCTAAAAATGGAATAATAGTTCAGGCCTGCCTCTACTACCTCTCTAGTGCCCCACCCGCTCCAACAGAGGCCTCTGGGTGTTTGCCTCCCAAGTCCAGCTATAGGATGCAGGACAAGATTGCCTCTAGGTGAGGGCCACTATGGATGATCAGAGGCTCCAAATTGAGTTCACTATTCACTGATACCCCTAACACAGACAAAAGGTGATGGTGGGTACTGGAACCAAATGTACTCTAATAAATAGTAACCCTGGCATTTCCTGGGTTTTCTGGCCCTCTTAGCACCACCTATGGTTAAGGAAGTCAAATGGTTATGGTCAGAAAAGTCCCTTTGATGTAGCAGATTGGGCATTCTCCCCCATGAGATTACGAGGATGTTATTTATTTGCCCAATACCAGAGAACAAACTGGGCAGTCTACAAAATCAAATATTGCAAACCTCCATCAGTAAGCTTGCCATCCCCAGAAAGAATGGTAACTGTTAAGCAATATAAATTACCTAATAAGCATAGGGAAATAAGGGAAACCACCCAAGAACTGAGCTAAGTAGATGGTATACTCCCTGCTCATAGTGTTTTTAATGGCCTGTTATGGTTGGTAGAAAAGACAGATGGCTCATAATGGATGACCATAGACTACTGAGAATTGAACAAGGCTATTCCCCTCATCCATGTGGCTATGCCCCAAACTGCCACCATCTTAGATGCTCTTAGTGGAAAAAAGTGTTACCTATTTTGGGAGTCATTATTTTAATCTATGTTTTCTCTTGCAGGTGCCTATATTGTTGCTATAGTATCTGCCTCCAGTGCAGCCAGACAGCCACCCAGCAAGTCATCTCCATGCTAATAGACACCCCCTTGCTGACCACTCAAGGCACACTGTGTAAGAGGACGGACACGAAGGGTGTAACAACAAAAGGGAAGGAATTTGAAGGCAGTCATGAAGCGAATGTGACTGCCAAATAACCAGCAAGCTGGATGCAGGCATGGAGTCTCCTAATGCCCCTTACCTTGGCATGTCCAATCCACCTACTATTCCCATATTAGCTGCTATTTCAAGGACGTAGCCTTGAGACAGTAATATGATACTGAGACAATCTGGATGATATACAACACTAAACCCTGTAAAGACATCTATATAAACTAAAATTAAGGCAGGCAGTGTGGATATCTATTCATCTTGTGGCTGCCCAAGACAAATTTCATATTTAAGCCCTCTCACTTATTAAAAAACTGCCACCAACCAATGTGCAGTGGTCTGCCACGTTCTTTGATCCCTCTTGCCCTCTCAGTATGGGGGCCAATTTCAAATCTTCCCCGCGTGCCCCGGATACTCAAGGTTGCAAACCAAAACCCTCCAAATATATATGGCTATTTCTGCTTAGGGGAAGCCAGGTCAACATTGGAACTGAATTGAAAGTGAGTCTGGGAAATGTAGTCTTTAGCTTTATAACCTCTACCACGAAGAAGTACAGGATACAATAAGGGTAGAATAGAGATGAATAACCCACTCTACAATATCTGGCTGTTCAGTCTATTACAATAATTTATAATAAGTGCTTACTTTTATAATCCAAATCTAACCTATGTTTCCAGGCTTTTATCTGCACTTTTCCCTTTATGAGACCTATATTCTAGTGAAACTGCCTTTTAACTTCTCTGCACATATTCACTCAGAGTCCTCCAGACTACCTATTTCCTATCTCTATGATTTTGTTCTTGGTTTTATGCTTTTCTATTACATCCTTCCACTCAAACTCTACTAACCAAATTAAAAATACTTTTAAGACAAGAAGTTAAAACATCATCCATGATTTATTTGATTATCCTAATAGAAAATATTGTATTACCTCAAGTTGTATAGATTGCTTATCCATTAATATAAGTTTTCATCTATGCATTTCTCATGCAGATCTTATCCTCCTTATTAGAGAGTACATTTCTTTAAAAGCATCTATGAATGTAATTTTGTTGAATAAATTTATAAAAATTATTAGCAACTGGTTATCTTGAGGATGCATTAACTTTATTTGCTTTATTAAGTGAGCACATTTATAAAAGTTCAACATACATAAAGCTAAACAGCTTATGACGCATGCAAATAAATATTATTTTTGAGTATTCAAAATACTTTGAGCTGAGCTTTTAAAACAACAGGAGCTACTTATTATCTAGACCATGACCATCACAACTAATCCCAAAATCTTGAAAGCTATTAATGAAAGAAATAATTTTAAATGTTTAATAAAATTATTTTAAAACATTAAAAATAATAATTCTCAAATATCTGCATACTACCAACAAGTTATCATGGATTCTTCAACCAGTCATCATGGAATTTAAGAATAAATTTCTGTTAACTTATCTTTCTGGTCACAACATATATGAGTCCTATGTGGTATATCAAAGTAGGTCACGTTCCCATATTTATATACCTAAAGAATTACATGTTACACTTATATCTATTGTGGAAATTTAAAAAGGCCAACCGCATGAGAATAAAATAGAGTCTATTTCTTCAGTTATTACTATAGCAAGGGGGTCTGCTACCATCACCACATTTGGCAAAGGTGCAAAGGCAGGAAAGGACTGGGAAAGCTCTATCGGGAAAAAAAAACTGGAAGGCTCTGGGTATGTTCTGATTGGATGCTGCTGACATGGGAGAATACTCACACCTAATTTTCTGGGGTGTTTTGTTTTTCTGATTTGAAAATGGGGCCAAAAACATAAAATTTGGCAGCTGTTGACCAAGTCCTGATCATTCTGAGTACATTGTGGTGGAGGCTGTGATTGGTCTTCCTGGGCTTCCGGGTCAGATTTCTATTGTCATAGATTGTCTGGCTATTGTTTAGTTGTATATTCGGTCTCTCACTGCCCTAATTACAAGCTCTAATATCTGGTCATCTTCCTTTCTTATCTCCCGTTTTCAACATTCATTCCCTTCTTTCAACCAACAAATATTTGTAGAGCATGTGTCAGGCAGTGGCTGCCATCACTTCATAGAGCCTACAGTTCATACAAATAGTGTGCACGCTTTTATTTTTTATTTATTTATTTATTTTTGCCAGCCAGACATGGGGAGAGGAGATGAGTGTTAACAGTATAGACTCAGGGTTGACATCATAACCGGAGCTAAATATGCAACACATTCAGCCAAGTGAAAGGCATTGGTCCAATGGGAAGCCCTTTGAACAGACAGTGGTCTATTTGAAGGTCTGAAATTAGAAAACTATTTTGTTCCCTGGAGTCAATGTTAGATCACTAGTATGGGTAGAGTGTGGTGGCTTAAAACGAGGGTGTTGAGTTGAGTAGGATCAGGTCATATTTGTAGATAATTTAAAGAACTAACTATTTAAAACTGAAGTAAGGGGCACCTGGGTGGCTCAGTGGGTTAAAGCCTCTGCTTTCGACTCAGGTCATGATCTCAGGGTCCTGGGATTGAGCCCTGCGTCAGGCTCCCTGCTCAGCAGGGAGCCTGCTTCCTCCTCTCTCTCTGCCTGCATCTCTGCCTACTTGTGATCTCTGTCTGTCAAATAAATAAATAAAATCTTTAAAAAAATTAAAATAAAACTGAAGTAAATCTTTAAAAAGAGCTCACATTCAGATTCTGCCTAACTAAATGGCATTCCCCTACAGTAAGGAATAATAGCAATGGTAAACTGTGCAGGTTACATATCTTTTATCATATTCAAATGGCAGAGTTATGTTCAGATAAAGTTAAAAATGTGGACAAGAAATGTAAGAATTGACAAAAAAATATATTTTTACACAGGTAATGCCAAACATATATCTATGGAACATTCCTCAAATTCTAACACTGGATAATTCTATTCTTGATTTTACCCATATTTCACCAAAATACTAGTGCCCTCAATCATAGGCAACCCTTGGAGCTGCTGGAGCCCAAAAGGGTAAGCAAACACTCCATTACTGAATAAAGTAGACTTATACTTTTTCATGAGGAAGATGGTGGAAATTAGGCTTATACGGAACTATAATCATGTGATAAGAAATCCTGATCATTCAACAGCTATATCTACATTCTGTCTACTAGTCAGGCCACTTCAGTTTTGGAAGTATGCCTTTTACCGCCTGATTTTAACCATGAATGTAGTACTTCAGGTTGTGGGTAGAATATTAAAAATAATAATAATAATAATAATGAAAAACTCACAGATAGGAAACAGGAAAAATATAAGAAAACAGAAAAAACAAAATAACCAAATTCACTATAACCACCAATGAAAAGCAGGCAACTTCTAACTAGAATTAGGTAGAAATATTTAAAAATTATGAAGCAGGAATTTCTGGTATATGGCACAGAAGTCTATGGGTAGTCAGGTCATATTTTCACTCTATACTGTCAAAAGTTTTACTTTGTATGTATATAACTTCCATAATTAAAATTATATTGTGAAAAGAGAAAAATATGTTTGAAAGATATTTAAGTGACATGTGCTAATTCTGAAAAGTATGCACAGAATGACCTATTTTGTGTTAAAATGGATATATATGTAAACATGTATACTAGATATAATATATTCATATGAATATATTTGAATATATATGGATAAATAGATACAGATATGCACTTAAGTGCATTCAAAAAGGTCCGGTAAAATGCACAACCAAATGGATCATGGTTACACATGGAGAATTGAAGTATGAAATAGGGAATAAGGGAACTGGTAATGAATAATTTTTAAATCTTTAAATCTCTATTATTTGGAAAATATTTAACAATGATTAATAATGTTCTACAGTTTAAAATAAGCAATTGTGTTAAAGAGCATATGAAGGAAAGGCATAATGTGATTAATTACATAAAATTCCCAAGTAGAAAGAGAATATACAGTCTACTTGAACAGACATCAATGATACATTATAGTAAGGATTGGGACATAAAGAATAAAGAGATGAGACCATGGTGAGATTAATTAAACACTATCATTGTGCAAAATTTCAAGTGTGTTTGTTAATTTTCTAAAAGAATCTATTCTCTTAAGGTATTTAATGATAAATTTTTATCTTATAAAGAGAAAACCTCTCCCTGTGGTGTAATTATATTTATACATTTGTTTCTGTTTTATTTTGTAAAATATTCCCTAACACATTCATATATAAGACGTGGTTGAAATAATTTCCTGTTAGTGTTTGACCTTGAACATAAGAATAAAACCCAGGATATGCTGTCTCTACTTGTACACAGGGAAACAACTGATCATATTTTAGCTATTCTAAGGAAATAATGCCATGTAAATACCCTTTCTTTTTATAGCAGACTACTGTATATGGATTTTTTTTTTTTTTGACATCATACTATAAGCTCTGGTTGCTTTTGTAGTGAAAACCCAGCAATTCATCTGAAAGGTCATTCAGGACTAGGCACAATAATTTCAGCTGATCAAATCAATTATTTATACAATGAACTACAGTATGGTTCCCTCTAGAAATTACCTTATTATAGCTACTCACTCCCACTGAACTCTAAGAAAAGTGACATTTTGAAATACAAAGCTTATTCTCTTCAGTGAGCTTAATACGTATCGGCATCTCTCTGCGGCTCTTTTCTCTATTGAATAGCTGTCAGTCAGCAAGAGAGGGCCCATTCCCTAAGCACACTGCACAGTAGGTTTTCTTGACATGATGGAAAATTTTCCAGTTGGCAGAAGTAAAGATTGAGGGAGGTAAAGCTTTGGACTCAGCATGAAAGGTAATAGAGCTATTAGCCAAATACCAAATTCAGAGATGCTGGTACTGCACAACGAGGCAGCTAAGAAGGAGTTTTAATGTCCCATGGGGCACAAGTTTAGGAAAGTGTTTGGCAGATTAAAGCATACAAATAGAGAGGGGAACATCTTTGAAATAGAGCTTTTGGTATGGAAATTAGTGTCATTTTAAATTAACAATTATATTTAGTAGATAGAGAAGCTTTTGGATGAAATGGACAAGATATTATCATCCAGATAATGGTATAATTACAAAAATGATCTCTGGCACTCCAGCTCTAATAAAATAATCATACCTATGACCCTTATGAGCCCTACATGTTACTATGTTCTCCAGTGTTGTATTTATTTATTATAACCATGCTGACCTGTCTAAAACTGGCACTATAATAATCAATAATGTTCAGGAGAATTTTACATCCATGTTCACTTAACTTTTTATGCTTAGGTGAAACTAAAGGGTACTCAAAGGACCTAAGTTTTTTTAAATGATAATTTAAGAAAGAAATGTTTAGACAATCACAGAGCAATGCTATATTATGCTATAAGCATGTGTATCTCAGTTGAAGAAGGAATTTTAAATGTGCTAAATCACATGGCAAATTGGAGAGTATATTAGTGATAAATCACTGTGCAAAAAAGTTACCTCAAAATATAACAGTTTAAAACAGCAAACTTTCATTATCGTACCATTTCTATAGGTCAGGAATCTGGGCAGAGCTTATGTGGGTCCTCTGGCTTAGAGTCTTTCACAAGGTTGGAATCAATGTGTTGGCTGGGACCATAGTCATCTCAAAGCTCAACTAGAGGAGGCTCAGCTTACAATATCTCACATGATTGCTAGTAAAATTCAGATCCTTGTGGGCTGTCAAACTGTGAACCTCAATTTCTTGCAGGCTAGTAGCTGGAGGCCACCTTCACTTCCCTGGCACATGAGCCTCTACTTTAGCCAGTTTACATGTTAGCTGGCTTCCCTCAGAATAAACTGGCAAGGGAGCACAAAAGGTAGCCATACATTCTCTTTGTAACCTAATCTTAGAGTGACATTTCATCAGTTTTGCAGTATTCTACTTGTGAGAAGTAAGACACTAGTTCCAATCTACATGGGAATATCAAGCACTGGGAATCATGGGGCCATCGTAGAGCCTACGCTATGGTTTGGTTACCTTAGATTGATTTCTAGTGGAACTCTGAATTAAGACAGGGAGAAATATTTGTATATTATTAGGTAAAAGTAACTGGATTGAAAAATAACTATAACTAACATAGACACCATCCACAATTCATTGTCAAACACATGCATCACATTAACATATGCATCTACTCTTATCTGTTTCCATATCAGACTTCACTATTACAAGCCAAAGTAGTAGACAAACACATTATAGTCTAAAAACAATGGAAACAAAAGCAGCACATGCTTATCAACTCAAAAATGAATAATTCTTGGGATGCCTGGGTGGCTCAGTTGTTTAAGGGTCTGAGTCTTAATTTTGGTTCAGGTCATGATCCTAGGACCTGAGATCGAGCCCCACATCAGTCTCTGGGCTCAGCAGGGAGTCTGCTTGAGATTCTCTCTCTCTCTCTCTCTCCCTCTGCTCCTCCCCATTGTGTGCACTCTCTCCCTCTCTCTCTCTTAACTAACTAAATAAAATTGAAAAAATATATAATTCTTTAAGTTGATTTTATTTTTATTTAAGCTATTTCAAATAAAAAACTGGTAAAGAATCTTGACAAGTAAGAGTCTATATATTGTGTTGAGGGAAGCACTCTCTAAGGTTTAGTCAGCACCAATTAGCATTTCTGTATGTTATTTATTAAGTAGTTAATATTTCTGGTGGTGAATTATTCATACCACTAGAAAATTAATAGAGATAAAGCTAACAGCTTGTTCTAATCACCATCATCTCTACCTAGTCTCCCGTTTCCATCCTTTCCCACATATAATCCTGCACAACATGGCAGCTAGAATGATCCTATTAAAATTTATGTCAGTAATGTGTCTTGTTTTGTTTTGTTTTACCTTGGAGTGAGATAAGAAGTCATTGGTTAAATCCTCCAAAGGCTCATTTCACTGCAAGAAAAACCAAAAGTCACTGAAGTGATAACAAGAACCTGCAAAATCTTATACCTGCTATTTCTCTAATATATTTTATCTTGTTCCACTTTTGGCATTCTGCTCCAGACACAGTGACCTGTTAAGCAGGCACAGACTCTTTGTAGATGTCATTTGACTAGAAGACCTACATACATTGACAGGGTAAGATAATGCAACAACCTTAGAGGAAAAACATTCCAGGCAGAAGAAAGAGGAAGTCTATAATCTTGAGTTAATACCACTAACTAATAGAATATACACAGCAGATTATGGAAAATTAGACAGTTACTGAGGAAAAGATTGTTTTATACTTTTTGACAGCTTCATTGATATATAATTGACATGCAACAAACTTTAACTTAAGGTACACAATTTGGTAAGTTTTGACATATGCATTTCACTTCCTTTCCATCCAGATATCCAAATGTTTCAGCACAACTTGTTGAAAATGCTATTTGTCCACCAATGTATTATCTTAGAACTTCTGTTAAAAGTCAGTTACTCATGGTCTATTTTGTGAATCTCTTCTGTTTCATTAATTATTTTCTTTGTTCTGATGCCAATATCACTCTATGTTGATTTACCATGTGTCCTGAAATCAGATGTTAGCCTCTTGTATTAGTTTCCTATCACTGTTGTAACACATTACCACAGACTTCACCTCTTAAAACAACACAAATTTATTATCTTAAAGTTCTAGAAGTCAGAAGTCTGGAATGAGTATCACTGGCCAAAAATCAAAGCGTCAGCAGAGCTGCATTCCTCTCTGGAGGCATTAAAGGACTTAATCCTACACTTAGAATCTTATTTACAATTCTTAACTTTTCCAACTGCTGTAGATCTCCATTATCTTATTTAGTACAGCACTAGTGCTAGATTTCTTGTCCTCCTTGAAATCTCAACTTTATCATTTCAACTTGAGTGAACTTATTAGCTTCACCCTGGGTTCTGCCTCCAAGTGTTATAACCTGGTAACTCCATAGGCATAATCCTAGGCCATTTCCAGCAATCCCTTCATTTGGTTTAACTTCAATCATTGATCATTGTCCTCTGTTGCCTGTTACAGAATATTTGAAAAGAAAATTGCTTTATATATATATATATATTTTATTTTATTTTATTTTTTTATTTTTTATTTTTTTTTTAAACCCAGTATTTATCTGCTTGCAGCAGAAGGGTGAATCTAGTCATTTTACTCCATCTTAGCTGGAAAGGGGGAGTCTCTGTTTATGCCTTCTTCATGGATTGGCTGTTTTTATCTAGTTCCTTTCTATGATCAGCTAGAAGGAGCTATTAAAGTTATAATATTTATGATTTAAGATCTATTCTATGATTTCAAGTTCCTCAAAGCCTAGCTCTCCCAAATACATTGTCAATTTTCTAGCTGGTACTGTCCATTTCTAGCCACCATTATCTGGCATCTTCATATTTCTCCAACCTGATATTTTATTTTTTGTTGTTGTCCTTTGCACACATAATAGTCTATGTTAAATAACAAGAATATACTTGTAGTTTGAACATACTAGCCTATTTCAGGCTTTATCTTGTGCTCCTTCCATCATTACCAATATAAATTTCTTCCCACAACCTTGATCTCCTAATTGCTTAACACAAATTTTCTTCTTTAAGAAACAGTCTAAGACCCCTTCCATTTGAACTGACAATTGTCTCTTTCATGTTCCCTGTCTTCTCTAAATTTTGTTAACACTGACAAACTTTTTTTTTTCATCTGCTTAACTTGCTGTTAGATTATAAATTGCTTCATGAAAATGGTCATGCCTGTTCCATTTCTTTGTCCTCCAGAGGAAAGCAAAGTACCCAATACAAACTAAATTTCAAAAATGATTTAAACTAAAAAATATATATATTGGGATACCTGGGTGGCTCAGTTGGTTATGCATCTGCCTTCAGCTAAGGTCATGATCCCAGGCTCCTGGGATCAAATCTTATGTCTGGTGCTTCTTCTCCCTCTCCTTCTGCCTGCTGCTCTGCCTACTTGTGTGTATTCTGTCTCCCTCCCTCTCTGTGGCTGTCAAATAAATAAATAAAATCTTTACAAAAATTAAACAAATTAAAAAGTTAGTGAATGACTAATGAGCAAATAATTGAATATGCTCATTCCCAATGACATACTTAGTAAACTGCAATAATCCTTGTCAGTAATTCTTAGATTAAGGTGACAAACATGGGTTATAATGGAAAAAATATAAGTAGGTAATTTCTCAATAGGTTGTAATTATGAAATTAATTAACTAAGACAGCTTATATGAAATTTATGATATGTGTAGCTAAGTGGAAACTGACCCTTGCCCTATCTGAAAAGACAGTGTTTTAGTGAAAAAAATAATTATACATCTCTGAGTACAATATTTAAAAAATTACATATTTAAGACAAGAAATTTTGATAAAGAAATTTCTGCATAAATTATATCTATATCTATCTATCTATCTATATATATATAATCAATTCAAATCCTAGAACTGTGTCCTGCTCATTGCTTACTGGTAAAAATATATTTGTTAAATGCATAAAAAAAAAAGGAAAAAGGGATCAGCTGAACTTATTTTTAGAAGCTTTTTGTAAGCAGTATGTTTGCTAAACAAATATTTCTAGAGATAAAACTCTTTAATATATGCATAAAAGTTTCTTTCCAGTGAAAAGCAGAATAAATTTCAGTGTAAGAAAATAAAAACTTAAGACAGAAATTTATATTTACAAGCCACCATTCTTAGTAGAATTAGCACAATGAAGGGACTCAGTACAAGTCTCCCTTACATATGTCACTTTGATGATTTTGAGCTGAAGGCAATCAAGATTCTTCAGGCTCCAGAGAAACTTTGCCCCTCCCTTAACTCCCTAGAAGAATCTAAACTGTGATCTTGCCCATAATAAGTTTTATTACCAGAGATAAATTTTATTTGAGTGACCCCTCTGTATGGCAGAGCAAACATTCAATTACTAAACAACTGTTCTTCTTCCTATTGCCTTATGAATTGACCTCCTTCCCTTTGAGAGTCCCTATCCCATTCCTTAGCTTAAGATGGCATATATACCTCATTTTACCATTCTGTATTTGAACCTGTGATGTATGTGGAGTTCCCATGAATACTACATTATATTAGAATTTTTCCTCTTAATCTGTCTATGTCAATTTAAATCTTGCCAGAAGACTTGCCAGAAGAATCCTTGAAAGGTAGAGGTAAGTTTTTCTCTCTCCACAAATACTTGTCTTTTTCAAAGAATAACCTCCACATTTGCTGTTGCTGACAATGTTCTTTAACATGGATAGTATTATGAGGGATGACCTGGTATTCGACATGGAATTTTCATTTAAATATTGGTTAGAAAGATACATGTGATTATACAAGTTCACTGTATATAAGAAATGGATAGCTTGCTGAATAATACCAATACTTAGAAATAGATTTTAAAAAAATAAAACATAATATCAATATCTATTATGCTTTTTAATGTCAATATTATTATGATTTATAACATGTTCTGGGAAACAGCCAAGAATCAGTGTATCATCAGAAACCTACTTAAACAATAATTTGCTAAATAAACCAATAAAATATGATAACCAAAAGTTAGAAATAAAAATGGTGGCAAATTTCCCCTTTATTGATTGTTCACATTATTTCCATGGACACATTACTTAGTATTTACATTTTTCCTTCATAAACTTTTTTTTTGTTCTTTTTAAATTGTAATAGAAATGTAGCATGCAATGGTCACTACTACCTATGAGGAATGCTCTAGCAAAAAGCATGAACGAATTACTGCAGATATGCAATATGAAATGCTTCAATGTGATTTATTTTTATAACTATACAGTCATAACTGGAGAAAAGTAATGAAAATTGTTAGAATTGCTTTAATGATTTAATAAGAATTGCTTATATACATAAAATAGGTTTTTATGGATTTTTGCAAAACTGAAATCCTTAAAAAAATCACTATTTTAGGATAAATAACCATGTGGACAATTTGAAAATATAAATTTCAGCCAAATATTAGCTAAATTGGCTCAAACTCTGAATTACTGGAATTGAAAACTTTTTATTCTAATAGGAATCTGTATGCAATTTTCTCTTTTGCAAATAGGTCATATAACAGTTAAAGCATGTGTATGAATATCTAATTAATTTTCCTAAGTCATAGTAAAAATGACTTAGTTATCTTGTTTACTTTCATGATTATCGTAGAGAAATGTAATTTCAAACCTTACTGACAACAATCTGTCACCTTGTATCTTCTAGTTTGCTCCCAGAATCAGTATATTTTACCATTTTCTTACTTTTTGAGCATTTGGGGGGCAAAAACCTGAATTAAATGAAAAAAATTGTTTTTATGCTATAATCTTGAACTTTAAATCAATTGAACTGGACACTCAATTTAATCATTTGTCAAGTTCATATCTGTTCACCTGAAAGGAACCTTTTCACCCAGATTTATTTTAGAGAATTATAAAAGCAAAAATCCTCAGTGTTTTATAGAGTAATTAATTTATTATTTATTCTGTAAAATCCAGTACTCAGTTCTGTCTTCTACTCTGTGACTTCTGCTGTTGCCAACACCGCTATTTAAGACTCAGTAGAAAGCAGATAATTAGTTCCTATTTCATCTATTAGAAATGATCAGAATTTCACTTCTAAGTTATCACATTACTGTCACATTTATTTGTAATTAAGTATTTTATGCTAATTCTGAATTCATAGTTTGTTGTTATTAGCATACAAATGTAAGCCAATAATACATTCATAATTCTCTTAAAAGGATTAAGTTAAACCGTCCATAAACTAATGAGTAATAAAAAAAAATCATTCAATTTCAGTTGCCACAAACTTTTCTACAACTTATGCATCGCTGGAATAGAAATGATTCAGAAGCTCTTTTGTATTAGAGGAATTGTGAAGATCTGAAATAAACAAATGGATAGTTAACATAGAAAATCCTATAAAATAAAAAAAAATAACAGGACATTTATTTTAAAATTGAAGCTATCATTTAATATTTAAAATTATGTGAAAAGTAAATGTGAAGAAATTTCAAAAGAAAAAAAAGTCTTACAATTGATTGAACATGATTTATGAAATGTGAATTGTTCAATCAAGCCATTTTATCCTAATTTTAAACTTAGAGGTGTTTTTTGTGTTTTTTTTAAAGATTTTATTTATTTGAGAGAGAGCATTTGTCAAGTTCAGATCTTCACTCAGAGAGAGTGAACACAGGGGAGAAGCAGAGGGAGAGGGAGAAGCAGGCTGCATGCTGAGCAGGGAGCCCAATGTGGGGGCTCAATCCCAGGGTACCCTGGGATCATGACCTGAGACAAAGGCATAGGCAACTTGCTGAGCTCTCTTGCTGCCGGCGCCCTAGAAAATTTTTGTCTAAATAATTGTTCACCCTTCTGACTGCTAAAAAGTTCTATTTTCCAGGGGTTTTGATTTTTTCATGTGTGAGAAGTTTTTGTTTGTTTTTATGTGTGTGTTTCTTTCCATTAAAGGATACCAAAGAGATTAGAATTTTTCCTCATTGAAGTCCCTAACAGCACTTTCAATTTCCAATAATGGATCTTGACATTTCTAGTTTGGGCTATAGGTTAAACTAAGAAACTTCCTCTCCTTGGTGTAACAATTATATCCTTGTAACTTGTGGGATGCATCGGTCCTTGACTGGACGCTGATCTTGTCATATCTTCAGTGTCTCTGCCTCACCCATTCACTGATCATTGGGCCTTCTTATGAAGCTACTAGTTCACAGTAGAAGGAGATCAAGGAGAAAAAATTTCTAGCAAACATTCCACAAAATATCTTTTTATTTGTTTTTCATAAAGAACCAGGTAGAAAATGGCCATTCCATAGACTCCCCCACCTCCAACTGCCAAAAAAGAAAAAAGAGAAAAAAGAAAGTCCCCTTCATAAAATATTCCCATATCAGCCAGGCAACAAGAGGTCTCTTTATGTTCTGTAAGACTAAAACTAAGTCTGAAACAAAATTTTAAAAGGTTGTTTACTTATTAAATTAAAATAAGGGAATCTATTTGCTACCACCTTAGTTTCATCAGGGAAAGGAGAGTTATGTTTTATAAAGTTAGAGGATGAAACACTGAGACAGTTCATGATTGGCAAGTATCCTATTTAGGTGGGAGCTTGGGAAGTGGAAGGAACTTTTTTTTTTTTTTTTAAAGGTTTTATTTATTTGACAGAGAGCGAGAGAGAGAGAGAGATCGCAAGTAGGCAGAGCAGCAGGCAGAGAGAAAGGGAGAAGCAGGCTCCCTGCTGAGCAGAGAGCCCGATGCAGGATGATCCCAGGACCCTGAGATCATGACCTGAGCTTGAAGGCAGAGGTTTAACCCACTGAGTCACTCAGCGCCCCTGGAAGGAACTTTCTTCAGTTATCTGCAAGGGGTCAAGTGAGCAGTCTGTGTACACTTCAAAAGAGGAAGAACTGTTCAGTGTTTGGGTTGGAGGGTTTTCTGTAGCTGGCTATTCCAGGAATGGCAGAGAACACTGGGTGCTTTCCTGTGTGTGTGGTCAAAATGTCAGTCATAATGGTCCTTAAGGGGTGTGACTATGATGGTAGGCAGATTTTCACACAGGGGTCTTTTCTTTAGGGACAGTATTCCATGGTGTCTAGCTCTGAAGGCACACTGTATTAAAGTCATTAATAGTCCATTTCTTTTACTTTCTTGTGTAAAAGAGGGTAACAGTATCAACCTATTCAGGGAAATTCAGGATTTGTAGAAGGATGAAAACAGACATGCTAGAAGATCCCTGGGGTTCCTCCCGGACTTCCACTATTGCCACCTTCTTTTTATTTTTTATTTATTTATTTATTTTTTGCAATTTACCTCTCCTGCCCTATGATTTTTTACTAGCTGATAATCCTCTCAGACTGACAAAAATAGTTTCCAGAAAATACAAATTTGATGGTTTTCAGCAATGTTCCAGAGATCTTAAGCAAAGGACATGAAAATAGGACCAATTTCCAAATGTTAAGTTTTTGCTAAAACTGAAAACTGGTACCTAAACCAGAACCATAAAGCCAGCTACTTAACTTCTCTGATGTATGAAAACCCTGAATGAGTCTGCTTCAGTGGGGCATCTTCAGGTGCTCCCAGATGCCCATCAGCTGAGCAAACCTTTTAACCTCTATTTTAGTCACTTAAATCAATTTCTTTCTGATACGTCAATTCTATCCTGTTCTTTGGGGATCGATTTTAATTGAATTTCTCTCCCCGATGTAAAAATGAATTTTGTCCCCATTTGCAATGTACTTCAACATCCGTTTTTACATCATGTAAATTTGTGCTGTTTTCATTTTTTAAGTTAATTATAACACCTGCTTATTCCCTCATAGTGTAGGAGTAAAAAATACTTATGTGTTTGTCATTACACTGTATGCAAGCCATGACTTCACCTGTTTTTTTTCTAATTATCTTTTAACATCTTTTGTGACTATTCTAAATGGATAAGAACAGTTTCTGAATACTGAAAAGTCTTATTTCTTTAAATGCATTTAAAGGATTATTTTATTTATGAAATTCCTATACAATAGCAAGAATGGCAAACAAAGTATGAATGCTTATGTCAGGGCTTATTAGACTGATACAAACATGCAGACAAAGGGACAGAGTATGTTCCAGTAATTGGCAGCGTTTAGTTCCCCTGAGTTTTATTTATTGATTCCCTGAAAATTAAAAATTGTTGAATAAATAGAATGGAACTCTAATAGCCTATAGTCATACAAAGCAGATAAATGCAATATAGTGAGAGTTCATAATAGTTCTACAACATGTAACAACTGTGAACACAAGAACAATTGTGACCAGAGTGGATAGAAAAAGATAAAGATATGCTTGAGAACTAGTGCTGAGCAGAAAAAAAAGGTAGGGAGGAAAAAGGAATCTCTTCCACTTACATTACACTCCTATTTCTATCGGGAACTATTTCTTTTTCCAATACAGAATGTCTTTCACAGGGAAATAAAACCAACCATTGTCAGTCTACTGATGTCTATTAATAGTAATTTCCTTTTCTGCTAAATACAAAGTAAGGAGTAAGGTAAGCTATTGGATACTGTTTTCAATCTCAGGTATCTGAAGAGTCTTCCCAACTCCTAAAATTTCACAGCCGTATAGAAATATCAAAATGATGAATCTTAGTTCTATGTACTAAAGGTTAGCATGTTATGGAACTGATTGTTACAGACTTTTCATCTGGTTTGTGTAGAGGCCGAGAAAATTAGGCCATCCCACCTCAGGTTTAGCATTAGCACAAGTACAGCCATCTTAGCTTTGACAGCCATCTCAGGCCCCTGTGACCAAGGGCTGAATTTTCCCCTACTTTACTTTAGTTCCAGGGACCCCCGCCCTGCTTTAGTTCCAAGAAAGTATCCCACCCTGCAACACCCCGGGAACAGCTAATCAGCTTACTGCAGAAAAGTCTGAAACTTCTCCTCCTCTCCCCCCGCCCCAAGCCTCTTGTAATGACCCATAAAAACCCCTGCCTTAACTAGTCTCAGGGTCCAAGTCCCTACTCTGCTGTGTGGGTATACTTGGGCCCAAGCTTAAGCTTGTTAAATAAACCCTCGCGTGATTGCATCAGTGTTGGCTCCTTGGTGGTCTCTCAGACACAAAACTTGGGCATAATAGTTTGCATGGAAGAGTTTCAACATTTTGACTCATTTCCTATTTGTATTTTCTCAGAGTTTACTTCAGTATACAAATAGAGTTTGTATTATGCTTACCAGCACTGAAGCTGTATATTAAACCATTTAAATATGATTCCTGTATTACCTCAAAGAATGTTTGTTATCCACAAAGAGCCTAAATAAAGGTCTCTGTTGCAAGAAAGGACAGGAAAAAGAGATGAGTTATAGGAAAAAGAAGAAGAAAAAAAAAAAACAAGTAAAAGAAGGAAGGAATATAAAGAGGATATAGGGCATATTTACAATAAATTCAATAGCAAAACACACTAACAAGAAAGCATGTACTGATTCATAGTTTACCTGAAATTATAACTAATTTGCTTTGCTTTGCATGAAAATCCTAAAATAAGTATTAGAAAGCCAGGCTTCCATTCCAATTTTATTGCTCACTAGCTATGTTATCTTTTAACACATCACATACACAATTTAGTTACTGTCTCTTCAGGAGTAAATATTAAGGTTGGATAAATTTAGTAATTTCCAAAGCCAAAGGGTGGTATGGGTTGTGATAAATCTACCCATGACAAAGTTAGAAAAGTAAGAAAAATGTGGCTTTATTTTTAGGAAATAATGAAATTTTTTAATGAAATAAACGTATTAAATTTAAGAACTTCTATAATTGTAAAATTCTATCTTTCACAGTATATTGAGGTTTATACAATTTAGGACTAGGTTGAGGCTGCTAGTAACCTACATGTTAAGTTTTAATATTTAGTAGATATGTAAGTGGAGCTCTCAACACATGGATAGATACAGGATTTAGTCATAAATTATATGCTTCTAAAAATCACTCCTTACTCCTATTCAGTCTTTTTTGTCCAACCTATACTCTGAAATGGGCCCATCCCAGCTCTTACATGATTTAAATTTGTATAGATAATTCAGAAATAAAGGGAAAAGTTATTAAGGAATACAGGAACACTACATACTATTTTTTTTTTAATGATCATGTGAACATACTATATGATTTCATGTTTCTTGGTTGGCAGCCTTTTCATAAATAGATGATTTATAAATTCTAATTAGAGGATGCTGATATTAGCCTAGCTCACTGAGATCCTGAATAGTCTGAATCCTTCCTGTTCTCAGGGGCACTCCAGAACCCTACCCAAATTCCACAAGTGGTGATAAATAGGTTTTTGACTATTTTATTCCCTGTATTCTACTTAGTGTTTTAATAGAAGAGGGATAATATTCTGGTGAAAATCCCTAAGAGTGGAGACAAACTGTCACCAAAGTTCTGCCCTAAGGCATGAAGAAGTAATGTCCTCTCCTTTTCTGTTCTTAAACACAATAGCTAGATCTATTGCTACTTAAACCACTCTTTGTGTGAGAATTACTATCTCTCTTTGCTTTTTATCTCATATAACTCACTATTATTCCAAGAATTATTTACTTTGTACCTATTAGTATTAGGCAATATGCTAAACATGAAAGAGGAACAATATAGCTTTTCAAGGACACCAAAAGATTAAGACCTATCAATCTTGTAGCCTTTAGCCATTAGAATTAAGTACTATGGAAACGCTCAGGAAGAGTGGTTATTGGACACACATATTGTGCATATTCTCAGATTCCCTCTATCAACTGCTTCTTCCTTTTTCTTCCTCACTGCCTACAGGAAACAAATCACCCATTTGCCTCTAGATTTGGATGAATGTCCTACAGCAGGGTACACAATTTGGCTTTTCATCCAGCCTCTGAGAGGAAAGATGATGCAATCTGGAGTGTTAGCTTCCTATGTCCTACTTTGACTAACAAAGTTGCCAGATAAACTTGCATGCTGAGCAAACATGCTGAACTGCGGAGGACCAGATTCCTGTGCCTTTCTGCATTTCATAGGGAAGCAGAGACAGGCAGGTAAGGTTATATAGAACCATATTGCTACATTTCCTTACCTTTTTTCCTCCTCATCTTCACCACCTAGCGTTGTACCTCCCCAACTGTTGACACTTAATACTTTGCCTCTAGCTCTGTTTCTAGAATATCTGGGACAATAAACATGGTTAACTTTCCTTAAGAATGATCGTGGTTTTATGATATAGGAAGCAAACTATATTGTCTAAAAGTCAGATAAGAAAAAGTGCTATAATATTGGCACAATTTTTAATCCAAAGAAGCATTCTATTCTTATAAAATCAAAAGTGAGCCTATAGTCAAACGGCATATCTAGTAGGGTTCAATTATGGAACAAATCACATTGAGGGCAGTATCTCTTCAGACAGTTATAAGGTTGTATTTCACAGTCTCCAGGTTTACAAATTAAGTATAGTATAAAATCTAGTCTCAATCATATTTGTTCAATAAGCCATTAATCCTGATTTGGAGCTACATCTTCTCAGATACATTTTATGAAATGCACTTGATACGGGATACTGACAGCCCTATCTTCAGGCTCTCCTTTTATTCACCTATACTGTTATGTGAAAAATTAAATTTAAAATTATGATGACAAATAATTCCAAAGGAAAAAAAAAAGGCTTGTAATCTCATCATGTCATTTAAATTTGATTTAAATATATTTGTAAGATGGTCAAAGAAATGGAAATAACTTTGGTTATTGAAGACTGTAGCCCCATACTTTAGTAAGAAGAAGAATGAAACCAAAAGAGATGCTTTCATCAAAACATGGTTTCTCAATTCTCCATAAAAGGACATCTACCAGGGTACCAGGGTGGCTAAGTTGGTTAAGTGTCTGCCTTCGGCTCAGGTCATGATCCCAGGGTACTGAGATTTGGCCCTGCACGAGGCTCCCTGCTCAGGCAGGAATCTGTGTGCTCTCTTTCTCTCTCAAATAAATAAATAAAATAAAAAGGCCATCTACCTCCAATGCTTACGAATACATAAACAATTGATCACAGAATGTCTGATATAGAACAAATACTGAATTGGACAAATAAACAAATTTTGACAAATCAACAGTATATAGTCTACTATGTGCAATATTTTTTTACAAAAAGAACTAGTTTTGTGGCATATCTTACCAATTTCAAAAATGCAACTATCTTTGATAAAGGTTCTAATAGTGTCAAATGACAAAACTAAAGCAACTTAGTAAAAAGTTTGATGTTGTTTACTCAAAAGAAAACGATTCATGAATTGGGGGAGTAGAGTACCTCACAAGCACCAAAGCACTCTTCCCAAAGAATTTTGGGTGAGAGCAAGTTTTATAGAATTATATGAGAAGAGACAATGCAGAAAGGGCATGATTGGCTAGGAGGTCTTGGATTCCCTATAAGACTAACAGGTCCTACTTTCTAGGGTAAGCTAGCTAAAGCTGACTTAGAGGACTGTGATTGGTGTATATTAGGTTTCCTTGACAGGTGTTTCTGGAAAGTGCAGGTTGACTGAAGGTTAGATGTGTGAGGTAGGCCAGGCCACAGTGGTAGCTTCCATTTTGTGGATCCTGATATGCGAACTGACTTTATCTGTTTAAGAAACACTCAGACTTCTTTCTGCTATTCCTAAACCAGTAGGTACTATGAAAGATAACTAAAAGACAATCTTGGAAAAATCACACCAGACATAATATATCACATACTGCCTAGCTTGGCACAAAGTAAGATAAATATGTACCCCAGGTCCCAATTAGATCAGTGTACTTTGTTCCTCCAAATTTAAGGCTATCTGTAATTTCAGTTATATCACTTTATCCAGGATAGTTCAGGCTTTCATCAGCCAAACTTAGAGAAAACTAACTATTGAACTTGTCAGGGCATAGAGCTTTCTAGTAACTGGAATGGTTTCTACTCCTTTTCTTAGTAACAGGCTTTCTGGAGGTGATGGGGTAATTGGAAGTTTATGTGGTGTTTATAGAGCTAACATACTGTGATCATTTATGGGAAACAATATTCAGAAGTAATTTATGGATTATTCAAATTTATAACTTTGTTCTTTCTTAGGCTAGAATATCCTTACTTGCTGCTAGCAGGTAAAGTTGAAAAAATATTAAATAAAATACCTCTAAGATTACAGCAGGATTTCTAATGAAGAAGAATGATTGAATTACAAATGCATGGGGAGAAGTCTCTGCTGGTGGGTGGTATTTGTATTTTAAGAGACAGCATTTCATGGATCATAGGTTCAAGCAAATACCCATTGTGCTAGACATTAACCGCCACTTAGCAATAGTGATACAGAAGTAGAAAACATCTGGTTGTGGATAATGAGCCAGAGCTTCTCAGCACCCTTGGATGCTAATAGCATGGGGCAAAGGTCATGGTGGAAGGCCATCTGGCATCCTGTGTAAAGAAATGTAGAGATCTTTCTTATCACTGCAAATCACCAGCATATTTGTAAGATGCAGGTAAGAAAATCTAAGTGGTAAATATTTAACCACCAATCTTAAATATCTGATATTAATATGTTTTATTACCATTGTGGCTACTAATAATTAGATTTGTATCACAAAATACTGAAATATGACCTGTGTCCTGATAATATACAGATTCGTAAAACTATATTATGAATACAAGACAAGTAATTGCTCATATATTTAAGTTATTCAGGCGGCAGAGCTGTTTGTAAAATTGTAATTTAGAAGAGATTTGCTTTCAGTAAATACTATTTTCCCTTTCTGATTTTTCTTTCTTATCTTCATCATATTTCTACCAAAAATTACTTAGTGAAAACACGTGCTATCATTCATATAAATTTAAATCTTCATTTCTTTTTTAACCAAAAAAAAATGGAGCATCTATTACATCTGAGATGGTATGACTGGCTTTAAGAACTCAGCAAAATTAATGCCGTAGTTATAGAAAAAGATTATAGAAATGTTTACAAGATTATTTTGTAGTGTAGTATAATAAATGCTCTAATAGAAACATGCACCGGCCCTTATAGGAGAATGGTCATGGAAAATTTCATCGGAGAAATGTTACCCAAGTTCTGGCTTGTGTAAGGAGGAGGCACTCACAAAAAATCTTTGCTTCATCAAATTTTAGTCAGGCTCCTGAAACTTCTCCTAGGCCCATCTGTACACTTTCTTCTAAAATACTGTTTTAACAAGCATCCAGATAAGTCAGTTAAGCAAAAATCCCCCTACCCTTGAGACAAATCACGCTTGATTTATGATTAAAATTTCTCATTCCCCAGGCTTAGTATCTGATCATCCCTGGTCTGCCTTCCCTAGGAATCCTGTTGGGTGAGTTCAGCAGACTCAGAAGGTACTATCTACAGAGAGACTAAAAAGGTAATATAAATAAGTGGTATTGTAAAAATGATTAATATACAACCAGAGGACTTTAAAATTATGTTACTTTTAGGGGGTGCCTGGGTGGCTCAGTGGGTTAGGCCTCTGCCTTTGGCTCAGGTCATGATCTCAGGATCCTGGGATCGAGCCCCAGGTCAGGCTCTCTGCTCAGCAGGGAGCCTGTTTCCCTCCCTTTCTCTGCCTGCATACTTTTGATCTCTATCAAATAAATAAATAAAAATTTTTTAAAAAATTCAAAAAAAAAATATGTTACTTTTACATATAACATGGGAAACCTGAAATAATATGGCTTTACTTCTTTATAATTTGAAAAATTAGGTTAAAATGTATATTTTTAAACTTAATACTAAACACTCCTATTAAGCAAATATGTTAAATAAATACCATCTATGCCACATCAGAAAGCAAAACCCAAGTAAAAGTGATGTTAAAAAGTAAATAGCAGAGGGACGCCTGGGTGGCTCAGTGGGTTAAGCCTAGGCCTTCCGCTCAGGTCATGATCTCAGGGTTCTGGGATCGAGCCCCGCATCCGGCTCTCTGCTCGGTGGGGAGTCTGCTTCCCCCACCACCACCGCCCCCCCCACCACCCTGCCTGCCTCTCTGCCTACTTGTGATCTCTGTCTGTCAGATAAATAAATAAAATCTTAAAAAAAAAATAGCAGATAGATAAAAAAAAAACAAAGATAATAAAATAACAGAAAGTACAAACCAAGGTAACAACAATATATTCCAATGTGATAATAAACTATATCCTTAATGTGTAAGAAATTGAATTTTCAGATAAAGATAACAAATTAAAAGAGCAAAACATATCCCCATCTAAAATTTAATAAAATCCATATATATGTATATAAATACATGTGTGTGTGTTTCTGTGTGTATGTGTATATATATATATCAACATGTGAAACATACAAGCAACTGTAAAATTAAGGAAGAAGTAAGAAACAGGTATGACAAACTTGCAACATCTCTTTCAGAGAAAGTATGACATGCAGGTAGGTTGAAATTCATTTATATGTCACCTAGAGGAGCAGAAAAACACAGTTTCATCATTTCTTATTTAATTTTCATACAATCATTTACTACTTAATGCATATCTGCAAGCTCTCCAACATTTCCCATTCTCTTCACTGTTAGGCAATCTCTGGGTCTAGTTCTGGGAAATCAGTTGTGAATGAGAGAACATTAATTATATCATTTCTAAGCAGAAGCATGTAAAACTCATTACGCAACACCCCTTCCCTTCAGATCTTTTATTCTCTGTTGCATAATTCAAGATCATCATGGATCACATAGAGTGAAGTTTGAGCTTCTGTCAATTTGGGTTCTTGATCAGCTGTGATAGACTCAAAGCATTAGAAAGGTATAAAATTTTGTTGTATTAAACCACTGATTATTGGTAGGTTGCTTATTATACAATAAAACCTAGTTTTTCTGCAAAAGAGAGAATAATAAATATTTCACTCTTTGTAGGCTATTCGGTTGCTTTCTCAACTACTCAACCTTTCCTTTGTAGCAAAAAAGCAGCTATACACAATACATAAACAAATGAGTGGAGCTGCTTTTCAATAAAATTTTATTTACATAAACAGTGGGCCAGATATGGCCCCAGGATATAGTTTGCTGACATCTGATCTAGATCATGTAGATAATAAACTAACATCTTAATCATGAAATTGTACTTGCTGGATAGCAGAAATGTAAGGTCTGGATCTATAAGCTTCAAATTTTAAAATGCTTTATGGAAATAGTTCATTGATAGATGAATGGATAAAGAAGATGTGGTATATGTACATGTACACACACATACATGCATACATGCAGTAAAATATTAGTCAGCCACAAAAAAGAATGAAATCTTTCCATGTGCAATGACATGGATGGAACTAGAGAATATAATTCTAAGTGAAATGAGTCAGTTAGAGAAAGAAAAATACCATATGATCTCACTCATACATCGAATTTAAGAAACAAACAAGTAAAGGAAAGAAAGAGAGAGAGAGAGAAAGAACCAAAAAACAGACTCCTAACCATAGAGAATAAACTGATGGTTCCCAGAAGGGAGGTGGGTGGGAGGATGGGTGACATAGGTGATGGGGATGAAATACAAATAAATAAAATATCAGTAGCACTAAGTAGAAGTGCTATCAGTTTCCTAAACAGAAACCTTCACTGAGATGGATCACCTCCAGTCTCAACTAAGAGTTCAGATTATCTTTTATTTTGAGCCCTGGTCATGTCTGGAACTTTCAAGTTATCTGCTTTCCAAAAGCCCTTATTAAGGGATTTTGGACAATCACAGATGGAATATGACAAGATTACTTTGTTATAATTTTAACACTGGATGATCTGCAGATGATGAGATCAAAGGATTATACTTGGTAGATTCAGCATAGAAAATTGTTCTACTGATGTTCCCCATTCTTAGGTAATAATACACATATCTCTCCAGGCTAAATCTAGAGAAGGAAATTTATGAAATATTCAAGTGACTTTATATCTTTTTCTTCCTTCAAAATGTCCTTGGTTTCAGAATTAATAAGCTTTTCCTTTATTTCTTAATGGCCTATTAACCTTCTATATGACAATAGTTCATACCAAAGCCTTAACAGGGGACAGAAAAACCTTCTGTATACAATTTTGTCTTCTCCAATATAGGTTAATGATCACTAGCCATCTGTGACTACTTAAAATAATGAAAAACAAAGTAGTTCTTCAGTTGCACTAGCAACATTTTAAGTGTTCAGTAGCCACATGTGACAAACATATAGGATGGGGCAGATACAGAATATTTCTATCAATGTAGAAAGTTCTACCGTAGGGCACCTGGGTGGCTTAGTCTGTTAAGTTTCTACCATTGGCCCAGGTCATGATTACAGGGTCCTAGGATGGAGCCCTGGATATCCTGCTCAGTGGAGAGCTTGACTCTGCCTCTCCTTCTGTCCCTCCTCCTGGCTTGAGCTTTCTCTCTCTATTTCTTTATCTATCTCACATAAATAAATGAAATCTCTGAAAAAAAAAAAAAAGAAATTTCTATAGTACTGCTATAGATAAAACTCAATAGAATTATCTACATTGAGCAGATATTGCCTTGGTAAGGAGACCCTGTACTGCCTCTGGTGATAAATATTTTGGTTTAAGAAGCTTATTTAAGAGGTGAAAGATTATAAGGGAAAATGATTCAATCAAGAAATTTCATCAGTTTAATATATGCAAATGATGTTATTCCTGACACATAACTGAAGATGTTACAAATTTTTACCTAAGCCATAACTATCCTTATAAATGCAATGAAAGGTTTTATAGTGAGAGAAAAATTGAATAACTAAAATTATTTAAAACATACATTAAATATATATTCTTCAATTGGAAGAGAAGGGATATAGCAGAGGCTGATAGGCAATCTGGTAGGTAGTGGTAGTGAACCAACACAGAAAGCATAGAGTCTGAAAGGAGAAAAATCCCTTCCTATTGAACACATGCAATCAACAGTTACTGAGCAGCAAAAACAGCCTCTAATAATCAACCTTCTATTCCCTCCTACCCCTTGATATCCTGAAAGACACACTGGAAATGAGAAAATAAACTTGGAGCCATAGCACAGAGCTAATTTTCTATAACAACAAACAGGAAATAAATGAAGACAAAAGAAATATGAAATAAGGCAGGAATCAGGAGACTGGGCCTCGGGAAAAGACGTTCGGAAAGTGCCACATGTCCCCAAACATTAACAGTGACATAGCTGAAACTTGTTTCAGAACTTGTATGAAACCTGTATGCTTGTTTTATTTATTTATTTATTTATTTATTTATTTATTTATTTATTTATTCTTTTTCACAGACCTGGAGAAAACTGAAACAGCTACTAGGGAGAAGTAGTTTAAATCTGGAAATAAATATTCACAAATTCTGATGACTCTTTCTCCAAGTGAAAGGTTAAAACTCAAAGACAGCTGCCATGTAAATGAGATACAGATGCAATGTGTGGAGTTGTTTGGGAATGTTAGTAAAATTATACAAAAAATGAACAGAAAATGAACTATAAAGAAGTTGCACTGTTGCTCTCCTTCCACCTACTTGAGCAGCAGAACAGTGGCTACAATACCCACATCTCAAATGACATATTAGAAGAAAGTCACTCAGGGCATAAATGAGGCTGAGAAGTAGTCGAGGAGAATTCACCCTCAAAACATACCCATAAATAAAGGACAAACATAGAGCTACCTACATCTAACAATCATGGATAGAACATTATTTAAAAAGAAAAGAAAAGAAAAGAGAAAAGAAAAGAAGAAAAGAAAAGAAAAAAGAGAAGGGAAGGGAAGGGAAGGAAAACTGCTACAGACAATGGGAAAGAATAAAAAGAAACATACATGTAGAACAAAGAAAAAAAAATTAGAAAAATTGTTTTGCAAGCATAAATCCCACCAGAATAGATTCTCTTCTGCAATAAATATTTTGTGCCAATGTTGAAAATGAAAATAGCATCTTACCTATGAGAAGGAGAATTGAAACGATACAAAAAATCAATAGAAGGATATGAAAAGGAGACTAAGAGAAAAAGTAAGAGAGAACAAATGCACAAAAGAAATATCATCAGGAAAACATTACCTAAATTAGGAACAAAGAACACATACATATACACACAAAACCACAATTGAAAATTTAATAAAGTGTGACATAAATAATCAGAGTATGAATGCAGCAGAATGACATGATCAAAATGTTAAGACCTGGAGAATTATGACCATGCAAAGAAATTCTAATAACTAAGAGTCAAATCAAAATAAGGACATGTTAAGGGGGAAATACAGCATTGAACATAAATGAGCAGGTCGTGAATACTGGATTCCTTTCATACTTAGAATTTATGTGATATAACAATGGGGATTATAGTTATAAAAAAGATGCAAATAAATCTATAAATAGTAAACATAAAAATAGTAAGATTACTATAATGAGTTGGGGAAAATTGCAATCCCTACTAGCAAAACTATCATAAGCTGGATAGAAAGTGTATGAGTTAGGAAGAAGTGTAACTGAATTAATGTTATATCTTTGGGAATGGAAGTAATTGCATAGTTTTAAATACCACTGAGGAGGTAATGGTTACCACCTTACAACTCTCAAGTCACTAGTGGAAAAGAGAAAAAGAAAATCAACCTAGAAAAAGTATTGGAAACAAAAACAAAAATTTCTATAAATTCAGATGACACAATCAGTATTTACATTTACATTGGTTAATATAAATTAGATCTACATATATATTAAAGAAATGCATTCTTTTTGTGTTATATTCAAATAAGTTTTTCTTTTCTTTTTCTTTTTTCTTAAATTAATTTATTTATTTTAATAAACATATAATGTATTTTTATCCCCAGGGGTACAGGTCTGTGAATCGCCAGGTTTACACCTTTCACAGCACTCATCATAGCCCATACCCTCCCCAATGTCCATAGCCCCACCACCCTCTCCTGTCCCCCCTCCCCCCAGCAAAACTCAGACTGTTTTTTGAGATTGAGTCTTTTATGGTTTGTCTCCCTCCCGATCCCATCTTCTTTCATTTTTTCTTTTCCTACCTCCCCCCAACCCCCCCACATTGCATCTCCACTTCCTCATATCAAAGAGATCATATGATAGTTGTCTTTCTCCGATTGACTTATTTCGCTAAGCATGATACCCTCTAGTTCCATCCACGTCTTCGCAAATGGCAAGATTTCATTTCTTTTGATGGCTGCATAGTATTCCATTGTGTATATATACCACCTCTTCTTTATTCATTCATCTGCTGATGGACATCTAGGTTCTTTCCATAGTTTGGCTATTGTGGACATTGCTGCTATAAACATTCGGGTGCACGTGCCCCTTTGAAGCACCACGTTTGTATCTTTAGGATATATATCTAGTAGTGCAATCGCTGGGTCATAGGGTAGCTCTATTTTCAGTTTTTTGAGGAACCTCCACACTGTTTTTCAGAGTGGTTGCACCAGCCTGCATTCCCACCAGCAGTGTAGCAGGGTTCCCCTCTCTCCGCATCCTCACCAGCATCTGTCATTTCTTGATTGTTAATTTTAGCCATTCTGACTGGTGTGAGGTGGTATCTCACTGTGGTTTTGATGTGTATTTCCCTGATGCCAAGTGATGTGGAGCATTTTTTCATGTGTCTGTTGGCCATCTGGATGTCTTCTTTGCAGAAATGTCTGTTCATGCCCTCCGCCCATTTTTTGATTGGATTATTTGTTCTCTGGGTGTTGAGTCTGATAAGCTCTTTATAGATTTTGGATACTAGCCCTTTATCTGATATGTCATTTGCAAATATCTTCTCCCATTCTGTCAGTTGTCTTTTGGTTTTGTTAACTATATCCTTTGCTGTGCAAAAGTTTTGATCTTGATGAAATCCCAATAGTTCATTTTTGCCCTTGCTTCTGTTGCCTTTGGCGATGTTCCTAGGAAGAAGTTGCTGCGGTTGAGGTCAAAGAGGTTGTTGCCTGCATTCTCCTCAAGGATTTTGATGGATTTCTTTCTCACATTGAGGTCCTTCATCCATTTTGAGTCTATTTTCGGGTGTGGTGTAAGGAAACAGTCCAATTTCATTTTTCTGCATGTGGCTGTCCAATTTTCCCAGCACCATTTGTTGAAGAGGCTGTCTTTTTTCCATTGGACCTTCCTTCCTCCTTTGTCAAAAATTAGTTGACCATAGAGTTGAGAGTCTATTTCTGGGCTCTCCATTCTGTTCCATTGATCTATATGTCTGTTTTTGTGCCAATACCATACTGTCTTGATGATGACAGCTTTGTAATAGAGCTTGAAGTCTGGAATTGTGATGCCACTGACATTGGCTTTCTTTTTCAATATTCCTTTGGCTATTCGAGGTCTTTTCTGGTTCCATATAAATTTTAGGATTATTTGTTCTATTTCTTTGAAAAAAAATGGATGGGATTTTGATAGGGATTGCATTACATGTGTAGATTGCTTTAGGTAGAATGGACATTTTCACAATATTTGTTCTTCCAATCCAGGAGCATAGGGCATTTTTCCATTTCTTTGTGTCTTCCTCAATTTCTTTCATGAGGACTTTATAGTTTTCTGAGTATAGATTCTTTGCCTCTTTGGTTAGATTTATTCCTAGGTTCTTATGTTTTGAGTGCAATTGTAAATGGGACTGACTCCTCAATTTCTCTTTCTTCTGTCTTGTTAGTGTAAAGAAATGCAACTGATTTCTGTGCATTGATTTTATATCCTGACAGTTTACTGAATTCCTGTACAAGTTCTAGCAGTTTTGGAGTGGAGCCTTTTGGGTTTTCCACATATAGTATCATATCATCTGCAAAGAGTGATAGTTTGACTTCTTCTTTGCCGATTTGGATGTCTTTAATTTCTTTTTGTTGTCTGATTGCTGAGGCTAGGACTTCTAGTACTATGTTGAACAGCAGTGGTGATAACGGACATCCTTGCCGTGTTCCTGACATTAGCAGAAAAGCTTTCAGTTTTTCTCCATTGAGAATGATATTTGCAGTGGGTTTTTCATAGATGGCTTTGATAATATTGAGGTATGTGCTCTCTATCCCTACACTTTGAAGAGTTTTAAACGGGAAGGGATGCTGCACTTTGTCAAATGCTTTTTCAGCATCTATTGAGAGTATCATATGGTTCTTTCTCTTTCTTTTATTAATGTATTGTATCACATTGATGGATTTGCGGATGTTGAACCAACCTTGCAGCCCTGGAATAAATCCCACTTGGTCGTGGTGAATAATCCTTCTAATGTACTGTTGGATCCTATTGGCCAGTATTTTGGTGAGAATTTTCGCATCTGTGTTCATCAAGGATATGGGTCTGTAATTCTCTTTTTTGATGGGATCCTTGTCTGGTTTGGGGATCAAGGTGATGCTGGCTTCATAAAATAAGTTTGGAAGTTTTCCTTCCATTTCTATTTTTTGGAACATCTTCAGGAGAATAGGAATTAATTCTTCTTTAAATGTTTGGTAGAATTCCCCTGGGAAGCCGTCTGGTCCTGGACTTTTGTTTGTTTGGAGATTTTTGATGACTGTTTCAATCTCCTTACTGGTTATGGGTCTGTTCAGGCTTTTTATTTCTTCCTGGTTCAGTTGTGGTAGTTTATATGTCTCTCGAAATGTATCCATTTCTTCCAAATTGTCAAATTTGTTGGCGTACAGTTGCTCATAGTATGTTCTTATAATTGTTTGCATTTCTTTGGTGTTGGTTGTAATCTCTCCTCTTTCATTCATGTTTTTATTTATTTGGGTCCTTTCTCTTTTCTTTTTGATCAGTCTGGTCAGGGGTTTGTCAATCTTATTAATTCTTTCAAAGAACCAGGTCCTAGTTTCATTGATTTGTTCTATTGTTTTTTAGTTTCTATTTCATTAATTTCTGCTCTGATCTCCCTCCTACTGGGTTTAGGCTTTCTTTGTTGTTCTTTCTCCAGCTCCTTTAGGTGTAGGGCTAGGTTGTGTATTTGAGACCTTTCTTGTTTCTTGAGAAAGGCTTGTACTGTTATATATTTTCCTCTCAGGACTGCCATTGTTGTGTCCCACAGATTTTGAACCATTGTTTTCATTATCAGTTGTTTCCATGAATTTTTTCAATTCTTCTTTAATGTACTGGTTGACCCATTCATTTTTTAGAAGGATGTTGTTTAGTCTCCATGTATTTGCATTCTTTCCAAATTTCCTCTTGTGATTGAGTTCTAGCTTCAGAGCATTGTGGTCTGTAAATATGCAGGGAATGATCCCAATCTTTTGATACCAGTTGAGACCTGATTTATGACCCAGGATGTGGTCTATTCTAGAGAATGTTCCATGTGCACTAGAGAAAAATGTATATTCTGTTGCTTTGGGATGGAATGTTCTGAAGATATCTGTGATGTCCATCTGGTCCCGTGTGTCATTTAAGGCCTTTATTTCCTTGTTGATCTTTTGCTTGGATGATCTGTCCATTTCAGTGAGGGGAGTGTTAAAGTCCCCTGCTATTATTGTATTACTGTTGATGTATTTCTTTGATTGTGTTATTAATTGGTTTATATAGTTGGCTGCTCCCATGTTAGGGGCATAGATATTTACGATAGTTAGATCTTCTTGTTGGACAGACCCTTTGAGTATGATATAGTGTCCTTCGTCATCTCTTATTATAGTCTTTGGCTTAAAATCTAATTGATCTGATATAAGGATTGCCACCCCAGCTTTCTTCTGATGTCCATTAGCATGGTACATTGTTTTCCACCCCCTCACTTTAAATCTGGAGGTGTCTTCGGGTCTAAAATGAGTTTCTTGTAGGCAAAATATTGATGGGTTTTGTTTTTTTATCCATTCTGATACCCTGTGTCTTTTGATTGGGGCATTTAGCCCATTAACATTCAGGGTAACTATTGAGAGATATGAATTTACTGTCATTGTATTGCCTGTAAGGTGACTGTTCCTGTATATTGTCTCTGTTTCTTTCTGATCTACTACTTTTAGGGTCTCTCTTTGCTTAGAGGACCACTTTCAATATTTCCTGTAGAGCTGGTTTGGTGTTTGCAAATTCTTTCAGCTTTTGTTTGTCCTGGAAGCTCTTTATTTCTCCTTCTAATTTCAATGATAGCCTAGCTGGATATAGTATTCTTGGCTCCATGTTTTTCTCATTTGGTGCTCTGAATATATCATGCCAGTTCTTTCTGGCCTGCCAGGTCTCTGTGGATAGGTCCACTGCCAATCTAATGTTTTTACCCTTGTATGTTACAGACTTCTTTTCCTGGGCTGCTTTCAGGATTTTCTCTTTGTCACTAAGACTTGTAAATTTTACTATCAGGTGACGAGGTGTGGACCTATTTTTATTGATTTTGAGGGGCGTTCTTAGCATCTCCTGGATTTTGATGCTTGTTCCCTTTGCCATATTAGGGAAATTCTCTCCAATAATTGTCTCCAATATACCTTCTGCTCCCCTCTCTCTTTCTTCTTCTTCTGGAATCCCAATTATTCTAATGTTGTGTTATCTTATGGTGTCGCTTATCTCTCGAATTCTCTCCTCGTGGTCCAGTATTTGTTTGTCTCTCTTTTGCTCAGCTTCTTTATTCTCTGTCATTTGGTCTTCTATGTTACTAATTCTTTCTTCTGCCTCATTTATCCTAGCAGTGAGAGCTTCCATTTTTGATTGCACCTCATTAATACCTTTTTTTATTTCAACTTGGTTTTATTTTAGTTCTTTTATTTCTCCAGAAAGGTGTTTTATCTCTCCGGAGAGGGTTTCTCTAATATCTTCTATGCCTTTTTCGAGCCTGGCTAGAACCTTGAGAATTGTCATCCTGAACTCTAGATCTGTCATGTTACCAATGTCCGTATTGATTAGGTCTCCAGCCTTCGGTACTGCCTCTTGTTCTTTTTTTTGTGGCGAGTTTTTCCACCTTGTCATTTTGTCCAGATAAGATTTGCTGTCTCCTTCTGTGGAATTTCATTGTTCTTGGTGAGTGAAGTTGGTCTTGGTTGGGTTTCTTGTTGATCTTCTGGGGGAGGGGCCTGTTGTAGTGATTCTCAAGTGTCTTTGCCGCAGCAGGCGGAATTGCACCACCCTTGCCAGGGGCCAGGCTAAGTAATCTGCTCGGGTTTGCTTCCGGGAGCTTTTGTTCCCTGAGTGCTTTCCATAGAGTTCCGGAGGACGGGAATGAAGATGGCGGCCTCCCAATCTCTCGGCCCAGAGGATCCGAGAGCTTGGGGTCCCACTCCTCAGTGCGCCTTCAGAGAAAAGCGCCCAACCGCCTCTGCCTCCCTGACCTCCGGTCGCCCCTGGAGGAAAGCAGTCAATTGCTGCCACTTGGAGAAATGTGCCCACTTGCTTCTGTCTCCTTGGCCCCTGGCTGCGCTCCAAGCCCACCTAGCCTGCGATCGGCACAAGGTAACCCTGGGCTGAGAGCTCACACCTCGGCTTTGTCACTGTAGCCAGCTTCCCCCCTCTAATACCTGCGAGCTCTGCAGCACTCAGACACCCCTGGTCCTTCTGTGACCCCACGGGACCTGGGGTTATGCTGACCCCGCGTGGGCTTCCCCCCGGTTTAGCCTCTGGAGCGATGTCCCTCCGTGGAGCAGACATTTAAAAGTCCTGATGTTGTGCTCCATTGCTCCGCCGCTTGCCAGGAGCCAGCTCCTCCCCCCACAGTCTGTCTTCCCGTTGCTATGGATTCACTTCTCTGCAGGTCCTACCTTTCAGAAAGTGATCGATTTTCAGTTTCTAGAATTGTTGCTCTTCTTCTCTTCGATTTCCCGTTGGATTTGTAGGTGTTCACAATGGTTAGATAAGCTATCCAGCTGATCTCCTGCTACCTGATGTTGTCTCAGCCTGCTACTTCTCTGCCATGTTGACTCCTCCCCTCAAATAAGTTTTTCTAATGATTCAGAAAAGTGGATAATAAAAATAAAGACCCTCAATTTACCAAGAAAGAGCTGGCAAAATGGAATTGATATTAGTTTCACACACAGTGATCAGTCACTCCCTAAACTAAGATCAGTTCTTATCTGAAACTTAGTTTGAGGACATAGTTTTAGCATAGTAACTTAATGGCTGAAGCAGCAATTCTGCTTTATTGTTTACTCATTGATATTACTCATTGATAGCACACTTACCCACCAAGGACATGCCTTTAGCTATGTCCATGCCAAAACCCTAACTGTCATACCCTAATTGTCAAAATTAGAGAGTCAGTAAAGTAAGAAGATTATCTTTGATATTGAACAGTACTAAACTGAATATCCATAATCTATCATTTTTCTGTGGGAGCTTCACATTTAAATATGAACATGATTAAATAAATCTTTGCATTGCTGACTAACATAACTAAAATAACTTTTGCAAAACACAAAGTTCAGTATTTAGCAGGTAGCAGACAACAAATAAATGTTAGTCCTCATGCTTCATTCCAAATCCTTTATTCCTACTGAGTTTCTTCCTTTCTTCTTCCTTTCTCTCTCAGAGCTTAGTCATACTTCTACTCTTAAAGGAAATCTTGATGCCTCAATCTCTTTTGCCTTCCTGACAGATTTTATGAAGGGAACATTGTCTTCCAACCCTCCCACATTCCTATGCTTTACCCAATAAAATATAAGCTCTACCAAGCTCTGCCATCTGTAGACTATGCCTTCCCACTGAAAATTCAGCTTTTATTAGTACATAGGTGAGTGTGTATAAGGGTAATATTGATTTAGGTTATTTTAATCCCATGTAAAATAATATTTAAAGATAATAATCCTTATTTTGCTTAGGAAAATATTTATAAAATTACTTGCCCATTTAAATATTATTAAGATAAATGCATTTGCCCTTCCCTTATTTGCTATGATAAAGGATGAGACGTAAAGAAATGTCATGCTTGAAAGACACTATTTCTTAAATATTAGCTAAGGTTATTCTTTTTTTCAGAATTGACATTTCTAGGCAGGTATGTTGTCTTAGGAAGCAATACCATTTGTCGTAAGCTGCGATATATACACTCCTTTAGCTAGAATCAAAAACTTTCAAACAGAATGCACATCAGTTAAAGATTAACTTCTAAAGGAAGTTCCTCATCATTTCAAAAAGGAACTGCTATAATGCATAAAAGTCACAACAATTTTTATAATTCTGGAGAGTAAAATGTTCTTTATTATGTGAGCCATCTCTCATTTTTTAACATGTAGGTTAGCAGCACAATTTGCACTTGACTGAAAATACAATTTTGCTTTTTAAAATTGTTATGTTTTTTAAAGTGTGTTAAATTACTGAATTCTTCTCCCCAAATCTTCCCTCATTTGTCTGACATAAAAAAGATTAAAATCAACTGCCAAGTAAGTATATTTTAGATTAACTTAAGTTGCAAAATTAGAATATAACGGAATATATGTAAAGGAAATATTTATCTTAAGCTTAGGTTATGTCAACGTGCATTCAGGATGAAGACATGTTCATGAAAGAGTTTGCAACCAAGGCTAACAGGATTAATGAAATCTGGAGAACTGAATTAATGGGTGGGGGAACCCACCTGTTGACTGGAAAAAAACAAAACCAAAACCAAACCAAAACAAAACCCCTTAAATGTGGGCCATAAAAATAGCTCATCTGAAGTTCAAATCTGGCCAAACAGCACTTTGTATTTTTCTTTCTTTCTTTCTTTTTAAGATTTTGTTTATTTATTTATTTATCAGAGAGAGAGCGAGCGAGTGCACAGGCAGACAGAGGGGCAGAGGGAGAAGCAGGCTCCCCGCTGAGCAAAGAGCCCAATGTGGGACTCAATGCCAGGACCCTAAGATCATGACCTGAGCTGAAGGCAGCTGCTTAACCAACGGAGCCACCCAGGCGTCCCTGTATTTTTCTTATACTTGGAGTACCTTAAAAGTAGGGTAAGCATTTGGCCAGTGCGACAAGCAGTGCAAGCCGCAGGGGCGGACTCAGGGAGGGCACAGACCAGAGAGGCTATGCCCCCATCGTGGAGGCTGCTGGGGCCCACTGGCAGATGACTCCCGCGCCTGCACTAAGCTTCCAGCCAAGGCCCAGCTGGGAGAAGGGGGGCTATTCCCCACTGCTTTTCTCCCTTGCTTGGGGAATGCACAGCCACCATGTCCTTCCTGCTGCCCTGGGCTTCCTGCAGGCCTCACAGCACGAGGTAAAGGGGGAGAACAGTAAGGTGGGCATTTCCTAATAAAAATAACATGAGTTGAATATTAGCTTTAGAAATACACTTGGCATGCTTGGGGAAAAAAATTGATTCAATTGAGCTAAGACCGCGTAAAGGATGGGATATTGATAACATTTAAGAAGCAAGTTACACTAATCGGTTATGAAAGACTGATCTAGATAGTCTCTGGCGTACAGATTGTAACGGGAAAGTTCGAAAGTCCCAAGAGTATTCAGATAACTATTTCAGCAATCCAGGCAGAGTAATGGGTTAATAGTCAAGACAATGACAGTGAGAACTGAGAAAAAATTGATTGAGAAGCATCCTGAAAAACTGTAAACTAAATGTTCCGATTGGCTAGTTGTAGAAAGGACCAGGGAAAATTCAACTTTTTTTGGCAATGTCTAACCTGAGGGTATATAATAGTATATAAATAGGGAGGTGAGATAGAGCCATTCCCTTTGAGGGAAAGGTATTTATCTTGTTTAATGCATGCTGAATTTGAAATGACATGTGGGCATTTACAAGGAAGTGTCTAGTAAGTAGAATGTGAAGAGTCTCCAGGACACACATCTTCACTGGCTGAAGAATATGAGAGAAGGAAATGGTGGCTGAAGAGAAAATGAAAATTTAACAAGTAAGGTAAAATAATTAGCCATTATCCCAAAGGAAGCAGGGAGGACTTAATCACATACACTGACATTAGCCCTAGAAAGCCAAAAAGACAATTTGTAGGATTTTTAAATTTGTAGGAAATTGCCAAACTCTTACAAAGTGATGGCACCATTTTACATTCCCACCAGTGATGAATTCCCATTGCTACGTATACTCCTCTGCATTTGGTGGTGTCAGTGTTTTGGATTTTGACCCTTCTCATGGGTGCGTAGTGGTATCTCATGATTTTTCTAAATTTCATTTCCCTGGTGACTTAGGATGTGGATCATCTTTCCATATGTTTATTTGCCATTCCTGTATCTTTTTTGGTGAGATGTCTGTTCAGGTCTCATGCCCATTTTTTAACTGAGTTGTGTTCTTACTTTTGAGTTTTAAGTGTTCTTTATATTATTTTTGGACAACAGTCCTTTATCATCTATGTTGTAAATATTTTCTCAGGGTGTGATTTGTTTTTCATTCTCTTAATGGTGTCTTTGACAGAGCAGAAGTTTTTAATTTTAATAAAGTCCAGCTTCTTGGTTTTTTTCTTTCATTGAATCCTGCTTTCGGTTGCATATAAAAAAGTTGTTGCCATGCTCTAGATTGTCTCTTATGTTGCCTGCTAGGAATTTTATAGTTTTATATTTTATGTTAATGTCTATAATTCATTTTAAGTTAATATTATTGAAATTTTATTTTTTGTTTTTTTTTGTTTTTTTTTTTTGCATGTGGATGTTCAGTTGTTCAGCATTATTTTTGAAGACTATCATTTCTTCATTGTGTTGGCTTTGTTCCTTTGCCAAAGATCAGTTGATTGTATTTGTGTGGGTCTGTTTCTGGGCTCTTATCCATTGATCTCTTTGTTCTTTTGCCAGTACCACACTGTCTTGATTACTGTTGCTCTTATAGTAAGTCATAAAGTCAGGCAGTGTCAGTTCTCAGACTTTATTCTACCTCAGTACTGTATTTGCTATTCTGAAAGCTTTACATCAGTTTGTTGACATCTACAAAATTATCTGCTGGGATATTGACTGGACTTACACTGAGTTTACAGATGCTACACATTTTTAACTCCCCTAACCACTTTAATTGAATTTCATATCTTAATTTTGGGATTTATTGGGATTTATTCATCATGAATGCAGAAAAACCACTATAAAATTTTCCATCATTCAAAACAAATTGACATCAAGTTAACTAAGAGTTTGTGTAGAAGATACATCATTTCTCAGGGAATTCATTTCTTCCATCATCGTTTGAAAGTTATTTTTCTTGTTGGACTAATTGTATCTCTTAATTGTATCTCTCTCAGATTTTACATTTTTTGGGTATATTTATAATATGGCTGGGGTAGATTAAATAACAGCTTTTCAACAGTATTTATGTTCTATTCCTCAAATCTGTGAGTAAGTTATATAGGTTGCCAAAGGACTTTGCAAATGTGATTAAGAATCTTGAGATAGGGAGATTATCCTATATTATCTAAGTGAGATCAATGCAATCACAAGAATCTTAAAAGAAGAAGGAAGTATGATCACAGATATGAAAGGTGACACGATAATGGAAACAAGGAGCAGAGGGATAGAGAGAAAGAATGAAACAAAGGTCAGAGAGAAGAGAAGATGCTATGCTGCTGGGTTTGAAGATAGAGGAAGGGGGCATGAGTCAGAGAATGCTGGCAGCCTCTAGAGGAAAGGATATAATTTAGAACCCAAAGCCTCCATAGCAATGAGCTCGCATCAACCTTGATTTCAGCCCGTTGAAACAGATTTCTGACTTCCAGTCTGCAGAAATGTGAGCTAATAAATGCTAATAAATTTAAACCTTTAAGTTTGTGGCAATTTGTTACAGCAGCAGAACTACTATTGGAGTTTATTGTCTCTTCTTCAGTTTTCTTCTATTTAAACTGTTCCCACTGGAGTATTTGTATCATGTGTTGTTAATAAATTTTTTGATAAATAACTGGAAGCAAAATTCAGCCAACTTTCTCTATATGTGTGTTTGTATGTGCATATATACATACATCTGTTTTGATATGCAGTTATGTGTATATACAAATATACATATATATAGTCCTACATATGCATAGCTGCATGTATAACTAGAAAAAGAAACCTGAAATTTCACTTAGTTAACGATTCTTTTATTTGATTTATTGCGTAACTCAGGGTTCTAGTATGTTATTTTTCAGTAATCTGGGAAATCTCAGATATTACTTGAAATTTATTCTATATATTTTTAGAATTCCTTTCAGCTTAGTTAGTAAAAAATTTTGAACCTAAATCTATGCATAATCTAATATTCATTTCAGTCTGGTGGTTCAATTTAGTATTATATGTACAAAGCATGTTTTAACAAGAAGGCTAAACTGTAAAAATAGGTTGATATATTTCAGTTTGAATTTGAATGGTGAAGTGATTCATTCTCAAATGTCCCTATTTTTTTTAACACAGTAAAATAATTTCACTGTAGTTCATAAAATGTAATAAAGCCACATTGAAAATAAAAATTATTGAAGAAATGATACTTTCCTTGAATTAGTCCATCATAAATAATAGACATAATAAATTTCTGTTCATATTCTTTTTCACTAGGATTTAAAATCTGTAGAGAAATGTATACACATATACATTTATATATATATACTATATATATAGTATATGTGTATATATAGTATATATAGTATAGTATATATATGGTATAGTATATATAATATATATATAGTTTATATAGTATAGTATATATATAGTATATATATAAATGAATATGTGTATATGCATATAGTATATATATTAGTTATTTTTTATTTTCTTGTTATAATTTCCAAAAATAATCATATTGAATCTATTTATTTTAAATTAAGAAGTTTGATAGTAATTTTTCCAATAAATTTTCTGTTTGTAAATTACTTTTGGATAGAATTTATCTGATATGGGCTTTAGAAATAGAATATTAGACTTGGTAGCTGCAACAAACTTACACCCAACTGTACACAACTCTACAACAACAATGAAAATTAAATTATTTTTACCCTTGTTTAATCATTAAAGAATTCTTGTACAGTATAAAAAATATGGTGATAAGTTGCACTGTTGATCCCAAAGCAAAAACTTAATAATACTTGCTCATTAATTGTGTATACTGAAGGTTTTGTTTTTGTTTTAGATATACTTTATTACATTAAGGATGTTCCTTTGTTAGACCATATAGTGCATTGCCAAAATATCCTTTTTGTTGCTATGAGTGCTGGGGTCAATGACTAAGTATTGTGATCTTCTGCAGAGCATTGCTTTTGGCTAAAGGAAGCTTCCTGACCTAGAGAAATATGAGATGTTATGCTTCCTTTGGTGATGGATGGCTGAATAATACGAAGATTGAAGCCCAGCCATCTTGTTTCAAGGTAGAAAAACTAGTTTCGCTATTTATATTCCAGAAGCTACCTGTTAATGACACTAAAATTAACTTTTGCCAAATATCTCATTTTTGCTCAGTCCTTTCCCTAGTCTTTGTTTCTGTCTCCGTTATAGTATATTCTGGAAGAATGGATTTTCTAAAAAAGCATATGCATATGAGTCTGTCTCAGGGATTCTAGGTCCTTCTCAGGAAACTGACCTCAGACAACTTCTCTTTCTTACTTACTGTGATTTTGCACTATGAATAGATAGTGGGTATATGTATTTCCTGTCCTTATCCATGATGATACCTTTTTTTTTAAGAGGTTAGCAAACACTTTAATTTTTATGTAGGTTTATTTAATCAAAGTGACTGTTGGAAAGAATCAGATAAGGTGTACTGGTATGGAGTATTTTACTCATTTTAAATAACTGAAATAATGTGAGATTGTATTGATTGATTTTAAGATGACAAAGAAACTTTTATTTCAGGTATTAAACATTGGTCATTGTTTTAGTCCATTTGGGCTGCTATAACAAAATAACCATAGGTTAGGTAGCTTAAAAACAACAGAAATGTATTTTGCACAATTCTGGAGACTAGTAATTCCAAGATCAGGGTACACATAGCTTGTACATTTTATAAATGATGAATCTTAGTCATTTAAGTGATATATTTAGTCTGATTTAATATAATTTCTATATTTTTTAAATTTATATCTATTATTTTTCTTTTCTATTTAACATTTTAATGTTAAATCTATCATTATCTGTTTTCTGTTTCCTCACCTATTTTATTGAGCTCTCATTTCTTGCCTTCTTTTGGATGAATTAATTTTATTATTCCATTTTTATCTTCATTACCTTGCTAGTTACACATTTTCTTAATCTTCCTTTAATATTACACTGAAGATTAAAATATTTGCCCCACTTATTCAAATCCATATGAATTAGGATTTTTTTGAATCACTTTCAGAATATGTCAGAATTTTAAAACATTTTAAACATATCTTCCCTTTTCTGCCTTTTGTTCTACTGCCATATTGTCTTTTAGTCCTCTTGTGTACATTTTAGGGTTGGGAAGGAGGCTGCCTTCAGCTCGTGTCATGATCTCAGTTTCCAGGGATCAAGCCCCATGTCAGTTTCCCTGCTCAAGAGGAAATCTGTTTTTCCCTCTCCCTCTGTGATCTCTCTCACTCTTACTCTCTCTCAAATAAATAAGTAAAATATTAAAACAAAATCCTGTGTACATTTTAAACTCCATGACACATTACTATTTTGATTTTGTATAACCGTAATTTGTTTGATATGTTCACCCTAGCTCTTACTTTTTGGTACTACCGTATCTCTTATCTGCTGTGGGGATAATTGTGTTTTGCCCTGAACTCCCTTAATCCTGGTTTCATTGTGATGAATTCTGGTTTTTTTTCCTTCTGATATCTAAATATTTTTACTTGATAAAGTATATTATTATGTATTGAATTCTACCTTCACTTTTATGTTGCTATATATTTTATCTTACAGTGTTCCCTCTTTATTATTTTTGTTACTGTTGATCCTTAAGTTAGTATCTTTTTTTTTCCTCTACTTTATCTTCACATTTTAGAAGTTTTACTCTTATATTACAGGGTGAGGTTTTCTTTAAATTTGTGCTGCTTGGAATGCATATAGTGTCTTGAAATTTTCTTTTGTTTCCTTGCAGCAACATTGGAAAGTTCTCAGGTGTTATCTTTGTAGATACTTGTCCCAACCAGTTTCTCTTCACTTTATAGGACTCTAAATACACCTGTTGTAAGACTTGTGATCATCTCTGATACAACTTTTATACTATTTTTAAAAATATTTTGTAACTTTTTTTCCTCTATATATTTCACTGTAGGTATTCTTTTTTGATCTACTTTCTAATTCACAATTCTCTCTTCAGAAGTATCTAAGTTATCATAGCTTTCCCATAGTGTATTTTTAGTTTCTAGATTTTTTCATTTGGTTATTTTTGTAAATTTAAGCATCCTGCTGAGATTATCAGTCTTTTCACTTAATTTTTGTATGTATTAGTCATTATATTTAAACGTTAATAGCTCCTATATTTCTATTTCATTAAGTTGGCCTGTGTCTATTTTATCTTTCTATGTATGCTGGGAGTTTTAGCACCCCCTTCTGAAAGCCAAATTCTCTTTGCTTGAATGCAAGATATGTTGTCTAAAAAATTTAAGAACTAAAATTGAACCTCCATTTAAAGTAACCTGCTGCCTGAAAAGTTTTACTTTATCTCTGGCATGACTTTGAATGATGTATTATTATCTTATCCAATCAAAGATGGATCTGTTTTGCAGCTGGACTCTTAGAGAATTTGATATTTATTATTTACTCTTATACCTCAGTGTAGTCTTTTTGGGGTTCTAACTGAAACTCCTAAGTGTCTATTAGGCCTTCCTTCCAGGTCAGCCCTGAACTGTTTTTTTGTTTGTTTGTTTTTTCTTCTATCCCTAAGTGTTTTTAAATGAAGACTATTTTTTTTTAAGATTTTATTTATTTATTTGACAGACAGAGATCACAAGTAGGCAGACAGGCAGACAGAGAGAGAGGAGGAAGCAGGCTCCCTGCTGAGTAGAAAGCCAGTGTAGGGCTCAATCCCAGGACCCTGGGATCATGACCTGAGCCTAAGGCAGAGGCTTTAACCCACTGAGCCACCCAGGTGCCCCTAAATGAAGGCTTTCTAAAAGACAAACCTCTGCTCAGTTCTCAGCCTCTGTAATCTCTTTCTCCTGCTCAGAATCTCAGACTTACCACACACAAATATATTTTCTTTCCAGCTTTTCCTGGTGGTTTTATCAATAATGTTCATCAGTAGGGATGCCTGGGTGGCTCTTGGTTAAGTGTCTGCCTTCAGCTCAGGTCAATCCCAGGGTCCTGGGACAGAGTCCCTCTTTGGGCTCCTTGCTCAAAGGGGATCCTGCTTCTCCCTCTGCTTGCTACCCCTGCTTGTGTACTCTCTCTCTCTCTCTGACAAATGAATAAATAAAATCTTAAAAAATAATAATGTTGATCAGAAACATGGAAGAACATTGAGGTCTGAAGCGGAAGTTTCTAGACTGGAAATGTTTGAAATTTGTAAATATTTTTAAATAATGCTAACTGAGAATTAACCAACAGGCACCTGGGTGGGTCAGTCAGTTAAGTGCCTGCCTTCAGCTCAGGTCATTATCCCAGGGTCCTGGGGTTGAGCCCTACATTGGGCTCCCTGCTCAATGGAGAACCTGCTTATCCCTCTCCCTCTGCTGTTCCTTTACTTTTACTCTTTTGTGCTCTTGCTCTCTCTCTCTCTCTCTCTCTCTGTCAAATAAATAAATTCTTTTTTTTTTTTTTTTTTTTTTTTTTAAAGATTTTATTTATTTATTTGACAGACAGAGATTACAAGTAGACAGAGAGGCAGGCAGAGAGAGAGGGAAGCAGACTCCCTGCTGAGCAGAGAGCCCGATGCGGGACTCGATCCCAGGACCCCGAGATCATGACCTGAGCCGAAGGCAGCGGCTTAACCCACTGAGCCACCCAGGCGCCCAAATAAATAAATTCTTAAAAAAAAATTAGCCACCAAATTTAAAGCTATGAGTTTTAAAAGTTATTTTTAAAGTTTTCATATGTGCAGGCAAATGATTTTAATAAACCATTTTTAAATAATACAAAATGTTTGTTTAGGGGAAATTCCAACATACCTCAGACTTAATACAACCCCTAAATTCAGCCCTATCCCAAATTATAAGGATCATTACCCTAAAAGAAAACTCTTCTGACAAAGAATTTACACAGCTGATAAAGTTAAGAAAAGCAAGCTATAGGCACACAATATTGAAGTTTGGTTTTATGTTCAATAAACATTAAAAAAGCATCTCTAAACTTAGGGAATACAAAGCAGCATAAATGGTATTTTATAAAATTACACTAATAATAAAAGGTCCTCATTAGTTAATTTTCCTTGAGTATCTCTATTGGAAAAAATCTCAACATCTGCTCTACCTTTAACTGAGATGGTTTTGCAGGTGTTATACATTTTGATGGCCTTTCCCTCCACAGTGTTGGGCTTACCATCCAAAGTATTGAAGCATTTTTATTTTATTATTTCTTTTTTTTTTAAGATTTTATTTATTTTTTGACAGACAGAGAGACAGCGAGAGAGGGAACACAAGCAGGGGGAGTGGGAGAGAGGGAGAAGCAGCTTCCCGGCTGAGCAGGGATCCCAATGTGGGGCTTGATCCCAGGACCCTGGGATCATGACCTGAGCTGAAGATAGACGCTTAATGACTGAGCCACCCAGGCACCCCTATTTTATTATTTCTATGAGATCCAAAACGTAAATAAGATTGATGCTTGAAATGGAAGAAATTCATTTAAACTTTAACATATTCAGCTTAATACAGGAGAATTGAAAATGAGGACTGACAAATAGGTGTTTTTCATAAACCCTTTGACAATTACAACTTCATCTATTAAAAGTCATATAATAACATTCTGATGTAGGACTCTCAGACATTATCTCACACACACACACACACACACACACGCACACACATACATATACACTCTCTTTCATGCAGAACAGGATATTTGGATGTGAAGTCCAAGGTATATTTTTAGTTGACTTCAGCTACTTTATTGCTTATTCTTCTATGAAAAATCATATCCCTTTTCTTCTGTAAAATTTTACTTCCATTTTTTTCCTGGTAATTGCAACTAGAAGTGACTTAGAAAGCACATGTAAAAAATAATTTTGTCTGCATTTATTTTTATTTAATTAATTAAGAAATAAGAGAATATTAACATTATTGTTTTAATTAAAAAAAGATCCCCTTTGTCCTCCAGTGGTTCTATTGGAAGGTCTTTTTGATGATATACCAATGTCTGAAAAAGGCATTCATTACTCTGGGTAAGGTATGTTATAAAAACTTTTGTTTTTAGTATCTTAAAAGCTTGTCTTTAAACAGGAGACATCATTTTTGGGTAAATGTTTTCCAGTAGGGGGAGGTACTGTGGGACTAGGGAGCAACAAGTATGAAATGCCAACTTGGACTGGAAGAATGGACTCTCATTTGTGGGCCTGGATTAAAGTTATTTTTCAAAATCAGCCATTGTGGTACATGATTCTGATAGAAAAATCACTAAACATGAGAATATGAAATCAAACAAGTATGTCTTTAACATTCAGTACACATGGAATGGTGACTGTGTAACAGGACACTCTTTTCATTCCTCTCTCTATCTCCTCCCAAAGCTCTCTTCTCACTGGTCTGGTTAACTAGAGGGACTTACAGCACTGAAAATAAAAACATTTACAGTGGCTTATTTCTTACAAGTCTTCTTATAATCTAGAGAAAATAACATGAAATCATTAGTTATTTCATAGAAGGATTCCCTTACTTGACTTCTGTGAGTATCCAAAGGGTGACTACTGGAGCAAACCCACACACACAGCCACACGAGAAAAGACACTTGTGAACCAAGATTAGTCTGCAGAAACAACACAGCCCACCTTCTTAATGAAAATGAAAAATTCTTTTCTATTTATGACAGAATGTGCAGAACTTACCATGACCCACAGCAGATATAATCCTTGATATTTCTGTTAAGGAGATATTTCCTGGATTCTTGTCTCACTTTCATTTTGAGCCTCAGGGAATAAACCGTACCTATGAAGCAGAATGCAAAAAAAACACAAGAAACATCTCTCCATGGATGATCAGCCTCATCTAAACCAAGATTCACCAGAATATCTATTATTTTTTTATTTCTTCATTTTTAAGTTAACCTGGAAGCATGATGAACATCTTGCAAAAATACCTTATAATCACTATGAAATAGGATAGAGAGAGTTAAGGATTTAAGTTCCTCCAGTCCAAGCAAAGTCCCTAGAGTAAGAGAGGAGAGAGGATTTGCTCTTCACTTACATTTTATATTTAATAGTGGGAAGAGAGCATATATATTTTTTACAAAATATCCAGTAGATCCAAGCACAAATCCTGGGCCATGGTAGGTATTTATTTGAAAAACAGCTATTTCGATTTTCATTTAAAATCAAAACCAAATTGGAGTGATTTAGAATATACAGGGAGTTAACACTATGGAACAGCAAGCAATACCCATGGAGATAGTGGAAATAACAGACGCTATCAAGAAGGTAGTACAGGCAGGGAGAGGAGCAAATAAAAAAAGGAAGAAACTGATGAAGACTCAAAAGAAGATTAACGTCCCTTGTGAGCACAGCCTTACAGCTGATAGCACAAGTCTGATGTGAGGGCTGGAGGAGTGAGAGCTGCACTTATCACTACCTCCTGTGTACTCATGAGATGTCTGGAGATGAAAGACCAACAGAGGCACTAATTTATCTTTCCTTGAGGTTTCACTTATCATTTAACAAAAGGAAAAGCATGGTTTTTTAATAAAGTTTGTTTGTTTGTTTGTTTTTTATGTTACCTACAGATAGCAAAATAAAGCCGCATGCTTTATGGAGCCTATAAATATAGGCCTTACCATCATTTCTACCTCATGCAACAGTGGTCAGTATGCAGGAGAAATCAGAGACGGGCAAAAGCTAACATGACCATATTTTTAAAAGTACGTGGGTATTTCCTTAAAATATAAAAATTAACATTGGGGCAGTCAATTACTGTATAAAAATTCTACATTATTTTAAATTTCTTAAATTCCATGGAAATCTATAATTTTATTATTGATACATTGCTATTTGTATATGTAAAATTTTCATTAAAATAAAATTTCACTGAGGAAGATCAAAGCTTTTAACTTCTGCAGACCAAGAAAACCACCAAGCGTTGGAAAAGGAAGTGGGTATGAAACTTAACCTGTCAAGACAAAGTATATTAGAGTTCTTCAGAAAACAGAACCAAAAGTACACACACACACACACGCACGCACACACATGCACTCACACACCTATGTGTATATAATCTTAATCTATGAAACTACTCAATATGTTAAGAACTATTATTGTCTCTATTATATAATAGCAAAATGACAAAACATATTGTACTTCCTGTTCACCAGAAACAGTTTTAAAGGCTATAAATATTTTTAATGCTTGCCCAGAGTGGCAAGACACATTTACAATTAATCTATGTCCACTTCTAAATAACACAATAGTGATTCATGGTAGTGCAGGCATCTTATCACAGAGGATTTCCGTTTCCTCTCCCCCATCCCTTATGTTGCCTACTTTTTCCTTTGGAACACTTATCATATTAATCAGAACTCTATTAAATTCCCTGTCTGGTAATTCCAAAATCTGTGTTATGCCTTTGGACTTTTTGTTTGTTTTTTCTTCTTTCCTCTTAGAATGCCTTGTAAGTTTTAATTGAAAGCCCACATTGCATATCAGGTAATAGGGACTGAGGTAAAAGGCCTAAATTTAGGTGGTTTTAAGTAAATCTGGATGGTTCCACCATGTTTAATGTTTGCTTCAGTTGTAAGTGCAAGAGGTTTCAACTTCTCTCTCATTCCTGTGTTCTTTGGGTTTCCCTAAAAACTCCTTAAGACTGCCCTGTACTCTTTCAGCTATAAGCCACAGCTACGACACTGCGGTGGTGGTGATGTGCGGCCAAGTGAATCCATCTATAGCCTTCTGATGGAGTCTGTCTTCTGGTGGGCCTCTGTCATTAAGCTGTGGTCTTCCTAGGTGTTTTTACACTTCCCATACCATTTTTGTTGAGACAGGAGAGATGGAAGGAGCTGGAGCTGGGGAAATGTCCTATACCAAGAACACACCAGGCTCTTGGTAATGTCTTGTCCCCTTTGATACGGATAGCACACTGGATAGATTTCACATGGTTACTTTTCCATCTCCTGCCAGAAACATGAGGTCATCTTTCTTGGCTCTTCACTCCCTGGTTCCTGGAGGTAAAATCCACAAATATGCGGGGGGCCCCATTCAAACTGTGGCCCAGAAGTTTCTCATTCTTCATGCTAGTCCACATTCGTCCTCCAACTGTTGGTCAAAATTACTGTTAAGTGTTGCCACCATTTTGTGCTGCCAGTGGCTTTTGCTCCAGATAAGGGGAATTCAACTAGGACTTTGGATTCACTTGATTGTCCAGAGTTTGGGGTGATATTTGATCCTATAACCTCAGTTCAAAAAAAGTCATTGATTTTCAGTTTGTTCAGTTTTGTTGCTGTTCGTTTAAGGATGGAAATGGCCACTTCAACTTCTTTACCTATGGGAACTGAAACTAGTACTGTAGCTTTAAATTTGAAATTATTTAAATCATATAACATGATGTATATGTTTTCCTCTACTTCATGATAGAAGTACTGAGTCACAGAGAAATAAAATACCTTATACATAATTTCAGAAGTAGTGTTAGAAATATTATTTGAACCAGATAATATGTCTCCTGAAACTACTCCTTTCATCACTATACCATATTGCCTTTCAGAGCAGGCATCTTGTCCAAGGTCACATATCCAGTAAAAGATGGAAGCAGGCATCCTGTGTCTCTAACCACAACATTGTACTGCATGGATTCAGATCAGGTTATTGGTCTACATGTCTAGTATGCCCTAGAACATCTAGATATTTATCATTTTATGACTTCAACTTATACAAAACATCCCCATTTACAAATTCTGTAGAGACACGCAAATTAACATTCTATCTTATTTACCCATCGTATGTTGGTGACATCTTTCTCTGGCATCAGCTAATAATATCTAGCATGTATTGAGTACTTACTACATGCTAAGTGATATTCAGTGATTATTGTACATTAGCTCCTCTAATTGCATAGAGGTACCATGATCTTATTTTAAGACATGAAGGTCCTAGATTATAGAAAGTTTAAATAAATTCCCAAGTTTTTATATAAGTTATCTTTTATTTAAAATACATCTTTAATGTTGCATTATTTTTATATGTTACAGTAATTAACACATGAAACTGTAAAGTCAGTGAGACTTGAGTTTTAATCACAACTCTGCCATTTATTAATGTGACCTAGTTAACTTAATAAGCTGATGAACCATAAGAAATTGAGAAAAAAGGAAGCTTTCATGCTTATATTGAAATAGCTCAGGAAAATAAGATTTTTAAATATTTTCCAAATAAATATATTTCCCCAAATGAATTGAGCAAAGAAAAAGCATGATGACTCTAAGCACAGTAAAGTAAATCAAGTTATAGTGCTTTAAAAAATACGTAAATTGTAGTATGGTAGAATTTTACTAATGTATACATGTCAGTTGTTACAGAGTTTCTTTTGGCATATCTTGAAGCATACTGATTCTTTCCTTGGCACTCTCCAGTCCACAGATGAATCCATCAAAGACATTCTTCCTTTGTTATAGTGTTTTTTATTTCTAGCATTCCCTGATTCTCAGAATTTGTCTCTTCGCTTATATCACCCATCTGTTCTTGAGTATGTCCTTTTTCCATTAGAGCTCTAAACCTATTAATTGTACTTATTTCAAATTCATACATTGTCAGTATACAAACATATATAATAATTATATGCTGAGAAAAATTTTGTAGCATAGCATAACATAACCCTGTGAACTTATGTGGTGGTAATTATATATCAACATTTTTAGAGTAAATTTTTAGAGAATAATGACAGTTTAGACAGGTAATTTTAAAATAAAATTTAATACCAAAAGGGTTTACTAGATTATAGAATCACTTCAAAAAATAAGTTCTGGGGGGAGGAGTCAAGATGGTAGAGAAGTAGCAGGCTGAGACTACATCAGGTAGCAGGAGATCAGCTAGATAGCTTATCAAACCATTGCAAATACCTACAAATCCAACAGGAGATCGAAGAAAAGAAGAACAGCAATTCTAGAAACAGAAAATCCACCACTTTCTGAAAGGTAGGACTGGTGGAGAAGTGAATCCAAAGCAACGGGAAGATAGACCACAGGGGGATGGGCCAGCTCCCGGCAAGCAGTGGAGAGCAATGGAGCACTAAATCAGGAATTTTAAAAGTCTGCTCCACTGAGGGACATCGCTCCAGAGGCTAAACCAGGGGGAAGCCCACGTGGGGTCAGCGTGGCCCCAGGTCCCGCGGGATCACGGAAGGATCGGGGGTGTCTGAGTGTCACAGAGTTCACAGGTATTAGACCGGGGAAGCCGGCTACAGAGACAGAGCCAAGGAGTGAGCTCTCAGCTCCGTCGCAGGGTGGGTGAGCTCGGAGCGCGACCAGAGGCCAAGAAGACGGGAGTGATTGGGCTCTTTTCTCTAAGGCGCACTAAGGAGAGGGGCCCTGAGCTCTCAGCTCCTCCAGGCCGAGTCTGGGAGGCCGCCATTTTCATTCCTGTCCTCCGGAACTCTACGGAAAGCGTTCAGGGGACAAAAGCTCCTGAAAGCGAACCCGAGCTGATTACTTAGCCCGGCGCCTGGTAAGGGCGGTGCAATTCCGCCTCGGGCAAAGACACTTGAGAATCACTACAACAGGGCCCTCCCCCAGAAGATCACAAGAAATCCAGCCAAGACCAAATTCACCTACCAAGGAGAGCAGTAGAATTCTAGAGGAGGAGAAAGCAAAGCACAGAACCCATGGCTTTCTCCCCATGATTCTTTAGTCTTGCGGTTAATTTATTTTTTTTTAATTTTATTTTTTTTCTTCTGCTAAATTTTTTTTAACTTTTACCCTTTTCTTTTTTAACATTTTTAAACCAGTTTATCATATATATATATATATATATATATATATATATATATTCTTTTTTCTTTTTTATATTTTTTTCTTTATTTGTTTTCTTTCTTTCTTTCTTTCTTTCTTTTTTTTCTGAACTTCTTTTTATCCCCTTTCTCCCCCCCATGATTTGGGGTCTTTTCTGATTTGGTTAAAATGCATTTTCCTGGGGTCTTTGCCACCCTGATAGTATTTTATTTCCTCCTTCATATACTCTTATCTGGACAAAATGACAAGGTGGAAGAACTCACCACAAAAAAAAAGAACAAGAGGCAGTACTGAAGGCTAGGGACCTAATAATACAGACATTGGTAATATGTCAGATCTAGAATTCAGAATGATGATTCTCAAGGTTCTAGCCGGGCTAAAAAAAGGCATAGAAGATATTAGAGAAACCCTCTCTGGAGAGATAAAAGCCCTTTCTGGAGAAATAAAAGAACTAAAATCTAACCAAGTTGAAATAAAAAAAAAAGCTATTAATGAGGTGCAAACAAAAATGGAGGCTCTTACTGCTAGGATAACTGAGGCAGAAGAAAGAATTAGTGATATAGAAGACCAAATGGCAGAGAATAAAGGAGCTGAGCAAAAGAGGGACAACAGCTACTAGACCACAAGGGGAGAATTTAAGAGATAAGTGACACCATAAGATGAAACAACATTAGAATAATTGGGATTCCAAAGGAAGAAGAAAGAGAGAGGGGAGCAGAAAGTATATTGGAGAGAATTATTGTAGAGAATTTCCCTAATATGGCAAAGGGAACAAGCATCAAAATCCAGGAGGTGCAGAGAACCCCCCTCAAAATCAACAAGAATAGGTCTGCAACCTGTAACCTAATAGTAAAATTTATAAGTCTTAGTGACAAAGAGAAAATCCTGAAAGCAGCCCAGGAAAAGAAGTCTGTAACATACAATGCTAAAAATATTAGATTGGCAGCGGACTTATCCACAGAGACCTGGCAGGCCAGAAAGAACTGGCATGATATATTCAGAGCACTAAATGAGAAAAAAATGTAGCCAAGAATACTATATCCAGCTAGACTATCATTGAAAATAGAAGGAGAGATAAAAAGCTTCCAGGACAAACAAAAACTGAAAGAATTTGCAAACACCAAACCAGCTCTACAGGAAATATTGAAAGGGCTCCTGTAAGCCAAGAGAGACCCTAAAAGTAGTAGATCAGAAAGGAAGAGAGACAATATACAGTAACAGTCACCTTACAGGCAATACAATGGCAATAGATTCATCTCTCTCAATACTTACCCTGAATGTTAATGGGCTCAATGCCCCAATCAAAAGACACAGGGTATCAGAATGGATAAAAAAACAAAACCCATCAATATGTTGCCTACAAGAAACTCATTTGAGACCCAAAGACACCTCCAGATTTAAAGTGAGGGAGTGGAAAACAATTTACCATGCTAATGGACATCAGAAGAAAGCTGGGGTGGCAATCCTTATATTAGATCAATTAGATTTTAAGCCAAAGACTATAATAAGACATGAGGAAGGACACTATATCATACTCAAAGGGTCTTTACAACAAGAAGATCTAACAATTTTAAATATCTATGCCCCTAACATGGGAGCAGCCAACTATATAAACCAATTCATAACAAAATCAAAGAAACACATCAACAATAATACAATAAGAGTAGGGGACTTTAACACCCTCCTCACTGAAATGGAAAGATCATCCAAGCAAAAGATCAACAAGGAAATAAAGGCCTTAAATGACACACGGGACCAGATGGACATCACAGATATATTCAGAACATTTCATCCCAAATTAACAGAATACACATTCTTCTCCAGTGCACATGGAACATTCTCCAGAATAGATCACACCCTGGGTCATAAATCAGGTCTCAACCAGTATCAAAAGATTGGGATCAATCCCTGCATATTTTCAGACCACAATGCTCTGAAGCTAGAACTCAATCACAAGAGGAAATTTGGAAAGAACCCAAGTACATGGAGACTAAACAGCATCCTTCAAAAGAATGAATGGGTCAATCAGGAAATTAAAGAATTGAAAAAATTCATGGAAACAACTGATAATGAAAACACAACAGTTCAAAATCTGTGGGACACAGCAAAGGCAGTCCTGAGAGGAAAATATATAGTGGTACAAGTCTTTCTCAAGAAACAAGAAAGGTCTCAAATACACAACCTAACCCTACACCTAAAGGAGCTGGAGAAAGAACAACAAAGAAAGCCTAAACCCTGCAGGAGAAGAGAAATCATAAAGATCAGAGCAGAAATCAATGAAATAGAAACCAAAAAAACAATAGAACAAATCAACAAAACTAGGAGCTGGTTCTTTGAAAGAATTAATAAGATTGATAAACCCCTGGCCAGACTTATCAAAAAGAAAAGAGAAAAGACCCAAATAAATAAAATCATGAATGAAAGAGGAGAGATCACAACCAACACCAAAGAAATACCAACAATTATAACAACATACTATGAGCAACTCTACGCCAAGTAATTCGACAAGCTGGAAGAAATGGATGCTTTCCTAGAGACATATAAACTACCAAAACTGAACCAGGAAGAAATAGAAAACCTGAACAGACCCATAACCAGTAAGGAAATTGAAACAATCATCAAAAATCTCCAAACAAAAGTCCAGGGCCAGATGGCTTCCCAGGAGAATTCTACCAACATTTGAAGAAGAACTAATTCCTATTCTCCTGAAACTGTTCCAAAAAATAGCAATGGAAGGAAAACTTCCAAACTCATGAGGCCAGCATCACCTTGATCCCAAAACCAGACAAGGATCCCATCCAAAAAGAGAATTACAGACCAATATCCTTGATGAACACAGATGCAAAAATTCTCACCAAAATACTAGCCAATAGGATTCAACAGTACATTAAAAGGATTATTCACCACAACCAAGTGGGATTTATTCCAGGGCTGCAAGTTTGGTTCAACATCCACAAATCAATCAATGTGATAAAACACATTAATAAAAGAAAGAACAAGAACCATATGACAGTCCCAATAGATGCTGAAAAAGCATTTGACAAAGTGCAGCATCTCTTCCTCATCAAAACTCTTCAAAGTGTAGGGATAGAGGGCACATACCTCAATATTATCAAAGCCATCTATGAAAACCCAACTGCAAATACCATTCTCAATGGAGAAAAATTGAAAGCTTTTCTGCTAAGGTCAGGAACATGGCAGGGATGTCCATTATCACCACTGCTATTCAACATAGTAGTAGAAGTCCTAGCCTCAGCAATCAGACAACAAAAAGAAATTAAAGGCATCCAAATTCTCAAAGAAGAAGTCAAATTATCACTCTTTGCAGATGATATGATACTATATGTGGAAAACCCAAAAGACCCAACTCCAAAACTGCTAGAACTTGTACAGGAATTCAGTAAAGTGTCAGGATATAATATCAATGCACAGAAATCAGTTGCATTTCTCTACACCAACAATGAGACAGAAGAAAGAGACATTAAGGAGTCAATCCCATTTACAATTGCACTCAAAATTATAGGATACCTAGGAATAAATCTAAACAAAGAGGCAAAGAATCTATACTCAGAAAACTATAAAGTACTCATGAAAGAAATTGAGGAAGACACAAAGAAATGGAAAAATGTTCCGTGCTCCTGGTTGGAAGAACAAATATTGTGAAAATGTCCATGCTACCTAAAGAAATCTACACGTTTAATGCAATCCCTATCAAAATCCCATCCATTTTTTTTCAAAGAAATGGAACAAATAATCCTAAAACTTATGTGGAACCAGAAAAGACCTTGAATAGGCAGAGGAATATTGAAAAAGAAAGCCAAAGTTGGTGGCATCACAATTCCAGACTTCAAGCTCTATTACAAAGCTGTCATCATCAAGACAATGTGGTACTAGCACAAAAACAGACACATAGATCAATGGAACAGAAGAGAGAGCCCAGAAATAGACCCTCAACTCTATGGTCAACTAATCTTTGACAAAGCAGGAAGGAATGTCCAATGGAAAAAAGACAGCCTCTTCAACAAATGGTGCTGGGAAAATTGGACAGCCACATGCAGAAAAATGAAATTGGACCATTTCCTTACACCACACATGAAAATAGACTCAAAGTGAATGAAGGACCTCAATGTAAGAAAGGAATTCATCCAAATCCTTTAGGAGAACACAAGTAGCAACCTCTTTGACCTTAGCCACAGCAAAGTCTTCCTAGGAGCATTGCCAAAGGCAAGGAAGCAAGGGCAAAAATGAACTATTGGGATTTCATCAAGATCAGAAGCTTTTGCACAGCAAAGGAAACAGTTAACAAAACCAAAAAAACAACTCACAGAATGGGAGAAGATATTTGCAAACGACATCAGATAAAGGGCTAGTGTCCAACATCTATAAAGAACTTAGCAAACTCAACACCGAGAGAACAAATAACCCAACAAGAAATGGGCAGAAGACATGAACAGACATTTCTGCAAAGAAGACATCCAGATGGCCAACAAACACATGAAAAAGTGCTCCACATTACTCAGCATCAGGGAAATACAAATCAAAACGACAATTAGATACCACCTCACACCAGTCAGAATGGCTAAAATTAACAAGTCAGGAAATGACAGATGCTGGTGAGGATGCGGAGAAAGGGGAATATTCCTACACTGTTGGTGGGAATGCCAGCTGGTGCAACCACTCTGGAAAACAGCACGGAGGTTCCTCAAAAAGTTGAAAATAGAGCTACCCTATGACCCAGCAATTACACTACTGGGTATTGACCCTAAAGATACAAACGTAGTGATCTGAAGGGGCACACGCATCTGAATGTTTATAGCAGCAATGTCTACAATAGCCAAACTATGGAAAGAACCTAGATGTTCATCAAGAGACGAATGGATAAAGAAGATGTGGTATATATGCAGCCATCAAAAGAAATGAAATCTTGCCATTTGAGATGAAGTGGATGGAACGAGAGGGTATTATGCTTAGAGAAATAAGTCATTCGGAGAAAGACAACTATCACATGATCTCCCTGATATGAGGAAGTAGAGATGCAACATGGGGGTTAGGGGGGTAGGAGAAGAATAAATGAAACAAGATGGGATCGGGAGGGAGACAAACCATAAGTGACTCTTAATCTCACAAAACAGACTGAGGGTTGCTGGAGGGAGGGGTGTCAGGAGAGGGGGCTGTGGTTATGGACATTGGGGAGGGCATGTGTTATAGTGATTGCTATGAAGTGTGTAAACCTGGTGATTCACAGACCTGTACCCCTGGGGATATATGTTTATAAAAATAATAATAATAATAATAAAATAAGTTCTGAAGGTCTATAATACTGCTCACATTGTGTTAAATGTTTTCTTTTATGACTTTAATGGTCTATTATTTTATATCTCTAATTCATACAACCTGGTTCACCTGGGTGACTCAGTTATATGGCTGACTCTTAATTTTGCCTCGGGTCATGGATCTCAGGGTCCTGGGATAGAGCCTCCTGTTTGGCTCCCAGCTCAGCAGGATGCCTGCCTGAGGATTCTCCCTCTCCATCTGCTCCTTCCCCCTGCTAGTGTGCATGTGTGACTCTCTTGCTGTCAAATAAATAAGGCTTAATTAAAATATTTATGCAACACTGGGGTACCTGGGTGGCTCAGTCAGTTAAGCATCTGCCTTCCCTTGCGTCATGGTCCTGGGATCCAGCCTGGTCATCAGGGAACCTGTTTCTCCTTCTCCCTCTGCCTGCCTGCCACTCCTCCTGCTTGTGCTCTCTCTCTCTCTCTCTCTCTTTCTCTGTCGAATAAATAAATAAAATCTTAAAAAAAAAATTTGCACAACATGAAATTCTGTTTCTCTCCCCTTTATTAGTGTTTTAAGCTCAAATGATGGAACATTTTATCAAAGCAAATAAATAGGCTTTTCCTTAATATGTAAAACCTTTCATGAATCATCTGAGAGAAGTATTTACTTTTTAAAGATTTTATTTGAGAGAGAAAGAGAGAGCACAGGAGGAAGGAGAGGAGCAGAAGGAGAAACAGACTACCCACCAAGCAGGGAGCCCACCACAAGGCTCTATCTGAGGATCTTAGGATCATGACCTGAGCAGGAGGCTCAGGTGACTCAGGTCACCTGGGTGCTCCACTGAGAGAAGAATTAAAAAAAAAAAAAAACAAAAACAGTTCCTGGAATTATTCATTCATTATAGTACACATGGTAATGTAGGAACAATATCCACATTTGATTCAGTTATTCAGCATAAGAGGCAAGGTCAGAATTCTCCCCCCTTCTAGTGGTTGCACACTGGCACTACCTTATAGATTTTGAGATGAGTGTGATTTGGAACTTGATGCTGTCAATCCATTTCCTTCTGGTGATTCCTCCCAAAAAGTGCATGCAAGTTAATTACTTTGTCAGACTTATCAAGTAGCAGAATTCACAATTTCAGCTTTGTAGTTTCCATAAACATCACAAATGAGTCTACTCCCCCTTAAGTGTAAAATAAATCTGAATCATTTATACAAAATTAACAACAAAGGACAATGGGACAGGCCTTCTCTGTCCCAGGGATAATTATTTGGATATCTAATATAAAGTAGAATTGTAGAAGTACTCCATCTATACATCGCATCCCTTCATTTCATAATTAGTACTGTAGACATGCCAAGGCATGCCAACCCAGACACAGAGCAAGGCTAATTAGCCTTGAGGGATTGAGGCTCCTCAACTAGTTGTAAATTTTTATTCATCTGGGTGAAAGGGCCCACGGAAGGTCAAATGATGCTGCCATCAAACCAGCACATGGAAAGAGAACCACACAGAATGGTCAAAGAGGTCATCAATGATAATAAGTACAGAGAAGTTCAAGCTCAGGACAAAAATATTGCAGAGTGATGAGTTGCACAATTTCTGAAAAGGCAATTAAATTTGAAGTACATCTAATTAACTGTAGGGGTGAAAAGGAGCCCTAGAAAGATAGAGGAGGTGGAATAAATCATGGGCCTCTAAGAAAAACATTGTTTTCTTCATTAAAATTATTTTACTTAAATTTTCTTCTGTAAAGTTTTAGGGATGGCAGAAACCACCTAATTAAAAATTCACACATTACCTATTAGTCATTTTTCAATCATATTATAGAATGCCCTTGGAAAAGAAGCTTTTGATAATAATGGATTCTACCAATTAAAGTAACCCAAAAATTTCTTTGATTTACAGTAAAGAAACTATACTTGACAATGAAAGTAAAACTACTTGATTTGCAGTCTCTAAAACAACTTCAATCATTCTGTGCTTCCTTTAATGCCTCTTTCTATACCTAAATTGGGTATATCTTTATCAGGAGAGCTTGTTAGAAGTAATTTGAGATTATGACTAATCTAAGTGAAAAATACCTATTAGGAAATGTATGATTTGTCTCATTTCCATTACATTCTTATTTGAAAAGGCTTCTGTTTCCTCAGGAAAGCATAGAAAGACAAATAATTGGGATTATATGTAATAACTAAAAGCTGCACTAATTTTTCAAACACTCTTCAGCTTTTAAAAGCTTATAGAATTCACCTAAAATCACAGTGATTGAAAAGGCATTTTCCCCCAAATGATCAATTTGCCTAACTCATATTCATTCATACTATTGCGAACATTTAGATGATTTTAATCAAAATATTAATAAATTAGAAAAGTAAATGCATTTATACAGTCTTGCAAATGAGCAATACTTTGAAAAGCTGAAGTTTAAGGGAACTGTTCCCTTTGCATAATAAAAAAATCAATTAAATTCAATACAATATTCATCAGAATCTACTTGAATTAAAAAAGAAAGATTTCAGGATAATTATCTTGAAGTATGAGTAGGATTATAACAGTCAGAATGATAAAAGGACATACCAAGCTAAGGAGAGCAGGGGCTTTTTAATGAGTGGGTGATATAACATAAAGTAAGAAACTGAACAACAGAAGACCTCCTTTTAGATCTGGCTTAACCACCAATTTGATTTCTGTCATTGAGAACATGCCTTTATTTCTCAAGGCTTAAATATTTTTGACATTTTAAAAATAAAAATAAGGCATAAGACCTATTTTTTTGTATTCTAGATTTTTCATTATGTTTGATTATTTGGGCACATTGAAGAGTTAAATTTTGTTGAAGAATGGAATTGATTTAGTGGCATCATGGAAATTAAGGCCAGAGAATTATTATAGAGCCATGTTGTGGGGGATTCATGCATGTCAGCCTGAGTGAATGCATAATCCTGTAAGTTAAGTAAAACAAAAGTTACTTATTAGCACACTCTATCAATAGAACTGATAGAATTTTTTTAAAGATTTTATTTATTTATTTGACAGTCAGAGATCACAAGTAGGCAGAGAGTCAGACAGAGAGAGAGGGGAAGCAGGGTCCCTGCTGAGCAGAGAGACCGATGCGGGGCTCCATCTCAGGACCCTGAGGTCATGACCTGAGCCGAAGGCAGAGGCTTAACCCACTGAGCCACCCAGGTGCCCCAGAACCGATAGAATTTTTATAATGAGGAATACAAAGTCATAATAGTTCAAGGTGATGCTTTTCATATTTCTATTGATGTGCTCCTAACATCAAAGCAATATTAAGCCTTGGTCCAGAGAAGCCCTCTGAAAATGAAGTTTTGTTTGTTTTTAATGTTTGGGTTTAGCTTAAAAAAATTCATGAGACCTTCTACTATGTACAATAGTATATCCATAGTTTTTAGAATGGTAAAATACCCCAGATCTTTGAGTTAAATTGACTCTTTAGAAATATAACTCATATCCCATCTCACACTTCTGGAGATTGTCTATTTAAGCAATAGGGGTTTAAATTTTGTGTATGTGTGCATCTATATATCTCTATGTGTGGTTGTGTCTTTGTATGAGTATGTGAGTATATATGTGTGAGTATATACACATATATGTATATACCAGTGTTTAATTACAAAATGAAATGAAAAATGTAAAATGAAGAGCTCATAGTCACTTTTATATACCTTATTATCTTTTTCTAGGTTTCTTTGTAGAGTCATACAAATGTGCTCTGTCTTATTTAAATAGACACAGTTTTAAAACAACCAGTGTTTTCTTTGCATTAACTCAAAGCCAAATTATACAAGACACAAATTGATTTAGGGTCACATTTTTAGCAAATATGCTTTAACCAACAAATTTCTAAGTTTGGCTATAAACCCAAAGCTTAAATAAAGAAATAGCCCAAGCTGAACATTGCCAGATACATTAACAGAAAAGGAACTTACAGCATTTAATCATGAAGGTTGAATTAACTAATCATTTACTGTCTAAGGATTTCAAGGCAGTAGAAAAAGTGAAGAAAATTACTCAAAGTTATATGTGTATATAATATATAAATATGTGTATACATATATAAAATATGTATTAAGGGACATTGAAAGGAAGTTTATATAAATAATCATTGTTCCTAAAGTGGGATTTTTCATGAAAGAAATCTTATTTCTAACAAAACTCTATGATGAAATATGTCTTCTCAAGTATAAAGAAATCATTTTTTTTTAAAGATTTTATTTATTTGTTTGACAGACAGAGATCACAAGTAGGCAGAGAGGCAGAGAGGCAAGCAGAGAGAGAGCCCAATGTGGGGCTCGATCCCAGGACCCTGGGATCACGACCTGAGCCAAAGGCAGAAGCTTTAACCCACTGAGCCACCTAGGCGCCCCTAAAGAAATAATTTTTAACATTTATTACATTTTCATCAGATATTAAAATTTTAGATGAAAAAGTTAAATCACTTTATGAACTTTGGCCAGAGAAAAGGAATGATGAAGGACTTATTTTTAAAAAATAATCTGTTTGGGGTGCCTGGGTGGCTCAGTGGATTAAAGCCTCTGCCTCCTGCTCAGGTCATGATCTCAGGGTCCTGGGATCGAGCCCTGCATCGGGCTCTCTGCTCAGCGGGGAGCCTGCTTCCTCCTCTCTCTCTGCCTGCCTCTCTGCATACTTGTGATCTCTGTCTGTCAAATAAATAAATAAAGTCTTCAAAAAAATCTGTTAATAATCTGAAAACCAAACTTAGTTTTTTGAGAGAGAGAGAGCACGAGAGAATGCGAGAGTGCACCCATGCACAGGAGCAAGGGGAATGGCAGAGGGAGAGAAAAAGGGAGAAGCAGATTCCTCACTGAGCACAGAACCAGATGCGCTTCATCCCTGGATGCTGAGATGGTGACCTAAGCTGAATTCAGACGCATAACCGACTGACCCATCCAGGCATCCCTTGGCACCAAACTTTTATAATGAACTTCTAATTTGAATTTAAAGTGTTTCCAAATTGTGTGAGCACCCTCATGTTTATGGGCATCCAATATAAAATGGCTTTATTATAAAATCAGTAAAAGTATTTATTAGACACTTATGTGCTATAGACTATTCTACCATATTCATACATGTTTACATTAAAACTGACCAACTCTCTGAAAGGTAATATTATACTTTTTTTTATGATGAGAAATTAGACTAACATATATAGATAAATTACCTACATTCACCTACCCCTAAAAGACAGAATTTCAGTTGTCAAGTTTGAATAAAAATTCAAGATTTCCCCCACTATACCTTGCTGCCTCTCAAACTGCAGGAAATATTACTGTTGGAGGAATTATTTTCATGGTTTAAAATACCGAAGTGAAGGTCATGGACTGTGAATGATGGAAATAATCCCAATCATTTGTCTTCGATCTCTGAACCCAGGCTGCTTCCAAAGTGCTGCATATTCTACACATGCCCTTTCACAAATCGTATTTATCCTGGAATCAGAGCTTTTAACAGGCAAACTGAAGGTTGTCTCTCCAAACTCTAAGTTGAAAGATATCATCATGCAACTTCAACTGTAAGACTTTCATAGATCCGGTTCCAGTTTTCCCCAGCCATAATTATGAATAAATCACTGGGTGAGGAAATGATGAAAGTTATGAGAAAGGACTGGGAGAGGTAATTAGTCAAATGAACCACTGTAAGTGATACATATTCACATTGATGAATTTGTTTCTTCTCCCTTTATTTTTTTTCTTTAGATTTTTTCTTCTGTTGTTTCTCTGTTGTCTTGAGCATTCCTTATGAGATGAATTTTTCCTACATACAGGGATGTCTGTGTTTTATAATAGGTAGTGTTATTATTTCAACAATATTAACTGGTAGAAAATCTTAAATGAAAGTATTTTTACTGGATATCTATGCAATTTCTTCCACAGAAAAGGATTTGTGTAAAAACAGTAAGACAATATATGTTCTCTAAAGCTAGCAATGCATTAAGCTTTTTTTTTAAGTTCTAGAAAATTTTATTTTTAGTTCATGAAAAATGTATGATATATATTCACCAGATAACACAGAGTCTAAAATGGAAATAAAATTTGCTTTCTGTATTTCAGAGAAACTTTTATAAAAATATTTTCCCCATCTCTAATTAGATATCATTTTCTACCTAGGTCATCAAAAAAATGGGTACATGATAACGATTAAAAAAGAAAAAAAGAAAAAGAACATTGTAAACTAAATTCTCTGTCCAATAAAGGAGTTAAGTGAGAAGAAGAGTTGTGTTTTCCATTTTCACTAATCTTTTTAATTTCTTCCTTACTTGCATCAGCTGGGTTCTCATGTATACATTGGTATTCAACTTACCTGGTATGGGTATTCAAATTAACTTCCAGAGGCTGTCATACAGCCTCTGGAAAAAATCTACTGTACACTCATATACCTTAGAAATCATCCAAAATAATTCTTTCAAAACGGAACTTTGATCTTATTTAAGTCCCACTAGACCTTTAACTTCATTAGAACAAAGACCATGTCTGTCTTATGAAGCAATGTATACCCAAATCATGAAGCAGCCTTTTCTTCTTCAAAACTTTCCAATGATTTTCTACCCCATCAAACAAAACTTCTTAATATAAATTATAAACCCTTCATATGTATATGTGTCTTTAGCCTCATTTCTATCCCTTGCCTCTTACTGTCCTCATACATTTGCATTTTGAATCCCATACATATTATTTTCTAAATTTCTCAGCAAAGTCAGGCTCTCCCTTTCCTCTAGATTTTCAGGTATGCTGTTGTCACCTGGCCAACTCCTCATTTATTATTTTTTTAAGATATTAGTTGAACTATCAGTTTCTCTATGTTTCCTCCCCTAGCACTGTAAATAAAACCCCATCTTACTTAGGTTCTCAAGTGAAAGAAAAAGTTAAAACTAAATATTATACTTGAAATTTTCTTAATTGCCAGAATCAATGGTAACACTATATTGTAGAAAAGAACATTAAATCATAATTTATGCACATATTCAACTGTAGAGGAGAAAACTACTTTGTGTCAGGATGGGAGAATCAACTCTGATTTTAGAAACAATATTTGGAAGTTTTTTAGTTAGAAATTGAAGATGCTCTAAGGGATTTGTTTTTTTTGGTTTTTTTTTTCTTTTCTTTTTCTTCCAATTAAGATGCAAAGTGACTTGTTGAGGTGCGGGAGTGAGAAGTGAGGAGAAATCAGATCTGAGAGGAGTGCTGGTTTAAAATAGTGATTTCAGGTGATGGGTAAATAAACCGAACAAAGGTGTTTGGCAGCTTTAAGACAAGTTATGAGTTTGGGAGATATAAATTTATATCAAAACCAATTATCCCAGTTTTATAATTATCTTCTTTATAGAAATTTAAAAAGTTTGATATATCCTTTAGGTATAATTTTCCATGGACAAACATGGTAAAGAGAATAAGGATCAAGAGGGTTAAAGTAATGACAAGAGAATAGGGAGGAAACCCATGTAAATTTAAAATGCATGTAAATTTTAAGGTTGGTCTGAAAATAAACAGTAATTAAGGAATATTAGAGATGCCATGAAGTTTGCAAGTTACTGTATTTAAGAAATAAGCTGGACAAAGTGGGGAGAATACAGAGTATTAGGAGGTCTAAGTTACTGGAAAGCAGAGCAGAGCATATTCAGGTGAATGTCAGTTATGCTATGGGAAATGGCTGCTGGAGTGGAATAGAGGGGATGTTGGAGATGATGAGGTCAGTGAACAGAGATCAAAGTATTACATGGGCCAAAACAATTGAATGGTTCATGATTCCCCTCAGCAAATGAGGAGACATAATATTGATAATTATAAAACACACTTGAAATTAGAAGACTGGTAGGCAAACATCAGCGAAGCTGTTTGAGGTGCTGTGCACATTTGTTGTTCATTAATACACTTGTTTATAAGGTAGAAGAGACTTGGCAATGGGTCTCAGAGTGAGAAAGGCATGAAAATCCCACTTTGAGACAGTGAAATGCATAGAATGTTAAAACAAAAAAAAAAAAAAAAGAAAGAAAGAAAAGAAAGAAAAAAGAAACTACTACCTAAAAGGAGAATGGAGCTTTCTCTGTAACATTAAGAATGGGAAAAGGAAATAATCATTAAAGAAATTAAAGATTAATGGATTTTTGATAAGGGAGCAGGACTTTCAGACAGCAACAAGAAAAATCGTGAGGAGAGAACACAAAGGAATGGAAGGAGTCATTAGGACAACTGATGTAGAGAATCTCAAGGGGACAAGTGTAGCATGAAAACAGGGAGCTGAAGCATGGTTCTGTCTCTTGGAGGACATTGCCAGGTTTCTCCTTCGGAAAGAACTGTGAAACTCACTGTGCTTACATTTTATCATTTGGCCAGTTTCCATAGTTCCTCAATACGGTTTTCTACTTACTTGCTTTTGGAGGCTACAAACAGAAATCTATTAATATTTAACCCTAAATTACACAATACTTAAGCTTTCTGTTTCCAATGGACACCTGTTTTCCACTGAAAATAAGATTATTCCATACTGGTAAAACATCTTATTTTGGGGAATTCACAACCTAATACTCTATGAAGTACACATGGTCTATTAAGCTGCTTTTTGAAGCCTCACCCCAAGAATAACACAATTTAAATGCAGGATAAGCTCCCACATCTCTTCTGAAAAGTTACTAAATCCCCTCCATGGAGGAATCAATGAGCCCCACAGATACTTTTGTAAAGTAAGAAAGCTATTGAGGTACTAAGGTAGTAGTATGAGAAACAGACCAGTTTACTTTATACTTTTCATAAATTTGTTTTAGATTTTTCAACACTGATTATAAGTTCTATTAAAAATATTTTCACCACTACTATGAAATTCTGAGTACCTTGGACACTTTACCTCCATTTGATTGTTTGCACTTTATTGATGCTATGTGTTTTCATTTCAGAAATTGTTTTAAACAAATAAGCACCATGACCACTGCTATCCTTTGCCATTTTCTCTGAGACGTTGATCTGGACTTCTGCTAATTTTCCACTTTATTTCTCTCTCTTCTTCTATATTCTACTCCAACCACTAAAGGACACTTATTGGCCCGCGAAAAGCATGCTTCTGTCTCAGGTCCTTTGCCTTGCATCTTCTACTGAAGATTCTGTTCTGTTAGACACCCATGTGTCTTATGCTATCATCTCTCTCAGGCCGTTACTCCAGTATCCCTTCAGCAGCAAGGCTTTTCCTGAAAACCCTCCATATTATACCAGTCTTCCTGCACTTCACCCTAATCTCTATTCTTCACACCCAGTCTTATTTTTCTTAACAGCACATGTTGTTATATAGCAATGGCAGATGATATATTTACAGGTTTACTTGTTTATTGTCCATCTTTCAGTTATAGATGCTAGGCACCAGGACGGCAGAGACATTGTTTCCCTTGCTCTTATACCACAGTGCCAAGAATGTGGAAGTAATGAAATATTTCTTGAATGAATCCATTTGCTACCACTAAGATGATTAAGGGTTTATCAAGGTTCTCTGTTAACCTGTAGAAGCAGAGAAGATTCTGTCGTCTGCAGCTAAGAACCTTGAAAGATAGAGCAGCATTCTTAACTCCTTTTCCTGATACTGCACTTTCATGAGGGTGATTCTCAGTTTCTTAGATGTGGTTTACATTTGTACAGTTATTTGACTGTCTTTCTGTGTTAGAATTATGGAATCTAAATCATTATTTTTATTAATGAAAGTTACCACTCTTTCTTTCTCTTTTTTTTTTTTGATTAACGTTTGATGTATTATTTGTTTCAAAGGTACAGGTTTGTGAATCATCAATCTTACACCATTCACAGCACTCACCATAGCACATGCCCTCCCCAATGTCCATCACCCAGCCACCCTATCCACTTCCTCCCCAAGAAGCCCTAAATTGTTTCCTGAGATTAAAAATCTCTTATGGTTCGTTTCCCTTCTTGGTCCCATCTTGTTTCATTTTTCCCTCCCTTCCCACAATGAACACCTGCCCTGCCTCTCAAATTCCTCACATCAGAGAGGTCATATGATAATTGTCTTTCTCTGATTGACTTATTTCACTTAGCATAATACCCTCTAGTTCCTCCATGTTATTGCAAATGACAAGATTTCGTGGTTTTGATGGCTGCATAGTATTCCACTGTGTGTGTGTATATATTCCAGTCTGTGTGTGTGTGTGTGTGTGTGTGTGTGTGTGTGTGTGTATCATATCTTTCTAAAAAAGATTTTATTTATTTATTTGACAGGGAAATACATAGCGAGAGAGGAAACACAAGCAGGGGGAGTGGGAGATGGAGAAGCAGGCTTTCTGCCGAGCGGGGAGCCCGATGAGGGGCTGGATCCCAGGACCCTGAGATCATGACCTGAACCGAAGGCAGACACTTAACGACTGATCACCCAGATGCCCCATACCATATCTTCTTTACCCATTCATCTGTTGATGGACATCTAGGTTCTTTCCATAGTTTGGCTATTGTGGACATTGCTGGTATAAACATTCGGGTGCATGTGCCCCTTCGGATCACAACATTTGTATCTTTAGGGTAAATACCCAGTAGTGCAATTGCTGGGTCATAGGGTAGCTCTATTTTCAACTTTTTGAGGAACCTCTATACTGTTTTCCAGAGTGGCTCTACCAGCTTGCATTCCCACCAACAGTGTAAAAGGGTTCCCCTTTCTTCACATCCTTGCCAATACCTGGCATTTCCTGACTTGTTAATTTTAGCCATTCTGACTGGTGTGAGGTGGTATCTCATTGTAGTTTTGATTTGTATTTCCCTGTTGCCGAGTGGTACTGAACACTTTTTCATGTGTCTGTTGGCCATTTGGATGTCTTTGCAGAAATCTCTTTCTTTGCTAAATCTTAGCATCCATGGCATTCGGACCTGAGGATTTATAAGAATATATTTATGGAATCTTTAACATTTCAAATAATTACAGTTTAACCTTTCAAGGAATTTCCAATCTTCCATTCTCTGGAACTGCTTGCCTTTATTAACTTGAAACTCTTTTTCCCAACCTTAGATATCTGTAGATACAAATCACCTTGTAATTGCTTTGCTTGTTGCCCAAGTTGTTTTCTTCCTGTCCACCTAATTTTTAAGGCAGTCCTGACATTTATATTTCTTATAACTTTATTTATTATTTCCACAAACAAATATATTTCTTAAATAATTATTTATATAGTATTGTGCATGCTAAATAGCAGTCCACTTTTAATTAATCTAGAGCTTCTTTTCCTTCAATCGGCTAAATATTTCAATATGACAACTTTTAATTCTACTTGAAAAGCACCATTTCAAATTTAGCTTATAAGTTAAATTATGTATTCGACACAAATTGTCCTCTTTGCTGTCTGTATCCTTGATGCAAAGAACATAGTAAGAGCTCAAAAACATTTACCAAACTAGTGAGTGTTTCTTATCTCACCTTAATTACTATTAATTTAAAAAAGAATGAATTCAGGGCACCTGGGTGGCTCAATAAGTAAGTGTCTGACTCTTGATTTCGGCTTGGGTCATGATCTCAGTGGGACCAAGTGGGACCAAGCCCACCTTGGGCTCCTCACTCAGCGGGTAGTCTTCTGGGAAGTCTCAGCTCTCCTCCCGCTGCCCCTGTCTGCCCCTATCCCCCACCCAACTTATGCTTGCTCTTGATCTCAAATTATTACATCTTTAAGAAAACCACATCAAATAATTACCAACTATGTACAGGTATAACTATGAGCATTAAGTTTAAAATGATTAAGAATAGAAAGATATATTGCTATATTCATGGAACTCCTTATAACTGCATATAACTCCATATAACTGTAAAGCAAAACTTTTTAAAGTATCAGATATAAAATAAGTGCTACAAAGCAACAAACATCATGCTATAACAGACTATCATAGAGAAATACAAATTAGTCTAAAGGTTTAGAGAAGGCTTTTCTGAGAAAATGAAGGCTAAGTAGGTTATTTAAATTAAGAAAGGGAATGGAAATATTTCAGGAAATCATTGTACAAAGTTCCAGTGGACATTGGGGCCTATGGGCTCGGAGGAATGAAATATCAGTAGAGCAGCAGTTTAGAACAAGGGAAAACAGTGAAAGAGGAGTCTAGATAGGTTAGCAAAATTCAGACCAATCAAGGCTTTATAGGCTATAGTAAAGAGTTTTGTTGTCATTTTAAGAACAAACAAGAGAAAGTTATTGAAGAAGTTTAAACAGGGGTGTGACATATTTAGAAATGTTTGAAGAGGAAAGTGGGGGCTCGGTGGTTTGGGTGTCTGCCTTCAGCTCAGGTCATGATCCCAGGGTCCTGGGATCAAGCCCCTCATCAAGCTCCCTGCTTATGCTTGTCCCTCTCTCTCTGCCTGCTACTCCCCCTGCTTGTGCACTCTCTCGTCAAATAAATAAGTAAATAAAATTTAAAAAAAAAGAAAGAAAAGGACACAGTAGCGGGTACTATGGAAAGTAGATTAAAAGTTTATGAGTTAATACTTGGAAAACAGGAAATATTTGCACTAGTACAAAATATAACTGAGTTTTTGAGATTAAATTTATGAAATCCTGATTCCCATGTTGTTGCCTCTAGACTAAGAACATTTTGGTTGAATTATAGAATTTATTTATGAAATAGTCTCACTACTTCCATTTGTTTTATTGTAACTATATACAATAGAAATCTCTGATTTAAGAACTAATCTCTATATTCCTTTGGATTAATTAATGAAGTATTTATATTAACTTGGTATTTTGGGTGCTTACTTTAGAACTCATATCCTGGAGTTAATATGTCATTTTAACATCTGAAATAAATTTCAAAACTTCAACTATAGTTTATGCAATTAAAGGTATAGGTATAGTTTTCAAAGTTTCAAACATCATATAGATGTGTTCCCATTAATAGTGTATGTAAAAAAGACAAATGAATAAAAGGAGGAAGCTTAGAGGTGTAATTTTAAAAATATATTTTTATATTTTATTTCATAGCTCTGAGTGAGGCTGGACTTGAAATATGTGTTAACATACTAATTTTACAGCTACTAGTGACTAGACACAAAAAGTCAGATTTCCTTCATTTATGCCAAGTGTATTTTGAATTCTGAAACTTCATTCTATATCCATGTGTTTTTATATAAGAGACTTCATGGGTCTTTGAATTCAGTATATACTATATATAAGGATCATGCAAGGTAAAACTTTGAATCAGATTTTCAAGGACATAAATATCATGGCTAAAAGAGAAAAGAAAAAAGTGTCCTAGTTTCCTGACCCCAAGTCTACTTGAGAGTTTAACACCTTGAAGCTGTCCCTTTCTTTCTTCGAGCTCCCCAGTATTGTTACCATCAGCCAGGCCACCTTGCTTCTGTTTCTCACATCCTTAATAATGGACCAATGCCTTGCTTTCAATACTGGTACCAATAATCAGATCAGTTACCCTTCAGTTCCAGGCATCAGAGACTATGCTCTATTTATAAAATAGTTTTAGTTGGATATTACATAAATTACAGTCTCCAGGATGACAATAAAACCTGGCCAAAAGAGCTAGAAAAGAGTCCCAGCACACAAATGACCTATTCTAGTAAAGACACAAATTGCTATTGCACTCAGCCTTTGCCACCCAACATCTCCCTCCTGCTCCCATCATACTGATGAGGAATTTATTTAAGTTACTTATTTTTTATTTCTGCTCTATAAAATAGTTTCTTTTCAGAAATACTTGCTTTATCATGCTTCTTTAGCTGAGCATAATTCCAGACCTCAGATTTCTATATAAACTACTATTCAACTGTCTTATTAGTTCTAGTAGCTTTTGATGCTGTTTTTCTATGTAGATGAATATATCCTTTGCAAATGACATTTAAATCTAATCCCTGTCAATCTTTAAACTCTGATCCCTTTCTTTCCTTCTCTTCTTCCTTCACTCTCTTTCCAACTCTCTCTCTCTTTCTCTCTTTTTAATATGTTCAGTTAGCCAGCATATAGTACATCATTAGTTTTTGATGTAGTGTTCAATGATTCATTAGTCTGTCTCTCTTCCTGCCACCCTCCCTTCCTTCCATTATTCTTATACTGTAACCAGGACATTAAGTACTATGTTAAAGAGTGGCTGTGCTAATGAGAATCCCCATCCTCATCTTGTTCTAAAATGTGTCTCTATAGGTATTTGGTACATAACTTTTGCAATTTTAGGAAAATTTCCTTCATATTGATTTTTTAAAAGTGTTAACCTTTATCAAATGCTTTGCTAACATGTATGACATCTACTCTTTCTTCTTTGGTCCATTAATGTGAGTTATAAGGCTATTTTATGTTGAGTCAGCAAAGACTTTGGGGGACAAATCTTATAGGATTATGATGCATTAACTTTAGTAAACTGTTAGATTCACTAACATTTTATCTAGATCGATAATTTTCCTTTTTGTATTCTCTTTATCTAATTTGAGATTTATACTAAGTTCATAAAATAAATGAGTACCTTTAGCTATTTCTATTTTTTTTCAAAAATGCAAAAAATACTCACTTTGGACATTTATAGAACTTGGTTTTTGTCTTTGACTAGCTTAAATTTAAATATAACATGTAGAAGTAGATTTCCTTTAACTAGGGAGTTTGGCATCCTATAAATTATTTCACTATGAGATTTTAAACTTTGTAAGTTTTATAAGTTTACTATTTCATCAAACATTTGCTCTCACTTTGGTATTCTAGGTCTAAATACAGGTAATTCTACTTTTCCCCCCACTTAATATTTATCTCATCTTTCTCGTTGATGATCTAGAAAATCACATTCAGAATTTTATTAGCATTTACTCATCCTTTAGCTGTTTCTAACAAGCATTTTATCTTATCCACTGTAAGTAAAATTTCTACTTTGTTATCTTTGGAGTTTTTTTAATTGCTAATATTCTTCTATAATAAACTTCCATAAAGTTCATCGATTAAGTTCTTAACCATCTGTTTAAAAATTTAACATCATGTATTACATTTGTTATTTTTCTTTATAATAGGTTGACTTCTCAGATAGGATAATTTTGTCTTGTGAGTTTATATCCCTCCAGTGGTATCATCCACCCTTTTTGATAAGGCAGTCTTAGTTGTGTCTTTTTTAGTGAAGTAAGGGACATAGAGGGATAAGCACCAGGCTCAAGAACTTCAGGAGCCTCCAACTTTTTAGTCAATATCATCTCTTACAATTCCACCTGACCACTCTTCTGGTTCTGGATTTCTCTTTATCCTGAATTACTTAGGGTCTAGGTTAAGTTTCTGCATTGGAGAGACCCAAAATTTAAAAAAATATATTTTTATATATATATTTATATTTATATAAATTCATATACATATACATATGAATTTTATTCCAGTCCAAAGGGGAGTTGTCTAGAGCTAGAGAATATTTCTTCACCACCAAGTCATTGAAAGACTAAGAATAAAAGGTAGTCCTGGGTCAAAGGTGTGTATTCTCCTTCCTATGCCAGCAGGAAAGGGGGTCATTGGAAGGAGAGGAAATTTACCTTTTTAAAAAGATATAATCTAGAAGTTGTAAACACCATTTCCACAGATTCCACTGACCAGCATTGTATCGTATGGCCGCATGTGACAGTCAGATTTGGGGGAAATTTTAGCATTTCATATTGAAATTTTCAAGGCCTGAGGATAGGATTAAGTTCAGTATTGTATAATAGAATAACAGTAAGGCCAAAGGAAAGATTATACCTCAATGGATAACATAGCCATATTGTTAACAATATTATAATTTTTAGACTTCAATAATTATATTCATTTTAAACAAGCACACTAAAAGACAGTTGCTCTGCTTTACCTTTGATACAATATTTTTTTTTCATCTCCATCTGCCTGATGGAGTTTGTACAAACTTCAAAGAACTATCTTTACTCAAGCTTATCATAGTTTTATCTTTTAAAACATTAAGTAATTCCCCATAATCCAGTCTCAGTTCGAAGTGTTAAGTCTCTGGTGGCTGAGGGAAGCCTGTAGCTCTAGTCAGAAATGGAACTATGAAACCAGAAGTCATGAGCTTATTTTAGTGTGTATGTATGTGTGTGTTTAACTTATCCACTCCAAGTTAAATAATTTAGTCTACTTTGAATATTTCCCAGGTCTTCCTGAATGGTCAAATAATCAGAAAAAGGCAGATCAAGGTATTCTTACTCCATTGTGCATTTTACTTTTCTCTTGCCATATTTTTTCCTATGGATCCTAGGTTGAATTGGTGCCGAAAATACATAGATTGTAGATATAACTGCTTCATATGGATTTAAATCACCACAGGTTCTTTGTCTCTGATTATTTTGGTTTTAGGGGCAGAAATCCATAATTGCCTTCTATTTATCCCTCCCCTGTGTAATAACAGAACTGAGCATGGCTAGAGGCTGCAATTCCTAGCCCCTTATGCCCCATATTATGAACATATGTATTTACTCACCAGTGGGATAGCAGAAGTGATGTCCACTTTTAGGTCATGCATTCAGAGGAATGTATGTGTGCTTTCCCAACTTTTCTTCTATACCTAGTGACCTGGAGATGGTGCAAAAATAGTCGCCTAAGAAATAGATACCTTGAACACAGAGATAGTCTCCCTACCAACTCTGGACCTACTATTTCTGTTCTTTTATATGAAAGATGAATACATTTCTGTATTGTTTTTGCTACATTTGGGGTGACTTTGTTACAGTTACTTGTGTAAACACTAATATAGTCTCAAAGTTAAGGCAGATATCCTTAACGTTGGAACTATGCTTATACTTGATATCACCCACTGGATTATTTTGCGGTTGTTCCTTTTTATCTCATCCTTGCCTTTTACTGCATTCCTTCAGAAAATAGATACTGAGGCATACAGAACAAGGCAGAAATTTTGTTGCTCTGATAACAGGTATCAAACCAGCTAAGTCTGAAACAATAATTTTCATAATTCGGCACGGTGTTGAAATTACAAAGAAAAAATGATCAGCAGATAAAAGAAACACAAGGCAAGAGAATAAGCAGTTTTCTACAGCATTATCTTGGGAAATGATGTAATCATTATGGACAGGAACTCATCTTAAACTAGTTGTTTATTTCTTCACTCTTATTTTCATGACACATGATATAAATGGGCATGGAGGGAACAAGAAACATTTATAGACATATCATAGTTAAAAGAAATAGTTAAAAGAAATCATTACTTTGTGTTGATATACTAACTAAAATATATCAAAAATTGGACAGAAATCAAATAATTATAATCTTGTATTTACAATTTAAACTAATGTTTACATATTCAGAGACAAAAACTAACTTGAACATATTCAGGTAAAGAGAAAGAGCACCTATATAAGTGATTATAAAATCACTTATGGTTTTCAAGTCCTGTGGGGGTAGAGAAATTATTTTCTGAATATATGTAATAAATGAGGGTATGTGTGTGGCTCAAAATGTGTCTAAACCACCACCTTACCCATGGGAAAGCTGGGGAAAGTAATTGATTATATCAATACATTAAAAAAAAATTCCTTTTGAAAAGGATATCAAATCTTCTTTTCAAGGGACTATAAAAAAGAAAGTGATTAAGACAGGTTTCCTGATTAAGAAACTAGGAATTTAATTTAGCAAAAGCCTTTAGTAAACAAGTCTTATAAAGGGAGAATGAAAAAGTGATACATAGAAGTTCAAATATAATAAACTTGAAATTTATTTTAATTCAGAGATCAGAGAAAGATCAGGAGATAAGACGACTTTTGCTTTCAGTTTTAAATATGAGGAGCATCTGGAGCACCTTGGTGGCTCAGTGGGTTAAAGCCTCTGCCTTCGGCTCAGGTCTGCTCCATGGGGAGCCTGCTTCCTCCTCTCTCTCTGTCTGCCTCTCTGCCTACTTGTGATCTCTGTCAAATAAACAAATAAAATATTTAAAAATAAATAAATAGGGGTGCCTGGGTGGCTCAGTGGGTTAAGTTTCTGCCTCCAGCTCAGGTCATGATCTCAGGGTCCTGGGATCAAGCCCCACATGGGGCTCTCCGCTCAGCGGGGAGCCTGCTTCCTCCCTCTTTCTGCCTGCCTCTCTGCCTACTTGTGATCTCTCTCTCTGTCAAATAAATAAATAAAATCTTTTAAAAAAATAAATAAATAAAAATAAATAAATAAATATGAAGAGGATCTGAACTCTGGGAGAGTAGAAGAAAAGATAATTCCAGGTAAAAGGAATATAATAGAAGATAGTGTCAAAAAAAAAAAAAAAAATCAGGGGCGCCTGGGTGGCTCAGTGGGTTAAAGCCTCTGTCTTTGGCTCAGGTCATGATCCCAGGGTCCTGGGATCAAGCCCTGCATCCGGCTCTCTGCCCGCTGGGGAGCCTGCTTCCTTCTCTCTCTCTGCCTGCCTCTCCACCTACTTGTGATCTCTCTCTGTCAAGCAAGTAAATAACATCTTTAAAAAAAATAAATAAATATATATTTTTTAAAAATTAGACTTATGTAAGGAGAGACTTATTAAAAAAAAAAAAAAACCACTATTGCAATAAGAAGAACCATAAGATCTGCAAGACCCTCTAAGTTTAGAGAGAAAGGGCTCTTTAATAAGGAGAAGTAAAAAAAGAAGAAGCAGGGGTGGGAAATCAGATGAGCTGAGACCATGATTGGGCAGTTGATCAGAGAATGTTTCTTTCGGCTATCAGTTGCTTTGTAGGGACCATTAATGATATGAGCAGTAGAATTTTAATTGTCTGATGATGAATCCAGGAAAGCAGGAGAAAAATTGGAAATTAGTTTGGAAAACTGTAGTCAGATAGTAAAGGATACAGGCAGAATTAGAAATTTAGTTAAGTGTTGCCAATTTGTGCAAGGTGATGGGACCCACTCCAAATTGCAGGTAGGTAACAGTTTGTTTTTCCAAGTGAAAGAAAAAATCACTTGAATATCTACCAGAAATGACAGAGTTTGCATCTCTATCAGTAACCCCCAGTTTAAAAGGAATAGCAAAAATAGCCCAAGACAATGAACAGGACCACAATAGGATAACACAGAAGGACATGCTAGGTTTTCTACTGAAACACAAAATTTCTCTCAAAGTCATCCTTCCTTTCCCTATATCAAAAATAATTAAGGGAATTTTATTCTTGATCACAAAATAAGGTCGGTCTCACTAAATTTGGCCTGATTTTTTTTAAGTGTAGATTTAGCAAGAATGATAATTTTCTATAAAAGCCTTTTAAAGTTTGTTTTTTTGGAGTTTTTCGTAAGGAATATCACATTGAACTTTTAAAAGTCTCTTGCAGGGCACGCTGGGTGCCTCAGATGGTGGAACATCTGCCTTCGGCTCAGGTTATGATCCCAGGGTCCTAGGATCAAGCCCCGCATCAGGCTCCCCGCTCAGCAGGGAGTCCACTTCTCCCTCTCCCTCTGCCCTTACCCCTCCTGTTCATTCCCCCTCTGTCTCAAATAAATAAACAAAATCTTTTTTTTATTATTTTTTTATTATTTTTTAAAAAGAATTTATTTATTTATTTGAGAGACAGAGATCACGAGTAAGCAGAGAGGCAGGCAGAGAGAGAGGAGGAAGCAGGCTCCCCGCTGAGCAGAAAGCCCGATGTGGGGCTCGATGTGGGGCTCGATCCCAGGACCCTGGGATCCATGACCTGAGCCGAAGGCAGAGGCTTAACCCGCTGAGCCACTCAGGCGCCCCTAAACAAAATCTTTTTTAAAAAGCCTCATAAATTCTCAAGAATTTGAAATCAGATTTCGAGCAGTACCTACCTGTAATTTTGGGTGAATTCCTCCTTTCCTGAGGTCACTGAAATATCCGAAGATTCCTATGCTTTCCAGAGAGTGATCTTTCCTAGTTCACCTGTAAGACTGGAACCCTGTAAGCCAGATATGAGGTCAGTTTTTCCAAGAGGCTTTGTAAGCTCTGGCTTCATAAAAACAAAGACAAAAACAAACAAACAAAAAACTTATTTTCTTAAAACTATCTGATTATTTATGATTAAATAAGCATCATTCTCAAATGACATTCCATTCAGTCTTAGTTGTATAACGAATGTTTCCAATTATCTCCAATTAACAAGAAGGACAGATTTTCATTTAACCTTTATAAATAGCTCTATTGGCATAAAATAAGGATACTCAATAAGTTTCTGAATTCTTGAGGATTAGACTAGAATAAAAAAGTATTGACTAGAATAAAGGTTAACAATAGCATAGTGTAAAAATTGACAAGAATATAAATAACTGGAGAAAAGAGAAAGGTGTTTCTTATATTCAGCAAGGAGAATATTGAAATATTACCGGTATTCTGAGCAAAACCTACGAACCTCTTTCATCCGTTAATACAGTCCTATGTAATTAATTCTTATTCTATTCAATACTAAATTAACAATCCCATGAGTCTGCTCTTCATTACAGTTCAGGAAACCTAGACTCTGTCCAATGGTATGATCTTGAGGTAGAGCAAAGCCATCAGAACCTTGTGCCCAAGAGTACCTAGAATAGCCTTTCTCATGGGTCTCTAAGACAAGTCATTCTGTATTATAGATGAAACATTCTGTCCCATATCTGATTTGTAGGCACTTTCAAGTAAACAGAATAAAACAAAAGTCTTCCTGTAGATGGCATAAATCTATGGCCATGGTTACCTTAGTGGTAATTTTCAGAAGTGTTTTTGTTTTTTGTTTTTTGGGGTTTTTGTTTGGCTTAATTTATTTATTTGAGAGAGAGAGAGTGAGGGAGAGAGAGAGAGCATGAGCTGAGGGAAAGGCTGATGGAGAGAGAGAAGCAGACTCCCCACTGAGCAGGGAGCAATGCACAGCTTGATCTCAGGATCCTGGGACCATGACCTGAGCCCAAGGTAGATGCTTAACCTACTGAGCCATCCAGGCACCCCAGAAATGGTTCTGATAAGAGTTTATTACAAAAATAATAATGCAACTAACAAGGAGAGTTTTGGGGGATTCAAAACAAAATAAAGACAATCCAAAAAAGGTTTCTGACAAAATACTTATAAACATAATTAACCCTATTTTTCAGGAAAAGTAGATCTGTTTAATTTATAAAAGTGAGGGAATTTAATCTTTACAGAGAAAAAGAAATCTTCAGATATAATATTGTTGAGGAAGAAAACTTTTCCTCTACTCTTCAAGCTCTTTGGCTGATGTAAAGAATTAAATTGACATGACACAGATTAACAGGAGAAAATCAAAGTTAATCATGTACATATGGGGGTTCCATAAGATTATGAGACCCATAAACATTCAGACAATTGAGGCTTAAATGGAGTAGGTCCTACATCTGTAATTAATAAGCCTCTGTAGAAAGGTGATGGGAATCCCCACTTGACAACCACTGGCCTAAAACATACTCGATTCAAATTAAAGGAGTAAAATTGAGACTAACTTAGTTTTTTTTTTTTTTAAACATAACTAAAAGCATGACTTGTTGTCTTAAAGCAGCAGTGAAACAATGGTAAGTAGAAACATATAGCAAGGCATTGATGATCTCTGTAGAGATCATACAATTTCTGAAATACTAACATTTTACCTACACAACAAATTTCACTAGAGTGTTAGGCATCTTTTCTAATTTGATACTTCCCACTCAACTCATATCAACTTAATTTTTTATACCACCTCTCATTTCACAGAATGAAAGAACAATTCTTTTATGATTCTCCAAGGATGTCTGGGAAATCTCAAAGACAGTTTATAGTGCAAAAGCTATCATTTAGGATTTGTTTGGGGAAGGCAAAATGTCAAAAGTTATGAAGAGATTTGAACATTTAATTAAAATAGGATCATAGATTAGTGAGAAAATACATGGATATCTATTGATCAAAGGGCCCACAAAGTTTTCAAAAGTAAATATAGAGGGTAATATGACAAAGAACTTTATTACTTTCAAAGGTGAAAAGACTTGGCTCTCTTGGAATAATAGAAGACATGACAAAGTCAACATGAAGCACAAGATATTTTTCTGATAAGACACAAAAATTGCTGCCTTCTAGAGCAGATTTTTCAGAAGGCGAGTAAACTTTTAAAAACTCTTAAGAGTACACCAATAACCCAAGAAAGTCATTTTAACAGAGAAAACCAAATTCTAGTTTTGCATTGGTATAATAAACGTAAAGTTTTTTAAATTGATAAAATTTTAGCCAGACACAATAAAATCCCTTTTCTGCAAATGTACAACTTTCTATATGAATTGTGGAACGACCAGTCCTTCTACTTTAGGACAAAACTGTTCTTTTCCTTAGTAAAAAAGACATCCTCTATACCTTGCATGCTGAAGGTATTCCTTTTTGCCATTATTTCTCCTGGTGGATTCTAATTTACAAATAATGGTCACAACTGAACTACAATAATTTCTATTTCACAGAGAAAACTACCAGGTGGATAATTGTGAACTGTCTGTTGTACACAAATATTGAAGAAGCAGAGTTTAGGAATTTATATCGCTCAACTTTTATGGCCATGTACTTAATTCTCACTTGGGCAAAAATGAACATGTTCATTAACAGATTATATAATCTTGCCTATATACTAGAAAAATAAGAGGCACAGAAGTTAGTTTCTATGAAAATAAATTTTAGTCATGATTCAGGCTTAAACAAAGAAATATAAATCTCATATTACATAAAGGCTCTGGCTCCCCTCCTTGTCCCACCTACACATTTTTACCAAGATTGAGTTTTTAACAGATAGAACAAGTTGAGGTTACCTAAGCAATATGAGCACTAAAGTGTCATCAGCAATATCTGTGGATATCTTTAAGATTTTTCTTCCCTTGATGTTTAACCTTATAAAGGCTGTGGACTCAATTTTGGGAGAGGGACTGAGGAGAAACAAAAAACTACCTAGCTATTTCCAAAGCCGATGTAATGAATGAAAGATCCAAATATTTCTAATTGGCTTTTTAATCCTCAAGTGAGTACTCCTAGGGTCCCTGAGCACCTTAATAGCTCCTGGCTGGAAGTAGGGACATAAAGCTTGAGTAACTATAAGGAGGTGTAAGTCTGGCAAGGTCCATAGAGGGGTAGACAAAGAGGTAAGGTGTTGAAGGAAACAGAACAAGGGTTCAAAGAGGTAGAGAAGGTCAAAGGTGTAAAAAACAGAAAAGGGGAGTGGAGATGATGGTAAGGAAGAGGTCTTAGAGAAGACAGTTTGGAGAGATACCAAGCTTCCTAAGAGGTCATAGAACTCCTAAATGATCTTTAATAAAATGTTGACATTTTTAATGTAATCAACTGAATTAGTGGCATAATAGCAAAGCATATAGTCCACAGGAGAAGGGGAGAGAGGGTACCAATAGACTGAAAGTTACTGATAGGATTAGATAATTGCCTCAGAAATAAATTGTAAAGGGGCTAGTAGAAAGTCCCATTCAAATACTCCCCAGGAGCCAAAGCAGCTCACCCCTCACCCCAGAGGACGATCTTCAATCCAGGAGCTGAGGGAACATCCTTAGTTAATCCTCACTGAAGGAACAAAGGAAAAGGAAAAACAGAAAAAGCCTCATGGGTTAAAAAAGTCTCTTTGCCTGAAAGGATGTCATTCTGAGCTTCTGCAGATAAGAAGTGTGGAGTACTGGATTAGAAAATGGGCTCACCACTGTGGATCCCAGTTTTCCCAATCAGGAAAGGAAACAAAGATCCAAAAAAGCCGACATAAACATCTGTGAGATAACAGTGGGGTCCCAGAGGCAGTGAACACTTCCTCTAAGACTTGATGTCAGAAAACAACTAGGAGGACCACTCAATGTGCAAGAGTCTCCACGATCAGAAAGAATGAGCTTTTCTTTTATTGAGAGGAGTAAATAAGCCTAGAAAGACCAGGTGGTGGGGAGGGGTATGAGCAGGTGGTGTGACTTTTGATCACAGAAGTTTTTCTCTACAATTAGTTGATTCTCAGGTGCCACTAAGGTGTTTTTCTTTTTCAATGCTTATTTAATTCCAGAGGGAGGTTGAAGTTGAGGGGCCCGTAGGCAGGAGCAAAGTCTAACTAAATTTTGGATGTGTGGTGCATAAACAACGAATTTTGGAACACTGAAAAAAAAATTAAATTAAATTAAAAAAGAAAAGGAAAAAAAAGTTCAGTGAGAGGGCATTTTGTCCAGATTGGTCAGGTGACATATTGTTAAGCTAAACACTTACAAAACTAAGAATGGGAATTTGGAGGGTCTGTCCTTGACCTTATCCTATGTAAACAAGGATATCATCCTCAAGTCTTATCTATTTCATCTGGGGAAGGGTGGCTTTTTGGAGTAAACCATTTTCTGAAACACCAAAAATGTAGGAGTCTCTAAATCACCTTAATTTTCAAGGAGCACAGGGCTAAGGTAAATTTCAACACTGTCAATAATATGAGAAATTATGAAAATGCACATAACATTCTATTACTATCATAACCATCCAGATTGTGTATGTCTTTTTAATATGTCATTGAACATTTCAAAATCAATAAATTCTTATAAAACTGATTTAAGTATTTCCATCTATAACACTCAGGTTTAGAAAATTAACAGGGGAATTAAAGTGAATAACAATAATTTGTTACTTTGATAAGTATCCAAAGAATAAAAATAATCATTATCAAATGCATCCAAATGAAGAAGTTAACATAAGATTTTAAATGCTGAAACAAACAAACAAACAAAAAAAATTGAAATCACTGTTCTTATGGATATACACATACTCAATAGAAAATTGGCTCAACTCTTTCATAAAATTCTCATTAAGTTGCAAAGATAATAAGACAGTCATGGCTTCCGACCTTAGGATTACAGTTCCATTTTTAATCTTTCCATTCCAGTGGCTTTAAGCATAATGAAAATTTTAACAATAATTAATGGATCTTTAAAATTGTTCTTCAATTGAAGGCATATGCTAATGACATTTCTGCCAGGGTAGGAGGGGAAGAATGCAGAGAAGAGATCCAGAAGAGCTCGACCATGATGTGAATATCTATGAATAGCTCTTTCAGTAACAGAGCACATAGTCTGTGAATGCTTGATATTAATAGTGATTTGCTCATAAGAATGGTTGCTTTCAATTATGGACCTATGACTAAATTTTAAAGCATGTACTTCATAACTAAGAAGGCAATCATTCTGTCAGGCTCACTATCAGAAGACACTTGATTAGCAGTTTGAAGGTGTTTGGGTTTTTTTTTGTTTGTTTAAGTCTCTGAAGCTATTATTTAAATTACACTTTAAGGTTTTATTATCTTATATCCTGACAATGCCAAATATATCTCCCATTTCAATTCTCTTTCCCTTTGTATCTTATCTTTCTCTTTGCTTTATTTCAAGGAGTAAGCCTATTAAATATATACAGAGTCCACAAATTGCTAGTAGAAGTGACTATTTATTGCTGTTAAAAATCAATTGCAGGTTAGATATTTAAATCTGAATATTTGGACATGTGATATGTTTTGGCTCCAAAATGATAATCCATATAACCCTTTCTACTAATTATAGAAATAAATATGCTAGAGAAAATGACGATAGTTGAACATTGAAATTAGCAGCAGTAATCTTAAATGAAGCATAAGCACTATTTTTTCAATATAATAATTTCTCAAAATCTTAAGTAAGAAGGTCCACATTTTAAATTTCAATCCAGTCAATAAGGCTTTATAGAAGAGTGAATGAAATGCTGTACTTGAGAGTAAAAAGGTGCAATATTTCTGGATTTGTAATTTCATGATAAGTAACCTTAATCAGTTTTTTTAATTAAAAAAAATATATGTCAAATGGGAATACAATCTGGTTGATAACATTGTGAATACTAAATTAAATCATATCTCACAGAGTTATTGAAATAATTTGTGATATCAATAATATTAGTTTAAGTTGTTATACATATCCCCAAAGTCCTAATTCATTTTTAATGAAAACAATGTATTTACGTATTTGATAAAAAATGGTTGCCTTATTAAATAAAATATTTAAATTATAAACTGATTATTCCTAATTAGAATTCCAAATGCTTTTGAGTACTGAGCAGATCTGAGCAGATTTCCCCTAATAGTGCAGTTCTAGATGCAAAAACTAGTATACTTTTATATTATATGCAAATCACTTTAAGTGCTCTTTTGCTATTATTTTTATAAATGTTACTAATCACAGTCCATTCATTCTTCACACTTGTACAGTTGCAATACAATAGTATATCTTCCTTATGCAACTCCTTCCAAATTTTAAAATCTCTGACATGTCCTGGCTAGTCTTCTGCTAAAATGACATCTGGGAATATTGTAGTCCCTAAAGGGTACTTGAAGTAGCAACCCTGGCAATGAAACACCATGATCCCAGATTGGAGTCTTCATGAACACAATGAAGACAACTTCCAGGCAGTGTGAACCTTCTGTAATGCCCAATACTTAGCCCAAATATTGCCAGCCAGTAGCCTTCAGAGACTTTACTATCCTGATACAGGACAGAAATTGTTTGAAATTGTAAAACCTTTAAAAACTTTTTAAAAACCTATCTTATTTTCTCTAGGACATTATCATAGAGAGTATGTTGGATCAGCTTTCTTGGGCTGCACAATAACATTTGTATGCAGGGCTCAGTATTTGGTTCCAGAGTTTTTTATTTCCTTTACAAAATTCTTACGTATGTTCTATACATACAATATGTGTAGAACGTTATGCTTATATTGCCTTTGTCCAGTGCTACTCCTATTCAACCTTTATATTTTGGATCAAATATCTTCTTATCTGGGGAATTTTACAGGATATCTCTGGACAGTTTCTATAGCATTTATCATTCTCTTATAATATTATTGTACTCTACTATTTATGAAGGTGATGAGCCCCTGGATTCTTGTATCACTTTTGAATCTCCATAACCTACCAGAGTACCTGACATGGAGAAGATACCCAATCAATATTGACCAAATGCATGTGGATTAAGAAGGTGTTTATTTTGAATCTACCATGTAATAGATGCTGTTTTAGGTAATATCAGCTGAGCCTTTAGCCAAGCATAAGTTTGTTTGCATGTGTGTTTGTTTATTTTAACCTTCATGGAGTTCATAGTTGGCCTGTTCATACCTGGAATGTTGGTATTTCAGTTTAAGGGTTAGATGCTAATGATCCTTTTTTGTGTGAGCTCAGTTCTGATGAGTTCCTAGAGATCTGTAACTTTACAGGTTTGAATATGTGATAAACTCTGGTCTTTGGACTGTATAGTTCAGTAGGAAAATAAAACCTTTCAATTCTAAGGTACTCAAAAAGAACAGAAAAATGCCCTCAGAAAGGAGATAAAAACAAACATTGTGATGATCAGTCCAAAGACTCTGGTTGACTGCTGAGTATGCAAGGCAAAAACCCTCCAACACAGAGCAGATTTGTTCTAGATTACACCAGTGAAACAAATGTTATAAATTCTAAAATAAGTATCCTAACTTACTCAATATATAAAATAAATAATACAGGTGTTAGTCTTCTTCCCTTTCATATCCTGAAAGCCCACCATGACATCCTTGGGTTGGAGAATCACTATTGGAAAATCATGATGTATGATTTGCATTTGTGTATGAACAGAAATAGAGTTGTCATATGGATTTTGTTAAACTGTGAAAATGAGGACATTAGTTTTGAACATATTAAATTGCCTTATTAATGGAGTATCCTTGTATAAATGAGGGAGATAACTTCATTTACATTTCTCAGCCACTTTAAGAAAGGCTTTTCAATTCTGTCCCCACATATCTCTCAATGTGTTTCCTACCATCTATCTTCTTTTTTTTTCTTTTTCTTTCTTTCTTTCTTTCTTTTTTTTTTTTTTTTTTTTTTTAAGTAGGCTCCACACCCAGTATGGAGCCCATTGTGGGGCTTGAACTCTCATTCGTGAAACTGAGACCTGAGCTGAGATCAAGATTCAGATGCTTAACTAAATGAGCCATCCAGGCATCCCCATCTGTCTTTATTTCTACAGAAAAAATTCAATACTGCCATTCCTCAACCAGACTACTACAACAGCCTTCTAACAGAGTGCCCTGATTTCAGTCCGATACCTTTGCAAGTTCTCCTTCACACCAACAGCTCTTGACTAAGGTGTAATGATATCCTTGAACCAGTACAGGGTAAAGGGATAGAATCACTGTTACTGCTTTATAGGAATTCAAAATGACCCAAAGATTATGCAGTGTCTCATGCTGTATTTCTCCTTAACATCCTTTAATTGTCTCTAATTTGTTACATGATAAAATGTAAACATTTTTTCATGATCCATTAGTCAAAATAGGCTAGGTTGCCGTGTTTTTTAAATCATCCCCAAATCTCAGGGGATTAACCAATAAAATATTCATTTTTCACTCATAGAAATCTAACATGGATCGGAAACTGCCTTCATCTACTCTACACTATGGATTCTTGGTGTCTTCCAAGGTAGCTAGAAGTGAAAGAAAGAGCATAAGAAAAGCACATTTGTCTTTAATTGCTTAGGCCCAGAAGTGATGTTGTAGATCAACTTTATGTGACATATGTTACATGTAATATATGTGACTTTTATATCATTTCTACATAAAATTATCTGGATTGACTCTAATTCCAGGTTTGTAGAAGAGGCTGGGAAATGGAGTCTCCTTAAGTATCCACAAAGACTAAAATGAAATGAGAGTGTTAAATGCATAGCATTATATCTTTCATGTCTGCTACCCAAAACTTATCTTGAGGTACACTGTCTGTTCTTAAGCTTCATATTTACCTATTTTTTAAGCATTCTTTGAACACTTTAAAAAAGATTTTATTTATTTATTTATTTATTTATTTATTTATTTATTTATTTATGAGAGACAGAGAGAGAGGAAGAGGCAGAGGGAGAAGCCAGGACCTGGGATCATGACCTGAGCTGAAGGCAGACACTTAACTGACTGAGCCACCCAAGCACCCTCTTTGAACATTTTTTTAACATTTTCAAGCATTTTTAAATATTTTGCTGTTGTACTCCAGCCATAGCTGAGTACTCTGAAGTGTATCATGCTATATGATTTGATTATTTAGAAAATTCCTGAAATGTCAGGAATTTTAACTGCTCTTTAACTACTCTTTCTTGCCCTTCTGTTTTCTACAAAAATCTCACACGTTTTTAAGATTAAGTAATTGTCCATTCTTAAGCTTATAGCTACAGAATCTAAGAGCTGTTATCCAAAAGTTGATTTATGGTATGGTGTGCTGAAGAGAAGAACAATTAGTCAGTTGCAAAACATAATAGAAGGAACAAAAGAAGGAAGGGAGGAAGAAAAAGGACAAAAGCAAAAATATCAGATTTTCTGTCAGGCTGGATAGGGAAGAACAACATGCATAGGAATTAGGAATTGGAGTAAAAAATGTAAGGAAAATATGGAAAGAGTAATTTGGCAAAAATTATTTTAGAGTTCAACCAGAGAAAGTAAAACTAATAGGAGTTTAAATATATAAATACAGATACAGATATAGATAGATATGGTTGTAAATGAGAGAGAAATTTTTTATAGAACATTAGTGTATACAATTGTAGTTGCCCAAGGAAGCCAGAAATTCATAGGTGGGCACTCAGGAAGGAATGATTCAAGGAAACAGAGAACAACTGAGGTCTAGCTGCTGATTAATATAGCTCAATGAAGTACGTCAGCAGATCTGTAACAATTAAGTGATTGTTGAGGTACCAAAATGTGGAAATATTTGACAATGTCCTTTTCTTCTTAAGGATTCTAATCACCAACTACAATTCTGATCACCAATTCAATTTTTCCCCACACATCCAAACAATTCTCCCAAACCACCTGGAAGCCCTATATATAATTCAGCTCAGTTCTGACATCATCTACCTGAAGATAGCATCAGGTCCTACAGGTAAATCTCACTCCTACAAGACTGCACCTACCCCCTCAACTTCAGATGTCAGTCAGAAGTCCAGAGTATCATCTGTGTTTCTGCCCTACTGGCTATAGATTGGAAGTTCCAATGGCCTCCTCCTTGGGTTCTATTTACTTGCTAGAACAGCTCACAAAACTCGAAGAAATGTTTTACTTACTAGATGATTAGTTTATTATAAGAGGATATAACTCAAGAATAGCCAGAAAAAAAGAGATGTATAAGGTACAGTGTGGGGAAAGGGTACAGAGCTTCCATGCCTTCTCCAAGCATACCACTCTCCCCAAATCTTCATGTGTTCACCAACCTGGTTAATCTCTGAACCTCCTCCTTTTCAGTTTATATGGAAGCTTCACTACATAGACACAGTTGATTAAATAATTGGCCCTTGGTGACTTAGTCAACCTCCAGCTCTTCTTCATTTCCTGGAGGTTAGAGATGTCAGACTAAGAGTCCCAACCTTCTAATCACATGGTTGGTTCTCCTGGCAACCAGCCCCATTCCTAGGTGGGATCCAAAAGTTACCTCATTAATACAACAAATACACTTTTATTGTTCTCATCATAGGACATTTCAAGGGTTTTAGTAGCTCAGTACCAAAAAAGGGGACAAAAGCAATATATATATAGATCACAATATTATACTTCTGTTGCATGGAGTCTTTGATTTAGTCCTTCTTTAAAGGGTTTTCTCCTAATTAGGCCAGTCCTCCAAGGATAATCTCCCTGGTGAATAACTATAATAAATGATTTGGGGTTTAATTACATCTGCAAAGGTCCTTCTCAGCAGCACCAAAGTAATGTTTGATTGAATAACTAGGGAAAAGTATGTATATGCTACAAAATTGCTGCTGCCTTTTTTAGCTACCCACCTCTTGGGAGAATCTCTCTGGTTTCCTACTCTAACCAGAAACATACTAGAAAGGGGAATTCTGTGTTTTGTAGCTCAGCCTAGCCAGGTTGATATACCACAACACAGTCAAACTAAATATATGAATGTTGGAGATACTGGAGGAAAACTTCTAAAAATCATCCTTGACACTGCTTTAGGCAGAATGCAAAACTCAGTTCTCAGCAAACTCATACTGGCTTATATATGCAGTTGATTTTTGTTGCTCATGTTAATTATGTTGAATAAAACTGCAAATTAAATAAAGTTGAATACTCGCACTATTGCCCCAACATAACTTTAGGGTTAAGTTCCTATGAGCCTCTGGTCTCACCATTTTTACCCACCAAAATGCCATCTACATCATATATGCTCATTTGCAGGTTGTTATAAAACAAGCCAGTCTCTTCAATGTTGAGAATCTCCTTTTCCAAATAACCCCCTTTCTGTATAACATTTAGCAGTTACTTTTAAAATACTGCAGCTTCTTGATCTTGTCAACCTAAAAGCAAGAAAACTATTCAAGAGATAAAACATTTATTTGGGATCAAAAATTCCAATTTGAAGTACACAGATTTGGGTAGAAATTCAAATAGTATCCTGATTATAGGAGACAGACTTATGGGTTTTATGGAAAAAAAAAAAAAGGGAAGATTAGGTAAGTTGTTTTAAAGATCAGTTCATTAGTATTGACAAGGATGATAGATTTGTATTTAATTGCTTGATCAGTCAAAGTGGTTGCTAGGCAAAAGTTTACTTTTATCAGTCTTTTCAATCAGTATTTTCTCATTCTTGTTAACTTCTTGGAGTGTTGGTGGTTTGGCCGAGTTCAAAGTTTTTAAAATAGATGGTGCAAGAAAGTTGCTCTAAAATAGTTGCTTTGGGCTCTATTTTAAAAATGGCTCTACTTAGGACATTTTTCACAATATGTGGAACCTGTGTTGTCTACAAGTTCAACATTTTCCACACTGTATTGTCTTTTGAAACATGAAAATCAGCCAGCACTAGCCAAAAAGAATTTGAAATTTTCTTGATGCTGGGATCAAGATCTTGATCTTTATCCTTTAGCTAATTTCCTTGGCTTTTAATGTCACACAATGTTGTTTACTATGCTATTTTTCTTCAATAATGACACCTTCAATTCACAAATTTAACCACTTTTCCATTTTTTCTATAGTTATGGCATGCACTGCACACTCTTTGTAACCATGGAAGTAAGCATTCCAAATCACCTATGCTGAAGACCCACATTAGGGAGAGAGCAATTTACAGTGGCCTGAGTGTGGTCTGTGGATAACTACAAAACCATACCAGGAATAAGAATTGTACCCTGTCCCAATGTGTTTTTAAAAAGGTAAGTTGTTTAATAGTGAGTTTAGATAATCAGGTCCAGCAATATTTATGTTCAATAAAACAAGATTGGTGCAGAAATATATGGGAGTAACTCCCTGCCTTCCTTAACCTAAATGTAGGAGAAAGTGACAGAACTACTAAGAACCAGGGACCATTTTAAATACCCAGTTCACTCATTTCTGTTCACTGATGCCATTGTCTGTAGTCTCTGCTCTCTGTATACACACAAAATTACTTGCAGAAAGAACTATTGAAGCCAAAGAAAATTGTTTTCTATCCTTTCTGGGCAAAAAGGGGAAAATGTGTGACTGGTATTCTACACAGGCACAGGAAAATCAAGCATCATATTTTAAGCTATTATATAAAAATGTGGTTAAACTGAGGATTGCTGGGGGGAGGGATGTATGAAGAGGGTGGTTGGGTTACGGACATTGGGGAGGGTATGTGCTACGGTGAGTGCTGTGAAGTGTGTAAGCCTGACGATTCACAGACCTGTACCCCTGGGGCAAATAATACATTATATGTTAATAAAGAAAAAGAAAAAAAAAAGAAAAAAGTGGTTATATTTATACATGTAAGTACACATTTTTGAGTTTATATTTAGAGTGAATATAACACTTTGTAAATAGAGTCAATGTTAATAAGAAGTATAAATATAATTTATGTTACAGTAATTGCTTTTCCAACTTTTTTTCAGAATAGCATGCATCTTTTTTAAGGAAGAGCAATTTAGACCTATTTAATTTTTTTTTCTTTTGATTATGAGAAACTTGCCTGCAATCTGAATGTATAGAGCAGGAGAACAATTTAAAGTGACCAAAAAAGGTTTTAGGCAGCTGAAAAGAACAGTAATTAGTTGGCTAACCAAGGAAAGAAAAAGAAATATGTCCAAAGTGAGCACAATTTCAGAGATTCAGTATGATCCAGCTGTCCCCCACATACCTGTCCACTAATATTTACCATACTGTCCCGAATTTCATTTATTAAAGTCATTATTTTTGGCTAAAACACACTTTTCAGGAGGTCTTGGTTTAAAAATATATAGTTATAATAGTAGTAGTAGCAGTAGTAACTAGAACAGCAATAGCAATAATAAAATGTTAATCTACCATATGTCATGCATTCCTGGAAATGTTTTACAATGATTTTTCCTTCCAACCTCCTGCATGCCTTTCCTCGTCCACTTTCAGTTAATGGCATTGCTTCCTGTTTTAATGAGAAAACAGGAACAATTAGGAACAGGAACTTCAACCACTTCAACCACTGCATTTATCTGCCTGGCTGTCTCAACATGTTCTTCATCCCCTTTTAGGACAGCACACATGCCCCATTTTCCCATTCGCTCTCTGCCCACCTTGCTGTCCTCTTTGCTGGTTCCTTTTAATGGAAAATATGGTTAACCATTTAAATGCCTCAGTATTGAGTCCTCATCACTTATGACTTTTCCCTCTTCTCTCTCTTTCGGTGATCTCATCCAGATTCATGACTTCAAATATTATCTTTGAGATTTGTTCCTGACTCTTTTATTTTTATCATTAATTTATACTTCTTCTTGAACCCAAATTTTAAATCTGACAGTTTAGTTGACTCCATCTTTAGGGTATCTAAAAATTATATATCATCAGCTATCTAAACTTGACCTTTTGCTTTCCCTCAATGCCAGACTTCTCCTTGCATAGTCTTCTACATCCTCAGTAGGTATCTATTTCTTCCTTCCAGTTTCTTTGCCCAGTAGGGTGTATGTTTCATTAGGGAAGTAGTTTGGTCTATTTCTGTTTATTTCTCTGTCTGAAGAATACTGGATAGGACAAGGACATTTTTGCCAGCACTTGATAAGTACTTTTGAATAAGGGGTCCCTGGGTGGTTCAGTCAGTTAAGTGTCCAACTCTTGATTTTGGCTCAGGTCATGATCTCAGGGTCATGAGGTCGAGCCGCAAGTTGGGCTCCATGGAGTCTGCTTGGATATCTCTTCCTCTGTCCCTCCTATTCCTCTCACCTCCCTACCCCCTGCTCATGTTCTCTCTGTCTCTCTCTCTCTTAAAAAAAAAAAATCTTCAAAAAAATACTTTTGAATAATAATAATGAGTTACACTTGTATTCTCTGTATTGTTCCTAGTTTTCACAGGCTTATTCAGTTGTCCCCAAAAGTCTCAATGGTGAGTATTCTTATTCTTATTTACAGACAACCTCAGAGAGCTTAAGTAACTTACCAAAGATAACAGCAAATAGACAAGGTGCCAACTTTTGTGAGTGTGTGTGTGTGCGCAAAGTTGCTTGCACGTGTGTGTTTGCAGAGAGAGAGAGAGAGAGAGAGAGGGGGGGGCTGCTTGTCATCTAGATTTCCCTCATTCTGAATTAGCAACTTTCTACAATGGCAGGCATGTTGGCTAAAGGCTTTTGGTTATAGAAATCAAATTCTTAGTTCTAGTAGTTCTGCAGCAAATTTTCTTACAGTTCTTATTTATTCATTTCTTCTCTTATATTTACCTTTTCTTTACACAGAAACAGAAATTGAGGTAAAGAACAAATGAAGTACATGGAAGTAGTAGAACTAGACCTAAGGTGGCATTCACAAGTATTATTGTTAACTTCTCTCTAGCTATCAGGAAAAATGTTGATGTTGCATTGAATAAATAGGTAATAGTATTAATTCATCAATGCAATTTGAGATGTGCATGTATTTAGCATCAATATACAAAATTCTATGACCAATTTAGAGGTTTACAAAATTACTTCCAAAAAAGGTAATTGTAATTAAATGATTTAGTTATACCCAATTATGTATAAGGGTTAATACACTTTGTCAAGTAATGCTTTTACTACAGGTTTACTATTTTCATCTGATATTCCCTACTTCACCATGTATTTAAAAAAACATGATTTAAGAAACTATTTTCATTTCTGTTATCTCAGCAGTATTTTAAATAATTTATGACTTTAGTTTTATTTGTTTCGAGAATGAAATCTACTGCTCAATATAGACTTTATGTCATTCTTTGTTTTAACAGTTTATATCTTAATATCACATATAAACCCAAGTCTATGAAATCCCACAATGATTAGGCTAACTCAGCAATATTTTGCTGGCACTTACTTTTCTTTCATTTTATTTTCATGTGGGAACTTTATAGTTTCTAAGATATAAAGAATATTTTGCAGTCATTCTTAGGCTTCCAGGTCTATAGTGGAATGCACACCAACACTCAAATGCTGTCCTAAATTCCCACTGAGGTGTGTTACAGAGTGCAAGGGGAATGGAAGCACTAGAGTGAAGGAAATGGAACAGATGGCAGGGGAGTCACACTTCTGGACTTGGTGGCAACTGGGACTGAGGGGTGATGTGCCACGGAAGCAATGGACGCAGTAGTGAGTACTCTTTGGTGAAGTCTTATGAGATGCCTAGTTTGACGTTTTAGGAGAGGTGAAGAATTAGGTATGGGACTAAAAAAGAAAAAAAAAAGTATTAATTAAAGATTCTTCTACACAACAGCTGCTCCACAAATTATTTCATCTCGCCCTCACACTAGGAATTCTGACATTTGGGGGAGAGGTGCAGGCTAACAGCCAGTTCCCTGCCTCAACACATCCAAATAAACAGGTGGGCTGTTGCACCCTGGTTTTGTTTTCATGCAGTTTCCCACCCATGGGGAAGAAGTTTGGGGAAAAACAGTTCTATGTGTACTGCAGCATAGAAAATTCCCTTTGACTGCATTATGAAATTCAACACAGTCATTTATTCCTAAAGCAGAATCAACAACCAGGATTGATCACACTGGTTGGGAGCACAAGCAACATAAAAGGCAAAGGCTGAGATATAGAAATTAACCCTAGTCTAATCTGAGACAACTAAGAAGTAGAAGAAAACTTCACAAAAAATCTATGAAATTAGAACCCTCTGAGTCATATTAAAAATATTGTATCCTTAAAAGCAGGAAGAGGGACAATTAGAGGACAATAAAGCACTCTTCATAAATCATATAGGTAGGAATAACTAGGTGACCATGGGTTTGGTGAGGACTTCTCAGACATAACACCAAAGCTGGATCCACAAACAAAAAATTGGTAATTGATAATCAGTCACCAATTAGGGGAGCTTAACAACAGAGCATGGTAAGAATAAGAGCAATCAAAGACAACCCTACAGAAACCACTGTCATCCCAGTGTGACTGTCCATGTCCTAGACTGTGCCCTCTGATTAACATCAGAGGCTTCACAGCATAGTGGAAATAGACTTCACTAAAATAATCCAGTCAATCTCTAAACAAACAAGTGAAAAATAGTAACAAATCCTGGAGGGTCAATGGCAACATCAGAGCTCTGAAAATATATTTTCTAAAATGTCTAATTTTAAATTAAAAAAGATAAAACATGCAAAGTATCAGGAAAAAGTGACCCACAGACTGGAAAATGCCTTTGGAAGCAACTTGTTGGATTTAACAGACAAATCTTAAAAGTAGCCATTAAAAATATGTTAAAATAATTAAACCAAACCTTTTTTTAAAGTAAAGGAAACAATGGTTGATTTTATGTGTCTACATGATGGATTGAGGGATGCCCAGATAGCTAGTAAAACATTTTTTCTGGGTGTGTCTGTGAGAGAGTTTGTGGAAGAGATTAGCATTTGAAGTGAACTGAGCAAATTAGTTAAATAGCTATGGATTCTTCTTTGGGGGTTACCATGCATTATCTCATGTAATCCTGACAAAAATCTGATAATAAGTATTTTTATTTTCCCACTATAAAATAATCATTTTTTACAGAAAAGAAAGATGGAGACTAGAAAAAGTATAAACATCAGACAAAGGTAACATAACAATAGAATGGCTGAGATGGATTCCAAGGAGTTTAAGAGATGCTGTATGAAAGGATATATGATGGAATTTTACAATAGGGTGTTATATATGATAGAGTCTGGCAGCAGAAAGCGGCAGGGCTGGGAGTGGTAATGTCTCAGATCTCATAGTATCAACAACCGACACAGCTGCCTTTCTTCTTATACCTCTTTGCTCTGGTGGTGTCTTCCTTCTGATTCTCCTATCTTTTTCTATTTTTTTCTTTCCTTTTATGGTACTGCCTATTTTTGTCTGGTATTATTAATTCCTAACGCTTAATCCTAAGAAATCTTGCCTATCCCCATGCATTACGTCCCCATATATATCACCCATGAGCCTGCTACACCTCTTAGTTGGAACCCTCTCCTGAGCACTAGTCCTAAATATCCAATTTCTATATCACTGCTCAATTCTACATCATTGCTTTGTTAATTCTACTGCTTATCCCCACTCTTACTGTCATAACTCCGGTTCATTCCATTTTTTGCTTGTGTTATTTCAGAAGCCTATTGACCAGTAATCTCTCCTTTAATTTTTACCCTTTTTAAAATATGAGGCTTTTCTGGAATGCAAACTTGATCTTATCATTGTTTGTGGCATAAGGTTCACAGTTTACAGAACTTTATAATAGAAATATAATGTGTATACACACCAACATTTTTTGATAATTTTTTTCTTTCATGTTATCTGGTGTTATTATATATTAATAGAATGTGTAGAGCATAAGTCATGTTATCCTGTTGCTGGTCTAGCTTAACTAGGACCCAGTGAATTCAGAGAATTTAGCATATTTTCTTAAAAATAAGCTTACGCTCTGAAATGACTGACATATGTTTTGAGTCATGGGATCAAAAGATATGCCTTGCTCTATCAAGTGGGGCAAAAAAAGAACCTTCTTGTTTCATCAATGTTATTACTTATTATTACTGTCTAAAACCACAAGTATCAAGGATAAAATATTTTTATATCATGATATCTCAAATGAGAAATTATAAGCTAAATACCAGTATGTCCACAGGAAAATTTAAAAATTTAGGCTTCAATTACATTGCTTCATCAAACAACTTGATTCTACTTGATACAAGAAATAAACATTCTGACTAAAAACTTGGCACTAGAGTCTCAAGTCTACCACCAACTACTTTCAAGAATAGCTCAGAAAAAAACATTTTTATCTCAGTCTCATCATCTGTAAAATGAAATTATGGAATATATGATCCCAAAGTTCCCTTCCAGTTGAGTGACTTATTGGCTTATTTTTCACACATGTCTGTTTTGGCATGACAGTAAAAGTCTTCTATACTTTGTTCTTTACTAGAATGTACTTACTTTCTCCAGGTGCACATTGTTTTTCTCTCTTTCTCAAAAATTGTGGGTTTTTTTGTTTGTGTTTGTTTCCTTGTTTCCTGTTTAGGAGATACATATGGAGATCTATCTATCTATCTATAATAAATTACATATATTAATATATAATCATATATTAATATATAGTAATAAATGTTATATATGTGTGTGTGTGTGTGTGTGTGTGTGTGTGTGTGTGTGTATAAAATACAATGCAGAGGTTAGGGGGTCTGACCCCCCTGCACAGTTGAGAATTCCTTTATAACTTTTGACTCCCCAAGAACATAACTACTAATAGCCTACCGTTGACTGGAAGCCTTACAACTAACATAAACATAACTTTGTATGTTATATGAATTATATACCATATTCTTATAATAATATAAGCTAGCAAAAAGAAAATTTTATTAATGTTACTAAGTTATATAATATATATTAGTGTTATAAATGTTATTAAGAAAATCATAAGGGAGAGGAAATACATTTAGTAGTATGTGTAAAAAATCCATGTGTAAGTGGACCTGAGCAGCCCAAACCTGTTGTTCAGGGGTTAACTTTGCATATATATATATCTGTCATGCCCATGACTATACAGGTCTGAGTAAAGTAAAGGAATTCAGCTAACTCAGATTTATATGTGGAATAGATGATGAAGGTAAATAACAGATTCAAATATGAAAGTCCTTTCGCAGAGAGATAGCTAGAGATGCAGAAAATCCTGAGAACCAAGGGACAGATGTTTTAAAAACATAATCTAGGCCATAATTTATGGTTTGAAAATCAAGAAAAAACTTAAAGGTACACCTGTCAAATTGACTTTACTGGATGGCTTCCATGAAATTTTAAAGAATTTCTCAGTAGCCTAAAATATATATGTATACTTAATATTGTTAATTATATCTAGACCTTATGAAAAGTAACAGTGGTTTATTTATATTACTTAGATCCTTCCCCAGTGCACCCAGGGTATGGTGAAATTTATTAAGAAAACAAAAGAAACTTTCACATATCCATGTTCAATGAATACCTTAGGGTTTCTCTTATAGTAGACTTTCACTCATTCAGTTTCTTTTTCTACATCTTGCTTGTTTTGGATTCATTAAACAACTCTTTATCAAGAAATCATCATAGTGTCTGAGATGAGATAGATATTTGAAAAGAAAATTGCAGAGAAAGAAGATGTATATATGTGTACAGAATCCTCTCCGGTTCTGAAGTGCTCCTCATGCTTGACTAAACTGGAGACCCCAGGAAGCCTACCCAATAATTGGCATCAGCCAGCGCTTTTCATTATGTGCACAGCTAGATTCCTTGTGTTTTTTTTCCCCAGTGTGTGCTGGATCATGGCCCTGCCTGGGCTCTAAAATGCTTTGTACAACAAAATAGGATGCATTCGATGCCTGCTTACCCTTCATTCACATTTCCAAGTAACAGTGTTATTATAATATCTCTAAACATCTCACAGATTTTGAAGCTATTAAACATTTTATTAAAAAAAAATCTTCATTATTTATTTTTGAGAGAGAGAGAACACATGCACATGCAAGTGGGGGAGGGGCAGAAGGAAAAGGAGAAGAAGACAGAGAATCTTAAACAGACTCCCAGCTGAGCACAAAGCTGGAGGCAGCGCTCCATCCCAGGACCCTGAGATCAATACCTGAACCAAAACCAAGAGTTGGATGCTCAACTAACTGAGCCACCCAGGCACCCATGCATCTAAACATTTTAAAAATTTATTTATTTTGAGAGAGAGAGGGAGAGAGAGAGAGAAAGAAAGCAGGGGGAGGGGCAGAGGAAGACAGAGAAAGAATCCTCTAGCAGAGTACAGAACCCCAGGTGGGGCTCAATTCCAGGACCCCAAGGTAATGACCTGAGCCAAAATGAAGGGTCAGATGCTTAATCAACTGAGCCACCTGGTGCTTTATACATTTTAAATTAACTGTATAGCTTTCTAAACTTCTAAAAATGGATATTAAATCAATATACAAAAATCAAATGCAAAATTAAAATAGTTTATTTAGTAGTTCCTACTGCTACTTTTTATCACATAACATAGAAATCAAAGTCAAAGGAGTCTAGTAATATTGACTGCTTTGCCGTTAGACACAAATTCTTTTAATGATAAAAATATAATGAGATAAATATTTTTAGAAATTTTGGTTTAAGATACTCAAATTCTAGAATGTTTGTGTCCACTGATGAAACAGAGAAGTCAAAGTAATGTATCTAAGTTTCTTATTCAGGTTCTGTGCCTTTTTTAGTCTGACTTCTTGTTGTTGTCATTGAGTTGTACGAGTTCTTTATAGTGTTTGGATATTAACTCTTTATTTGATATATGGTTGGTAAGTATTTTCTCCAATTCCGTAGATTATCTTTTCATTTTGTTAACGGTTTTGTTTGCTGTGCAGAACTTCTTAGTTTGATGTAATCATACTTGCTTGTTTTGCTTTTTTTGTCTATGGTTTGGCATAAAATCCAAAAAAGAAATATTGCCAAAATCAAGATTAAGGGACCTGTATTTTTTTCCAGGATCCTTATGGTTTCAGGCCATAAGTTTAAATCTTTGCTCAATCCTGGGTTTATTTTTACGTATGGTGTTAGAGACCAGCTTCTCTCTCTCTCTCTCTCTTTCTTCCTTCCTTTCTTTCTTTCTTCTCCTTCCTTCCTTCCCTCCCCTCTCTCTCTCTTTCCTCTCTCTCTCTCTCCCTCTCTCTCTCTCTCTTTCTTGGATAAGAATATCCCATTTTCCTAATACCATTTACTGAAGAAACTATCCTCTGTCCAATGTATATCTTTGGCATCTTTGTCAAAATTAATTAAATGTATATGATACAGCTTTATTTCTGGGCTCTCTATTCTGTTCCATTAGTCTGTGTGCCTGTCTTTATGGCAGTAGCATACTGTTTCGGTTATGATTGCCTTGTAACATAATTTGAAATCAAAGAAAATATGATACATCCAGCTTTGTTCTTTTTGCTCAAGATTCCTTTAGCTATTTGGGATCTTTGGTGATTCCATACAAATTTTAGGATTGTTTTTCTATTTTTGTGAAAAATGTCACAGGGATTTTGACAGGGATAGCATTGACTCTGTAGATTTCATTGGGTAGAAGGGACATTTAATGATGTTAATTCTTCCAATCCATGTACAGAGGATATCTTTCCCTTTATTCATGTCTTTTTCAGGGTTGTTCTTTTTTTGTTTGTTTGTTTTTTTGTCTTTTGTTTTTTGTTTTTTTTGTTTTTCTTGGTCAGTGATTTAGAGGTTTCAGTGTACAGAGCTTTAACTTCCTTTGTTAAATTTATTCTTTAGTAATTTATTCTTTTTGATGCAATTGTGAATTGGATTGTTTTCTTTACTTCTTTTTCATATACTTTGTTGTTAGGGTACAAAGTTTCCTCTCATTTTTAACTTTATTATTTTATTTGTAATGTATCTTTTCCCTCCAGACACTTTCAAGATTTTTTTTTTTATTTCTTTTAAGCAGTCTGATTTTGATGTTCTTTGGAGTAATTTTTTTTTCTTATTTCTTCTGAAAGTGGCTCATTAAGCTTCTTAGATCCATGGTTTATTTTTTAATTTAATTTAGAATTTTTACACGTTTTTTTCTACCAATATTTTCTTATGATTCTCTTTCTTCTTCTTGGATTCCAATTATATTTATATTAGGCCACCTAAAGTCTTACAACTCCCTGGTGCTCTGTTCATTTTTTTACAGTTGTGTTCCTCTTTTTGTTTCATTTTGGATACTTTCTATTGCTATGCCTCCACATTCACAAATCTTTTTTCCTGCAGCATGTAAACTGATGTCAATTCCATAAAGTGTATTTCTATCTTACATACTGCATTTTTCATCTCTAAGAGTTCAAGGGGAGGCTCCATAGCTCAGGGGTTAGAGCACTGGTCTTGTAAGAGTTCAAGGGGGGTTTGTGTATAACATCCATGTCTCTTCTTACCACACCCATACATTCCTTTTCTTTTTCAATTCTATGGATTATATTTATAATGACTGCATTAGTGTCCTTTAATACAATTCGATCTTCTATAGCATTTGAGGGTTATTTTAATTGATTGGTTTTTTTCTCCTTGCACTTCTTTCTGTTTGCTTTCTTACTGATGACAGACATAAAATTTCACATTATTAGGTGATAAATATTTTCATTTTTCTAATTTTTTTTGCATCCTTTTAATGCCCTTTGAGCTTTCTTCTTGGCTCCAGATAAAAGAGGTATAAACTGGTTTTATTTTTTGAAGCTTACATTTAAATTTTGTTAGGTAAGCCCCATCCTATTAGTCTTTGTTCTAGGGCTAATCTGACCCTACTTTTCAGGCAATACCAGTTTGTAGACTCAATTTAATGCCAAACTTATTATGAGGTTTTCCCATTCTGGGTAGTGAAGGAGTGAAGATAGAAATATTTCCCAGTACTGCGTAAGGCCTGGGGATTGTTCCATCTTCTCCTTTCCCAGGGCCTTTTCCCTGGCCTTGGAAGTTTCCTCAATACTTGTGCTGATCAATACTTAGTTGAAGATTTGAAGGGACCCTTCTGCATGTGTGTGGCTCTCTTTGTATAGTTCCCTGAAACTCTGTCTTCTGATTTCTAGTCTCTTGACCTCCTCAAACTCTTAAACCTGTTTCTTCATCTCTAAGAGAGATTTGGACTCTATTTTTGTTCCCTTCCTTATGTGGTTGCCTTGAAACTCTATTTAGGCAGTTAGATGAAACAATTGTAGGGCTCACCATGGTTGTTTCTCTTTTCTCAATGATCTCTGTCCCGCGTGCTTTCCAGTGAAAGCCATTAGTTTCATATATCTTATCTAGTTTTCGAATTGTGTACAATGGATGAGGTAGTACATTTAATCCCTCTTACTGCATCATGCCTGCAGTTAATGTCTTCGTTGTTATTTTTCAAAAAACATAAATTAAATAATCTTTTAAAGTATTGTGGTTTCTCTGGACATCTAATTTTCCATATGGTTCTAGAAATTTGGTAAGATTTCTTTCTGTCTCCTACTATGAACATGAAATATTTTATAATTCTTTTTGTTTTCTTTCAGCTGATACTCATAATGTTAGTTAAACATTTCTTCCAGTGTATTATTCTATTATTTGTAAATATCCAGCATATAGTTTACTTTATAACTAGCTTTTGCCTTCTACATTCTGAATGTCAGAGAATAAATCTGCAACGATGCCTGCCTTCAGCCATATCTGAAATGAATCTTTTTACCATCCATCTGTTCTAAGGCCAATAATTGTTCTCTTAAATTCTTCAACTCTTCCTAAGCTTCATTTCAAAATATTCGGTTTTCTATTGTTTCCTTTCATTTATTCATCTGCATTCATTAGTTCCCTCTCTTTTTTGATTAATTCTCAGTAAGAAGACCGTCCATCCACTAGTAGCCAAAAAGGAATATAGAAATAAATACACTTAGACTAGAAATAATTATCTAGGTTAGGCTGGATAATTAGCCACCAGTATTAACATTTTTCATAGTCACATATCTCAAATACAAACCAACTGACCTAACTGATAACCTTGAATATTCAGACATATATTTTAATTACATTACAAGGAGGTTTTTGGCATATATTTCTTTTGTTATTTGTCATTAAAATTACATTATATAACAGATATTTAATTAAAAATGTTGAAGAGGAGGGCACTTGGGTGGCTCAGTCGGTTAAGCCTCTGGTTCAGGTCATAATCCCAGGGTCCTTGGATTGAGCCCCATATTGGGCTCCCTGCTCAGTGGGGAAGCTGCTTCTCCCTCTGCCTCTGCCATTCCCCCTGCTGTGTTCTCTCTTTGACTCTTTCTCTCAAATAAATAAATGAAATATTTAAATAAAATAAAAATTTTGAGGATAAGACAAAATATGGGATAATAAAGCTTTAATTAACAAATTAATTAGTCCTGTTTAATGTGATCTTATTTATTGTATTATACAACATACATGTGCATTTCAAAAACGTGTCATCAGTGTTTGTTGATTTTAGGAACAGATACTTGAAGCTACAAAGTTCCAAAAAAAAAAAAAGATGTAAGTTCTGTTGAGCTGATTTCTAATATGAAAATAGGAATCAGCATGTCAGATTTCATAGCTTTTAGTACTGATACTAAAAAATAGGCACAGCTTCTAAGTAATGTATTTGTATGATGCTTATGAGCTCTTCAATTTATTTGAAGCATAATACTTCTCACAGCAAACAACAGCCCTGTCTAGCTGCACAGTATGCACTCAGAAATCTCCAGGTTGTAATACCTTCTGTTAAATGTATCTGTAGGTGTTGAGCCTTTTTACTTCCTTTTAGTATTATGTTCTCAGCTGTCAGCTAAGATGTCTTTTATGTTGCATTTGGTAATCTCTTTAAATCATTAGTCATTTTAATTGACAGATATTAAAAATCTTTTAAAAACCTGATTAGAGTTATCTCCATTTCATAAAGATTTATCTTCAGTGTTCATTTTCAGGTCTAACATCTGCAAATAGAATTGAACATAATGGCCTTCAGGATGTTTGCTTTGTGCTCACAAATTGTTTTGCTGTTAATAAATATGTTGGGATTATTTTGCAGAGGATTTACCATGGTTATTACTTTATCAGAATATAAAATTTGTTATGAATAATGAATTTAAGAATTGTTTTAACTAATTATAAGAAATAGCAAACAACCTCTAGTTAATAAGACTGCCCTAACTATAAGTACAGGCTTGCTTTTGACCAATTTTTTTTTTTTAGTTTTTTTTTCCAGAATTTAAACTTAATACAGTCTCCATAGCTAAATTCTAACTAAAGAATACTCTTTTCAAGAAGTATAAAATAATCTTTGTAATTAAGAAAGCTAATAGTTGCAAATGGTTCAAATAATATCATATTTTTCTTTTCCTGTAAAAGACTCTTACATACCTTTTATTGTGATGTCAGTTGCAATGTTTCCCTGTCTTGGTGAGGATAATTATATATGCCTGCTCCATTGTTAGTTGTTTTTTGTTGTCAGATTTTACTCATTCTCATCTTATTTTTATGAAGTTCCAAAACTGATCTACCATTATATATCTGAACATTTAATGTCATACATTATTATTATTCACCAAAACATCTGGATTTATTCATTATTCAGAGACACGGAGTCTTATACCCTTTACCTTTTGCAGATAAGCATAACCAAGTAACTCCTTTAATTTGAACATAACATTCAGAAATAGATACATAAGAAGGGGAATTAAGTTCTTCATGCTCTTCTTCCTCAAAGTGGTAATTATAATATTTGTTGATTTTGAGATCACTCAAGAATTAAACTAATTGCTGAGTCACTACATAGAGGACAGCTACATTGGAGAAACACCTGAACCTGAAATGGATTTTATATAAGAAATAAGTTTTGTTTTGAAAAGCCATTGAGTAATACTTATTCATAGTAAAAACTCTTAAGTAAACTAGAGATAGAGGTGACTTCCTTGGCTTAATGAAGAACAGCCACAAAAAACCTACAGTTGATATCAGACTTAATGGCGAGAATCTCAATGCTTTGCTACTAATATCAGGTACTAGGCAAGGATGTATCTCTCACCACTCCTTTTTACCATCATACTGGAAGTTCTAGCTAATTCAATAAGACTAGGAAAAGATTGAGATGGAAGAACTAATACTGGATGTAGGGAAGGAAGAATAGACAGAATGCAAAGTATTTTTAAGTATTTTCAAAGCATGGGAGATACTCTGTAATCAGAATGATGGATACATGCTAGTATGCATTTGTCCAAACTCATAGAATGTACAACACCAAAAGTGAACCATCATGTAAACAATGTCAATATGGGTTCATCACTTGTAACAAATGTAACATGTTGGTGGAGGATATTGGTTATAGAAGAGGCTATGCATGTATAGAGAAAGAGGGTATATAGTTAATCTCTGTATCTTTCCCACAATTATGCTATGTTCTAAGCTGCTCAAAAAAAAAAAAAAAAAGGAAATGGTCTAGTTTCATTCTTCTGCATGTAGCTGTCCAATTTTTCCAACAACATTTGTTGAAGAGACTGTATTTTTTCCTTTGGACATACTTTCCTGATTTCTTGAAGATTAGTTGACCATAGAGTTGAGAGTCCATTTCGGGGCTCTCTTTTCTGTTCCATTGATCTATGTGTCTGTTTTTATCCCAGTACCATACTGTCTTGATGATTACAGTTTTGTAATAGAGCTCAAAGTCTGGAATTGTGTTGGCGACAACTTTGGTTTTCTTTCTCAACATTCCTCTGGCTATTGGGGTCTTTTCTTGCTCCATGTAAATTTAGGATTTTTTTTTCCACTTCTTTGAAAAAAAAGTTGATGATATTTTGATAGGGATTGCATTAAATGTGTAGGTTGCTCTAGGTAGCATAGACATTTTCACAATATTTGTTCTTCCAATCTATGAGCATGGAAAGTTTTTCCATTTCTTTGTGTCTTCCTCTATTTCTTTCATGAGTATTCTATCGCTTTCTGAGTACAGATTATTTGCCTCTTTGGTTAGATTTATTCCTAAGTATCTTATGTTTAGGGGTGCAATTGTATATGGGGTTGACTCCTAAATTTCTCTTTCTTCTGTCTTGTTGGTGTATAGAAATAGAACTGATTTCTGTGCATTGATTTTATATCCTGACATTTTACCGAATTACTGTGTGAGTTCTAGCAGTTTTGGGGTGGAGTCTTTTGGGTTTCCCACATAAAGTGTCATATCATCTGCAAAAAGTGAGAGTTTGACTTCCTCTTTGGTGATTCGGATGCTTTTTATTTCTTTTTGTTGTCTGATTGCTGAGGCTAGGACTTCTAGTACTATGTTGAATAGCGCTGGTGATAGCAAAGAGCTCTGCCGTGTTCCTGACCTTAGGCGAAAAGCTCTCAGTTTTTCCCTATTGAGAATGATATTTGCTGTGGGTTTTTCCTAGATGGCTTTGATGATATCGAGGTATGTACCCTCTATCCCTACACTGTGAAGAGTTTTGAGCAAGAAAGAATGCTGCACTTTGTCAAATGCTTCTTCAGCATCTATTGAGAGTATCATATTATCCTTGTTCTGTTTTTAATTAATGTATTGTATCTCACTGATTGATTTGCAGATGTTGACCTAACCTTGCAGCTCAGGAATAAATCCTACTTGGTCATGGTGAATAATCCTTTTCATGTGCTGTGGGATCCTACTGGTTAGTATTTTGGTGAGAATTTTTGCATCCATGTTCTTCAGGGATATTGGTCTGTAATTCTCCTTTTTCATGGGGTCTTTGTCTAGTTTAGGGATCAAGGTAATGCTGGCCTCATAAAATGAGTTTGGAAGTTTTCCTTCCATTTCTATTTTTTGGAAGAGTTTCAGGAGAATAGGAATTAATTCTTCATTAAATGTTCGGTAGGATTCACCTGGGAAGCTATCTGGCCCTAGGCTCTTGATTGTTGGAAATTTTTTGATTAATGCTTCAATTTCCTTACTGTTTATGGGTATGTTCAGATTTTCTGTTTCTTCCTGGTTTAGTATTGGTAGTTTATACATTTCTAGGAATGCATCTATTTCTTCCAGATTGTCAAATTTGCTGACATATAGTTTCTCATAGTATTCTTATAATTGTTTGGTGTTGGTTGTGATCTCTCTTTCATTCATGATTTTATTAATTTGGGTCCTTTATCTTTTCTTTTTGATAAGTCTGGCTAGGGGTTTATCAATCTTATTAATTCTTTCAAAGAACCAGCTCCTAGTTTCATTGATCTGTTCTACTGTTCTTTTGGTTTCTATTTCATTAATTTCTGCTCTGATCTTTATTATTTCTCTTCTACTTCTGGGTTTAGGTTTTACTTGGTGTTCTTTCTCCAGTTCCTTTAGGTGTAGGTTTAGGCTGTATATTGAGACCTTTCTTGTTTCTTGAGAAAGATTTGTTTTGTTATATACTTTCCTCTCAGGACTCCCTTTGTTGCATCCCAAAGATTTTTGAACAGTTGTATTTTTTTTTTAAGATTTTAGTTATTTATTGGACAGAGAGAGAGAGATCACAAGCAGGCAGAGAGGCAGGCAGAGAGAGGGGAAAGCAGGCCCCCCATTGATTAGAGAGCCTGACACTGGGCTTGATCCCAGGACCGTGAGACTGCGACCTGAGCCAAAGGTAGACGCTCAACCCACTGAGCCACCCATGCACCCCGAACAGTTGTGTTTTCATTTTCATTTGTTTCCATGATTTTTTTAAGTATTTTTAAATTTCCTGGTTGACCTGTTCATTCTTTAGTAGGATGCTCTTTAGCCTCAAAGTCAATGAAATCTCAGTGTGAGATAGGAATCTATCAAAATCCTTGAGCAGAACACAGGCAGCAATCTCCTTGACCTCAGCCACAGCAACTTCTTCCTAGAAACATTGCCAAAGGCAAGGGAAGTAATGAACTTAATTGGGATGTCATCAAAATAAAAAGCTTGTGCACAGCGAAGGAAACAGTCATTAAAACCAAAAGACAATGAACAGAATGGGAGAACATATTTGCAAATGACATATCAGAAAAAGAGCTAGTACCCCAAATCTATAAAGAACTTATCAAATTCAGTACCCAAAGAACAAATAATCCAGTCAAGAAATGGGCAGAAGATATGAACAGACATTTCTGCAAAGAAGACATCTGAATGGCCAACAGACACATGAAAAAGTGCTCAGCATTACTTGGCATCAGGGAAATACAAATCAAAACCACAATGAGATACCACCTCACACCAGTCAGAATGGCTAAAATTAACAAGTCAGGAAATGACAGGTGTTGATGAGGATGCAGAGAAAGAGGAACCCTCCTACACTGTTGGGAATGCAAGTTGCTGTAGCTACTCTGCAAAACAGTATGGAGGTTCCTCAAGAAGTTGAAAATAGAGCTACCCTATGACCCAGCAATTGCACTACTGGATATTTACCCTAAAGATATAAATGTAGTGATCCAAAAGGGCACATGCACCTGAATGTTTATTGCAGCAATATCCACAATAACCAAAATATAGAAAGAGCCTAGATGTCCATCAACAGATGAATAGAGATACACACACACACATATATATACACACACATATACACACACACGCATACACACACACACATACACACACACACACATACATACATACAATGCAGCCATCAAAAAATGCATAGCCATATATATACTCTGCAGCCATCAAAAAATATGAACTCTTGCTAGTTGCAATGACGTGGATGGAACTAGAGGGTATTAGGCTGAGGGAGATAAGTCAATCAAAGACAATTTTTATATGATCTCATATAGGAGGAATTTTGAGAAACAAGAAAGAGGATCATAGGGGAAAGGAGGGAAAAATGAAACAAGATGAAACCAGAGAGGGAGACAAACCATAAGAGACTCTTAATCTCAGGAAACAAACTGAGAGTTGCTGGAAGGGAGGGATGTGGGACAGATGAGGGGGTTGGGTGATGGACACTGGGGAAGGCATATGCTATGGTGAGTGCTGTGAATTATGTAAGACTGATGAATCACAGACCCATACCCCTGAAACAAATACTACATTATATGTTAATTTAAAAGACGTCTTAATTAAAAAAAAAAAAAAAAAGGAATGAACAAACCCAACAAAAGCCACTGGGCCACTTGACATCCTCAGTGACATATTTTCATAACAAGAATGTCTTTTTACTTAGGCCATTCTAACTCATGCCTTCCAGTCATACTTCTGGTGCTTATTGATAAATGTTCCTCAAGTACTGTTTCATTTTTCACCAGTATCAAGTTACACCAAATTCATTTATACCCAGTTCTGTCATCCTTTTCTTTGTAAAGATGTTCCCTATTATGCCAGAATTCATCTATCCTTTCTATCTATTCCTATTCCATCTATAACCTATGTCACTGGCTTCCAAAATGGTAACTATATGTTTCAGTCATTTCAAAAGTAACTTACTAGAATACAGAAAGGAAATATTATGAGTTCAATTCATATGTGTTTTTTTTATGAGGAAAGAGAAAATAAATTTTACACATGTTCTTGTGACTTCACAGATTCTCCATCCAGATGCTCAGTTGCTCTGCATCTCACATAGTATAGGATGAAATCCTAAGAAACTAATGAGAGGTCCTGTTATTCTCTTCCAGTGCATGAAACATATATTGAGTTAAAATGTATTTTGAGTCCATTATGTTCAAGATAATACTACTAAGAATTAAAAAAACAGAGGACTTCTAGAGAAGATGGAAGAGTAAGAGGATCCTAAACTTACCTTGTTCCATGAATACAACTAGATAATACCCACATCAGTGTAAATAACCCAAAAAAAGCAAAAAACAAAACAAAACAAATAAACAAAACAAAACAACAAACAAACAAACAAACAAAAAAACCTACAAAGGCTGTGGGGCACCTGGGTGGCTCAGTGGGTTCAAGCCTCTGCCTTCAGCTCAGGTCATGATCCCAGGGTCCTAGGATCGAGCCCCACATCAGGCTTTCTGTTCAGCAGGGAGCCTGTTTCCTCCTCTCTCTCTCTGCCTGCCCCTCTGCCTATTTGTGATCTCTGTCTGTCAAACAAGTAAATAAAATCTTAAACAAAAAAAAAAAGACAAAAAAAAAAAAAAGACTGACAAAACACTCTCCATAGCTAAACATAGAGGCCACATAAAAATGGATGGAAGGAAGAGACTTGGTCTAGAACCAAGCTGACCCACAACACTGTCTGGGGGAGGCTGGGCCACCTCAAGCACAGAGAAGGGTGAGAAGCAGACTCCATACCAGGCATCCCAAGCACAGGACCTGAACTGGGAAGACAAATCTCAATAACATTTGGCTCTGAGAACCAAAGGGGCTTACCATCACAGGTTTTTATAACCAGTGAAGCTTAATGCCTGGGATTTTAAAAATCAGCAGCTCTGCTCTGGAAAACCATAGGACAAGATGAAATGAGTCCCTACCCTTATAGCACAACAGCTCCTCTAACATATAGCTAAGATACAAGCAGCTGTTTGAAAAATGCCTGGCATATATGGGAAGGAGATTTGTTCACTAATCTCAGACCATGTGCTGGAGGAGCACAGATCTTTGGGAGACTTCTCCAAGAACAAAAGCGCTGGTGGACATCATTTTACTTTCTCTCCCCCAGCCTAGATACATTGACACCTGAAGGACCCAGCACTAGTGCCAACACTCTCCATGTAGCTTACAAACAGTGTGCCCCACCCCTGCAATCTCCTACAGACCCATCCCTCCAGTATGTCCTCAGCAGTTTTCCACATCAGCACCAGGTCTCCTCCCATGGGAGACCTGTGCAAGCCTTGCCAACACTACATACTCTGGTTTCTGTGGGCTCAGCATCTTGAGTCCAGCCTCAGCAATAGTATATCCAAAGTGGATGTACCACAATCATTGCACTGTTTAAGTAGCCCCAACAGGGATCAGCACCACTTCAGAATGACTTCTGTCTGGGGAAGAGGGCAAAGTAACCACATAAAACTGTTCCATTGCAGCCCCAGTATGGGCTCCAGACAGACATCTGGTCTGACTATGGTCCTGCCCACTAATGAAAGCCTCCCAGGGGACAAAACAGGGAGAGTGCCCTACAGTTCAGCACCACCACAGCTCTGGCAAACACCTGACCTGATTCAACTCAAGATCAAGATGGCCCTATACTGGCCCATTTACAACACAAGGACCAAACCCTACACATAACAGGCAAAGAAAGCCATAGCACATGACTGAACTAGAGGCAAAAGTGGCTCAGTTACAATAGTAGGACACATACAACACACCTAGGAAACACTTCTGAAGTGCCAGGTTCTGGTGAACAGGGGTGTTCAGGTATTTTAGGGCACTACCAGAACTCTTCTTCATAAGGCCACTACTTGCAAAAGCAGGAGACATAACTGTCCTTCCTAATACATAGAAACAGACACAGAGAGTTGGACAAAATGAGGAGAGAGAAGAATAAGCTTCAGATGAAAGAACAGGATAAAATCACAACAAGATAGGTTAATGAAATGAAGATAAGTAATATTTCTTTTTGTTTTAAGATTTTATTTATTCATTTGACAGACAGAGATCACAATTAGGCAGAGAAGCAGGCAGAGAGAGGAGGAAGCAGGCTCCCTGCTGAGCAGAGAGCCCGATGTGGGGCTTGATCCCAGACCCTGGGATCATGACCTGAGCCGAAGGCAGAGACTTTAACCCACTGAACCACCCAGGTGCCCCAAAGATAAGTAATATTTCTGATAGAGAATTTAAAGTAATAGTCATAAAAGTACTCACTGGAGTTGAGAAGAGAGTGAATCTCAGTAAGACTCTCAACAAAGAGATAGAAAACATAAAGAAGAACCAATCAGAGATGAAGAGCTCAGTAACTGAAATTAAAAATACAGTAGAGGGACTACTACATAGTGGACTAGAAGAAGCAGAGCAGACCAGCAACCCGGAGAACAGAGTAATGGAAATCAATCAGGCTGGACAGGAGAAAGAAAAAAAGATTGATAAAAAAGATTGATAAAGAATGAGAATGGATTAAAGGCACCAATGACACCATCAAATCTAACAACATTTGCATTATAGGGATCCCAACAGAAAAGAGAGAGAAGGGGGGAAATTTTTATTAAAGAAATAATAGCTGAAAACTTCCCTAATCTGGAGAAAACAGATCCAGATCCAGGAGACACAGAAAGCCCCCCAAAAAATCTGTTTAAGGAGGTCTGTACCAAAACACATGGTAATTAAAATGACAAAAAGTAGTGATAAGGAGAGAATTTTCAAAGCATCAGAACAGTTACATAAAGCAGAAAGCCCATAAAGCTACCAGCTGATATTATTTTATTTATATTTTACTTATTTGTCAGAGATAGACAGGGAAAGTGTAAGCAGGGAGAGCAGCAGGCAGAGGGAGAAGCGGGCTCCCTGCTGAGCAAGGAGCCTGATTGAGGTACTTATTCCCATGACCCAGGATCATGACCTGAGCCAAAGGCAGACACCCAACTGACTGAAAGAAGAAAGTGCTGAAAGAAGAAAAAAATCTGCATCCAAGAACACTCTATCCACCAAGGCTTCATTAAGAATAGAAGGTATATAATTTCCCAAACAAACAAAAGCTAAAGGGATTCATCAACAAACAAAAGCTAAAGGGATTCATCAACAAACAAAAGCTAAAGGGATTCATCACCACTAAACCAGCACTACAAGAAATGGTAAGGGGGACTATTAGTGAAAGGGAAGATCATAAGTAAGACTAAGAAAAGTAGGAACCACAAAAGCATTAAAAGGAACTATATCTATAAACATCAGTCAAGAGACTCACAAAATAAAAGGATGCAAAGTATGACACCATGTATCTGAAACATGGCAGGGAAAGCAATAAGAATGGGTTCAAACTTAAGTGACCATCAACTTAATATAGACTGCTCTATGCAGAAGATACTATATACAAACACAAAGGTAACCACAAATAAAAAACTAGTAATAGATATACAAAACTAAAGACAAAGGAATCCAAATATATCACTAAAGAAACCCAACCAACTGTTTAAGAGAGGAGAGCAAAGGAAGAAAGAAACAGAGAAGAACTACAAAAACAACCATAAAACAAGAAAGAAAATGGCAATAAATATATAACTATCAATAATTACTGGGAATGTAAATGGACTAAACAGTCCAATCAAAACATTTAGAGTAATGGAATAGATTAAAAAAAAGAAAAAGAAGAACTTATCCATATGCTTCCTACAAGAGACTCATTTCAGACACCTACAGACTGAAAGTGAAAGGATAGAGAAGTATTTATCATTCAAATAGATATGAAAAGAAAGTCAATGTAGCAATACTTATATTGGACAAAATAAACTTTAACTATAGCAAGAGACAAAGAAGGACATTATTATCTTAAAGGAGACAAACAAGAAGATATAACAATTGTAAATATTTATGCACCCAACATGGAACACTCAGTCAATACCATACATAAAGGAACTAAACAATAATAATACAATGATAGTAGGAACTCTAATACCCCACTTACATCAATGGACAGATCATCTAAACAGAAAATCAACAAAGAAGCAGTGGCTTTGAATAACACATTGGACTAGATGGATTTAACAGATAGATGCAGAAAATTCCATCCTAAAAGAACAGAATATCCATTATTTTCAAGTACACATGGAACATTCTCTAGAATAGGTCACATATTAGGCCACAAAACAAGTCTCAATAAATTCAAAAAGATCGAAAACATATGCATCTTTTCTGACCACAATGCTTTGAAACTAGAAATCAACCACTAAAAAAGGAAAAAAAAAATCTGCAAAAAACACAAACACTTGGAATTAAATAACATACTACTGAGCAATGAATGGAGCAACCAAGAAATCAAAGAGGAAATAAAAAATACAGGGAGACAAATGAAAATGAAAACGCAATGGTCCAAAGTCTTTGGGATACACCAAAAGCTATTCTAAGGAGGAATTTTATAGCAATATGAGCCTACTTCAAGAAGCAAGACAAATCTCAAATAAACAACCTAACCTTATACCTGAAGAAGCTAGAAAAAGAACAAACAAAACCCAAAACTAGTAGAAGGAAAAAAATAAAAAGATTAGGGCTGAAATAATGAAGTAGAAACTAAAAAAACAAACAAAACAATAGAAAAGTACAATAAAACCAGGAGCTGGTTTGAAAGATCAACAAAATTAGTAACCTTTATTCCCCATTTATTATTTTGTTTTTTTCTGCTTTGTTTTGTTCTCATTTTTTTTAATTGATAAACGTCTAGCCAGACTGATAAAAAGAGAAAGAGGGAATGAGAGAGAGGACTCAAACAAAATCAGAAATGAAAGAGGAGAAATAATGACCAATACCACAGAAATACAAAGGATGGTAAGAGAATATAATTAAAAATTCTTTGTCAATATATAGGACAACCCAGAAGAAATAGATAAATTCTTAGAAACATACAACCTCCCCAAAATGAATCAGGAAGAAATAGAAAATTTGAACATTGTTTTACCAGCAGTGAAATTGAATCAGTAAGCAGAAAACTCTCAACAAACAAAAGTCCAGAAACAGATGGTTTCACAGATAAATTCTATCAAACAGTTAAAGAATAATTAATACCCATTCTCAAACTATTCCAAAAAGTAGAAGAGGAAGGAAACTTCCAAATTCATTCTGAGGCCAGCATTATTCTGATCTCAAAACCAACCAAGGAAACTACAAAGAAAGAGAATTATAGGCCAATATCTCTGATGAATATAGATGCAGAAATCATCAACAAAACATTAGCAAATGAAATACAACAATACATTTAAAAAATCATTCACCACTATCAAGTGGAATTAATTCCCAGCATGCAAGGATGGCTCATTATTTGTAAATCAATCAATGTGATAAATTATACCAATAAGAGAAAGGGTTAAAACCATATGATCATTTTAATAGATGCAGAAAAAGCACTTGACAAAGTACAACATCCATTCGTGATAAAACCTTCAACAAATTAGATTTAGAGAAAACATATCTCAACACAATAATGGTCATATATAAAAAACCCACAGCAAATATACTCAAGGACAATAAACTGAGAGTCTTTCCCCTAAGGTCAGGAACAAGACAAGGATGTCCATTCTCACCACTTTCATTCAATATAATACTGGAAGTTGTAGCCACAGTGATCAGATAAGAAAAAGGGATAATGACATCCAGTTGAAGAAGAAGTACAATTTTCAATGTTTGTAGATAGCTTGATATTTTATACAGAAAACCCTAAAGACTCTGCCAAAAAAAAAAAAAAAACCCTATTAAAACTGGTAAATGAATTCAGTAAGGTCACAAAATACAGAATCAGTGTATAGAAATCCATTGCATTTCTATACACTAATATTGAAGTAGCTGAAAGAGAAATCCAGAAAACAATCCCATTTACAACTGACCCCAAAATAATAAAACATCTAGGAATAAGCTCAACTAAGGAGTGAAAGACCTGTACTCTGAAAACCATAAAACACTGATGAATAAAATTGAAGACCACACAAACAAACAGAAAGATATTTCATGCTCATGGATTGGATGAAAAATAGTGTTAAGATGTCCATACTATTCTAAGCAATCTATAGACTTTTTTTTTTTTAAGATTTATTTATTTATTTATTTGACAGAGATCACAAGTAGGCAGAGAAGCAGGCAGAGAGAGAGGAGGAAGCAGGCTCTCTGCTGAGGAGGAAGCAGGCTCCCTGCTAAGCAGGGAGCCCGATGTGGGGCTCGATCCCAGGACCCTGAGATCATGACCTGAGCCAAAGGCAGAGGCCTTAAACCACTGAGCCACCAATCTATAGACTTAATCCAATTCCTGTCAAAATACCAGAAGCATTTTTCACAGAACTGGAACTATACTAAAATTTGTATGGAACCACAAAAGACCTCAAATAGCTAAAGCAATCTGAAAAAGAAGAACAAAACTGGAGATATTATAGTCCCAGGTTTCAAGATACACAACAAAGCTGTAGTGATCAAAACAGTATGGTACTGGCACAAAAAATACCAACCCCCCAAAACAACAACAACAACAATAATAACAAAAACCATTTAGGACAACAGAACAGAAAAGAGAGCACAGAAATAAAACCACAATTATATGGGCAATTAATCTCAACATAGGGGGCAAGAATACCCAATGAGAAAAAGACTGTCTCATCACAAAATGGTGAAGGGAAAGCTAGACAGCTACATGCAAAAGAAAGAAACTAGACTACTTTCTTACACCATACACAAAAGTGAACTCAAAATGGATTAAAGACCTACATACTAGATCTGAAACCATGAAAATCCTAGAAAAGAGAACAGGCAGTTATTTCTCTGACCAGTCATAGTAACACTTTTCTAGATATGTCTCCTTAGGCAAGAAAGATAAAACCAAAAATAAACTGTTGGGATTTCACTAAAATAAAAAACTTCTGCACAACAAAGGAAACCATCATCAAAACTTAAAGGCAACCTATTGAGTGGGAGAAGATATTTGAAAATGACCTATGCAATAAAGGGTTAGAATCCAAAGTATATAAAAAACTTATATAACTTGGGCGCTTGGTTGGCTCAGTGGATTAAAGCCTCTGCCTTCAGCTCAGGTCATGATCCCAGGGTCCTGGGATTGAGCCTTGCATCAGGCTCTCTACTCAGCAGGGAGCCTGCTTCCCCCCCTCTCTCTGCCTGCCTCTCTGCTTACTTGCAATCTCTGTCTGTCAAATAAATAAATAAAATCTTAAAAAAAAACAAAACTTATATAACTCAACATCAAAGAAACACAAATAATCCAATTAAAAATGGGCAGACATGAACAGACATTTTTCCAAAGAAGACATACAGATGGCCAACTGATACAAGAAAAGATGCTCAACATCATTAATCATCAGGGAAATGAAAATCAAAATGTGGTATCACCTCACACATGTCAGAGTGTTTAAAATCAAAAACACAAGAAAAAAGTGTTGCTGAAGATGTGGAAAAAAAGTAACCTCTGTGCATGCACTGTTGGTGGGATCGCAACTGATGCAGCCACTATGGAAAACAGTATGCAGGCTCCTTAAAAAATTACAAATAGTATTACCGTATGATCCAGTAACTCCACTGCTGGGTAATCACCCAAAGAATACAAACACATTAATTTGAAAAGATACATGCACCCCCATATTTATTGCAGAATTACTTACAATAACCAAAATGTGGAAGCAACACAAGTGTCTCTCAACAGATGAATGGATAAAGATGTGGTATATATATAATACATATTATTCAGCCATAAAAAAGAATGAAATCTTGTCATTAGCAACAACATGGATGGATTTAGACTGTACAATGCTAAATGAAATAAGTCAGTCAGAGAAAGAAAAATTCCATGATTTCACTCCCATGTGGAATTTAAGAAACAAAACAATAAAGGATAAAAAGACAAACAAAAGAACAGACTGAACTATAGAGAACAAAATATTGGTTATCAGGGGGGAGGTGGGTATGGGATATGTGAAATAAGCGAAGAGAATTAACAGTACATTTATTGGGATGAATACTGAATAATGTATAGAATTGCTGAATCAGGTATATTGTACATCTGAAACTAATACAACACTGTTCATTAATTATACTGGAATTAAAAAAACAAATAAATAAATTTTAAATAAGTAGCAATAAAAACTAAAAAATGCAAAAACAAGCCACCAGAAGATATACTTGATATAATTTTCTTTAATCATACTTAAAGGTTAAAATAGGAGATCTGTAAAGACTGAAAAAAATATCAAGTCTACATGGAATAGACCCCCCGAGTTTGAAATAATCATCATATTATGCAATAAGGATCTACTTCAAGAAGTGCAGAATAACTTAAATGTGTATATATATTTTTACAATTTATTTATTGTATTTTTATAATTTATTTTCAATTTCTAATTTGTATATCTTTTATGAAACTTAATAAAATTGTGTCTATGTAGATCTTCTAAACAAATATGTAAATGTGCATGCTAAATATTTCTTTGATAGGGGTGCACAAAATATTTGAAACTGTTAAGTGCCAAAACAAACTATGTACTTTTTAAGTGCTTCTCCATTATTCTGATATCTGTTAGTATAATATATAAATAATATTTTATGTATCCTGAGAACAAAAGGAGAAAAAAGCTATCTTATTTTTCTTTTTATTCCCTACCAAATCTAGGGCTAAATTCTGCGTAAATAAACAGTCAAAATATATCATATATGATATCGTCATTTGGAGGAAAATGTGAACATGCTTCAGCAATAAATGATATTTAATAGATTACACTTCTGGTAACAGCACTGTCATACCACATCAGCAATCACTTTGGGTTCCTTAGCCAGGCAGAAAGATTAATGGTGAAGATATGTTTATGCACAATGAAGTCTGCATGTCTATTTAGAAGAATGAATAATCCACTCCATTGTTGGTGCTGATTCATAATAGAATTCCTGATCTATACCTCTTATGGATCAAAATTAAGAAAATATCAATCCAATCTATTTCTAAGATTTTTTCCATTATGAAATCCCCAAGAATCTAAAACTTAAAAATGCCCGTTTTACTGAGAATTGATTTGCTCTCTATTTCTATAAGTGAAGTTAGAACATCTAATATTACAATAACTGTAGCTCCAGGAAACCACTGTATTTTATGGTCTAGGGGATGAAAAGGGTTTTCTTTAATGTGCCCCTATTGAAATTTCCAGTTTTCTGGCTTCTTCACCTCCAAGTCTGGGATATAAGATTTAATAAGAAAACTAAGATAACTTACACCATGCAGTTCCATAGATCTACATCCAAAGTCCTTGGCTATTTAGTCTTCTCTCCAACTTTCACATTGTCCTTATGTTTATTTTATATGTAATTTAAAGGGTTTTTAGTTGTATGAGTGGGAGTGAAGGAGGAAAATATGTTTACTGAGAATGCAAGCATAATAAATGCTATTGTTATAAGATGCATTTTGAACAATGGCTCCAGAAAAGTTAAAACAAATGTTGAGAAAAAGGCATAATTTAAATATTGAAATTTTATTACCAGACCAGCATTTACTCAGGGGAAAAATATCATTCATAGGTGTTTTTTATAATAATAAAATATTCAATTCACAAAGAATATTTGTTTCATAAAGATTATAATGTCAGAAAATATATAACATAATAGAGCCTCTACTCACAAGGAAATGAAATCCTCAGAAAACACAAGAGATGAGAAATATATCACTGATAGGTGATTTAGCCCATGGAAGATCAGGTAAATAAAAAAGATGACTTCAGAAAACCTAAACAAGGAAATTAATAAAGAAACTATTTTACATATATAGTATCTATTACCTATCAATTATCTATCTATCTATCCTACATACATACATACATCTATCCATCTATCATCCATCTATCTAGAGAAAGACATCAGAGAATATACTTATTTACTGGTATTCTTAAGAGATTTTCCATTAGAATAGTCTATAGAGAAAACCTTAGGAAAATTCAGTTATCTGATGAAAAGCTCATAAACAAAAGGGAAGGGGGAACAAGTGAGGGAAAAAGGTCATTTATGAACTAAGTTACTTATATTTATTCATGGTGGTTCCTAGAAAATGCTGTCATATGATAAATTAAGCAATAAAAATAAAAACAGAGCTGGTGCTCAGGAGACAAATATTGGCATAACTTCAGGACTCGAGCCTTCATTCAGACAAGGAGGGATGTGTTTTCTCTGCACTAGTTGTTAAGAATATTGGATATCACCCCTGAGTATGAATGCATTGTTTAGAGTTACAAAGAACTCACTAGAATAGCTAAATAGAAAGAAGGCCCAAAGTGATTACCTCTACAGAATATTACTTATAATTTTGCATACTTTACATTTGGTAGTTTTCCACAGCACTTCAATTTTTATAATCTTGTGGTCACATTGCTATAATAACTTTAAAAAAAATCACTGCTGCAGTAACTAAACTTGAGTCGTCCTTCCCCCTTCTATACCTACCACGCAACCTTCTTTATACTTCTCCTTAACATGTTTCTTCCCATAATTGTTTATAATATCCGTTCTCTTCTCAAACTACATTAGTCTCTTTAACACTTACTATTAACTGCTTACACTTAATAGTATTTTTATTAAGTCTTATTAAAATACTAGCTCCCATAAATCTGCTTTTTCATAAACTCTAGAGAATTTTTATTTACTTTTGGAAATAATTCTGAACATTAATAAATAAAATGCTATTTATATTTGAAACTGAGCTGGAAGAAGCACTGAAGTACTTGGGTAGAAGATAATCTGGATCTGGCTCTGGATCTTACCCATAAAGTCACCTTACTGGCACTTTAACTCTGTATCTTAGCTTCTTCTGTGTAGTAATAATAATAATAATAAATAGTTATATCACATGTGATATATGGGTTACCATCATTCCATATGATTTATAAAATAAATTTATAAAATGTTTATAAAATAAATTTGTATTTTATTTATACAAATATTGGCATAAGTTCAGGACTCGAGCCTTCATTCAGACAAGGAGAGATGTGCTTTCTCTGCACTAGTTGTTAAGAATATTGGATATTTTTGTTCTTTGACATAGCTTGTAAAACAAAATATTGTGTGTCTTATGACAAGTTGCATATTATTTGCTTGGGACACGGGTTAACTTGATACAGCACATCTTTGGAGGAACATACCCACATAGAAAATCAGACACTTTATAAAGAAAGCCCTTTTGTGCCTTGCATTTCCATTTTTTTACTTTGCCAGTTTTGTTGGTAACCAATATATTTAATTTCAACTAGTTGTGCTCCTGACAGCAGTCACATCACATTACAGAATCTTCCAGACTTTTTTGGCACCTCCATCTCATTTTCTATGAAAAATATGCCTGTTTCCTTCATCATGAATCCATAATTATCTGAAAATCAGCAGCCTTCTGTTGATGCTAGCAAAGGAAATGAGGAAAGAATAATATTCTTTTCTTCACACATGTCTGGACATTCTTCAGAGACATCTGATATAATTGCCAATAACAATCTTACACTGATGCTCTTTTACACACCTATGGCTTAAGCCTTTACATTTTTAATCCTCCCTGAATCAGCTTATTCATGCATATATTAAAAATTGCATGGTCTTTTATTCTGTTCAGCAGAGATGATGTAAATCATTGGATGGTTTTTAGGCCAACTGTTTTTGGTGTGGTGAGATATTTCACTTTAAGTGGGCATATATGTGTGTGTGTTTTGAAAATGGAATTGAGAATTTAGTAATTATGCATTCTTCTCAATATCAAAATAAATTTCTAGTTACTGAGCCTTACAAAATCATCACCTAGGAAATCATATCTGGGAAAACTGTTTTAGTAGCATAAAACTTAATTGAGTTTATGCTGAGTGAAATAAGTCAAACAGAGAGAGTCAAGTATCATATGGTTTCACTTATTTGTGGAGCATAACAAATAATATAGAGGACAAAGGTAGATGGAGAGGAGAAGGGAGTTGAGGGAAATTGGAAGGGGAGGTGAACCATGAGAGACTATGGACTCTGAAAAACAACCTGAGGGTTTTGAAGGGGCGGGGGGTGGGAGGTTGGGGGAACCAGGTGGTGGGTATTAAGGAGGGCATAGATTGCATGGAGCACTGGGTGTGGTGAAAAAACAATGAATACTGTTATGCTGAAAATAAATAAAAAATTAAAAAAAAAACCTTAATTGAGTTGTACCAGTCAACCTAATTTTTAACTAAATAAGTTACTAATTTGGGGAAAAGCAATTTGTTTTTGTGAGCCAAGAATCATAGAAATTCTACCCTCTTAGCAACTTTCAAACACAGAGAATCCTGTAATAAGTGTTTACTATGAGAAACTATTACATCATCCTTCTGTATTTATAACATGCAGGTTTTACGTGGACCCCCCTATCTCTCTCACATAGAAATAGGAGATCATCATTCTCACTTTCCATATCTTCTAGAAAATTCTAGAATGGCTTTAAATCTTTTATTTAACATTTTTACTGCAATTCTTTCATGTCATCATTATAATTTTAACACCATATTTCACATTAACACATTTAAATATTTGGAGTTTTGTATGCCTCAAAAAAAGTGTCCGTTGTATACTTGTGTATTCTCCATACAACACAGAAAATATCTTCCTATTCGTTGTGTTTTTAGCACATGATCTTATATCTTTTACTTCATACCCTCTGTAGTGTTTTGGGTTTTAAGAAAAATGGTAGCCAGAATTAATTATGTATTAAAGTATGCAATACTGTATTTTCTCTAGCATTAACAAATATTTAAAATTTATACACAAAAGTTCCTGAAAAGACCAAAGCATGAAATTCATATATTGAATGCATAAAAGTTATGCAAGATTCTTAAAATTTTGTCCCTCTAACATTTTTCAAGCATTGCTACTAGAACAAAGTGGTTTATTTGAGATACATATCCTCAGACTATGAGAGAAGGAACTAGTGTTCCTATTAAAGGCATATCCTACAGTAATAAGCCTCATGAATACACTGCATCAGCAGTAATAAGCCTCTACTAAGATGATGTCCATGACCTTTGACCAAACTGTAGGTTAAGAACATTGTACAAAGAGGTATCTCATATGGTCAACAAGTTTGTTTTTCTTTTTTCCCCGTGGGACAATTTTTCTTTTACACCCAGTGTTTTCTTGCAAAGTGACTCATACTACAAATTATATAAAAGGAGATAACCAATTTTCACTTTTTGAATTCTTAAAAGTTAATAAAAGATATGTTATTTTAAAACTCTAAACTTTTGTAACTGCTATAAAGTTATTTCCTTCTAAGCCTATACCCTGAGGATAAAAGTTCCACATAGTTTTCTTTCAATAGTATGTAATACCATTTCTCTGATCTTTAAGTAACTGGTAGGCATGAATGTTGATGCCATGTGAGTGATCATATGGGTAAGTTATAGAAACATATTGTGTTCAGAGGAAAATCTGTTAGCTGCACAGCCAATATTAATGTATATATTTTTCTTGCTTCCAGAAAATTAGAAATTTTGCTTAATCTATTCTTCCTATTGTGTTTCTTGTGATTTTTTTTACTAGTTTCATTTATTTAGTAACTTGAATTTGGATGTAATTTTTGCCAATGTTTAATTTTTCCTTCTTTATATGTAAAAATAATTCACATTGGAACTAATATGCAATTGGCTGTGGATTTTGGATTTGGGTTTAAAAATATACATCAAGATGATTAGTTTATAAAAATCCTTAGAGGATTTTTATTAATTCCACAATGATCTGAACATATTAACATGACATCATAACATCTGTTTCCTCTTAGTCACCTAGATTATCTTAATTATATAAAGAGATATGAGAATCAGAGTTTCTTTGTACAAAAATGTGCCATAAATATGTATTAAATTATTTTCAGTCAGATCATTTTTTTTTATATTCATAGAGCCAGGGCTTTAAGGCCATTTTTATTTGTGCTATATTTCACACAAAAGTCTAAGTAAGTATAATAATGAGGGAACAGTTCATATGCCCTTTCAACCTTTTGAAAAGACTTGTGTGTAGAGACACAAAGGAAAGTTCTTAAAGAAGGAAGTAAAGAATGATCTAATTCAAACCTCTTTATGTGCACTAATGCTTTGAATGTTTGAAAACCATTATTCTATATGATTACTAAAATAAAATAGCTATTTCATTATTAAACACTAAAGAAAACATGTGATGTATCTATTCTAGTGCAATCTTAAACATAACTGTTATAGTCTCTACGTAGTCTATTGTTTCATCGTATTAAAACAAAAAGTAAAATCCCTAAATCACCAAATCTCCCAGCAACACACATAAAAAACATATTTGTGCTGCAATTTAAATGGACTAGTAAAGAGAACATTCAACCATTTGGAACTGAAATATTCATGAGAGAACAATGAAACTAAATATCTTCAGATGTCCTAGAGGAACAAGAGTCAAAGAAACACAAGAATAACCAGAGAGTATTCTATTTTAAACTTTCTTCTTTTTTCCTCCTTTTCCCATTAGATGATAATATACAATTTAATCTTGTTACATTATGAATAGGATGTGACATGCTCACCATTCTGTGCTAAAAATCATCTTAAAGCTTTTGACACGGTTAATTCCACACTTTTAGGGATATTGGGACTTAAGTTGGCTTTAAAGTATTTAATCAGGTAATTAGAATTATGAATAAAATTTTCTTTAACTAGGTAAACACTAAAGAATATTTCATGGCATATCTTTAGGTAAAGAAAAAAAAATCAACATCCACCCTAAGCTCTGTAATGCAATAATAATAAGATAAAGACTCAGATTTTTGGAAATTTTAAGTCCCATAATCTCTATATTCTTCTGCAAATAAATAATTACTCTTTTTTAAACACTTCATAATTAGTGATTTTACTTATTTTATTTTATTTTATTTTATTTTATTTCTTTTCAGTGTTCCAAAATTCATTGTTTATGTACTACATCCAGGATCGAGTCCCGCATCGGGCTCCCAGCTCCTTGGGGAGTCTGCTTCTCTCTCTGACCTTCTCCTCTCTCATGCTCTCTCTCACTCATTCTCTCTCAAATAAATAAATAAAATCTTTAAAAAAATTTAAAAAAAAAAGAAAATTAAAAAATGATTATTGGGGAGTTTTAATCAGATTGTGATTCTCAAACAGGATGATTTTTTTTAATTAAAATTGGTCCATTTAGTAATAGGATGGCTTTATTTTGTCATATGCTCAGTGACATTTAGAAAAAGCATACGTGTGCAAAACTTTCGAATTATATCATTACTAAAGCTAAATTCATAAGTCTTAATTCCTTACATCCACTACTTTCAAATCCACCTTTGTTCCTGTGACTTCTTTCTATTACCTTTAATTCTACTACCTTCTCCAAGTTCTCCAGTTAGGAATGTATGTGTGGTCTTAATAATGCAACATCCTCATTTGCTACTTACCTTGATAAACCACCATCTTCTCTGAAGGCTCCATGCAGCAGTCACAATGACTATTCACAAGGAGCTCATTGGCCTCCAAACTGATCTCTTCATCACTACTCTTGTCCTCTAGCAGACTAATTAACTCACCTAATTAGAATAGCTTGCAATGAATGTATCATCAACAGTCCTCAATATTTTTTCTGGTCTCCTACTAATTTTTGTACCTAAAGAACTTTTCAAGGATGTGTGTGTGTATGGAAAACAGCATTGGGTAATGGTGTGTCATCTTCTGGAAGAAGAGGAAAGGTTTATTTTCTGTCCTGTGGCAAAGATGAGTCAGGTTTGTTGTATCCTCCTTTACAAAATCGGGGTCTCCTAAACTTGGGGATCCTTTGTAACACAAACCCACTGTGTGGGCAGCATCCACCTGGCCTATTTCTTCATTGTCCCTTTGGGACTTAAGAGGCAAGGAAGAATGAAGCTAGTGCTGCCTTCTGTGCTGTAAGTAAGTCTTTTGTCTCAGATCCAGGAGCTTTGTATCTTCTGCCACCATCTGTGGAACTGAAGCAGGCTCACTTGTTATTTCAAAAGAAGAATGTAATCTCAGACCCTTCACAATTTTGATCATGCCCTTAGAGTAAAATTTCAGTTTCTGATTTAACCCATATTATTTTATAATCTTCATTTGTTTCTTCCTCTAATAGATCCCCACTAATCTTATTTCAGTTTTTTTGAAATTACTGTTTTCCAGTATCACTGAAGTTCTTCATTATGTGTCTTCTATCTCAAAAATCTCTTCATTCTCAATTTCACCTGAATATTCTTGTTTTACTCACCTACCATTCCTTGACTTGCCTATATATGCGAATAACTTGCCTCCACCCAGATATTATCTTTCCAAGTATTTTATTCTTTTTCCCTTATAATACTTTTTGCTTTTTTCCCCTGGGTATTTAAGTAAAAGCAACAGAGGATAGATATTCCAGGGTTCTGCTCATAGGAAAATCCCTTCCTTATTCTTTCTTGGAACATCAGGGCCTGAGGATACTATTATCAGCAACTACATACATAGTTTTTAAATTGTGACTTTGTGTTTCACAGGGGCTTACAGGTCTTCAGTACCCTATGATAGTAGGTTGTCCACTCGTGACAGGTTATGTGGTAGTTGAAAAGTTGGGGGAAGAATCAGAGATACTGGAACATACTTTGTCCTTTGGTCTTCTCTACTCTGCTTCTGTTTTCTCTTTGATAGACGGTTCTCACCTTTATCATCTGCTTCCTCTCCCTTTACCCTTTTTTAAAATTTATCTTTCTTTTTCTTCTAAAACTTGATTTCTGTGCCCTTTCCAAGGCAAAAACAATCAAACAAAAACCAGTTTCTTGGTCTTAAACTTTGAAAGTTTTGACCTTGGTTTTCATCACCTAATATGGACTGATGGAGGGAAAATATCATTGTGTTACAAGCGTAAGAATTGGGGGGAACATCTAGAGATAGTACTTGCTTACTGCTTAGTGAAATAAGCCAACAATATATATTTGTATTTTCACTTTTGCTTAATGTTTATTGCACTGGTGTAGTGTAAGCTTTGAGGGAATGTACTGTTTTCAACTCTACGCTTAGTGCTAAGCACAGTATCAAACACAAAGAATACCTATTATGTATATTTTGATTGAATTATTGCAGAGTCCCCTAAGTGGTTTCTCTGCCATAAGCCCTGTTTGTCTTCAGCCCATGGAGAACACTTCATACTCATTGTTCTTTCTGTATGAAAACATGTATAAGATTTCATATTGCTATAAAAGTTCCAGCGTATTTTATTTTCCATGATTTTAGAAATTATGCCTCAACTTGCTTTCTTCAAATATTAAAGAGAATCTTCCTTCAATGCTAGTTGACCCCTGTAGCACCATGAATGTATTTCATCATTGTATTTATTCAGCTAATTATAATTGCTCATTTAGTTTTTCATTTTCTCTACAAGAACATGTTTACATAAGATTATATCCCCAGAACCTACTTCAGTCTGAGGACCAAGAAGACAACAAATAAATATTTCTTAAATAAACTGATAGATCAATCCAGTTGTTCTATTGCACTTCCATAAAACATTAGATTTTTTTTTAAGATTTTATTTATTTATTTGACAGATCACAAGAAGGCAGAGAGGCAGGCAGAGAGAGAAGAGGAAGCAGGCTCCCTGCTGAGCAGAGAGCCTGATGTGGGGCTCGATCCCAGGACCCTGGGATCATGACCTGAGCCGAAGGCAGAGGCTTGAACCCACTGAGCCACCCAGGTGCCCCAAAACATTAGATTTTTCTATGGTAAAATTAAATGTCTGCCCATTTGTTTATCATGTAACAGTATATAACTTGGATTTTATTTTCCAAAGATTGTGCTAGTGATAATTGTCATTTACTTACTGTTTTTTTTTTTTTTATCTATACTCTTTTCCCTGATATATGAACAGCAGCCTCTACTAGTTGAAGAATAGCCATTAAAAAATCTAGGATACTGTCAATTGTATTACAAATAAGAAAAAACATTATATAGTACTAGCATACAGGCACAAATTAAGTACAGAAATCAATATTTTATACCCCCATAGGTTTAGGGACATCAACAAATTTATTTTTAATACATCCTGAAAATGTGAGTTATTATAACTCAGTGATTAACAATACAACTAAAGAATTACATATATAGAATCCAGAATTTCTTTCAAGTACCCTGAATTAATAAATAAAAAAATAAAAGAACTAATCTTATAATATGTGCCATGAAAAATGCTGCAAATAATTTCCAATAATTGTGCATCATTTAAAAGAGTCCAGTGTTGTATATTGCATATTTTACATTATTCTAATTGTTCACATAATTCAAATAATAAACTATATTCTTTCTTTTCTACCTAATTGGAAGTTGTGAGAAGGCAACATGTGCTATACAATATGGGGTCATTTTATGATAATCGGGTTGTACAATGAGGGTTAGTCATTCATCATGCACTTATGATATCATAGACTATCACAACAACATATTTGATTTTTATTGTCTAACTATTCAGAGAGTAAAGAAACAACAGTGTCTGTTATTATAACCTAGACTACAATACACGTTCAGTTACTCTGTTTTTTCTATTTTGTTGGAGCTTATGGAATGCCATTGGCTTATCTGGAAATATATCAGGAAAAATTTCAATTGAAATTGAATGTTTCAATGGGAAACTCCTGGAACCACTTTCATACTGAAATTGGGCAAACCGTTTGTTTGTTTGTTTATTTGTTTGTTTCTAATAAAAAAAAAACTCTTTCACAGACATGATTCTTTATTCACCCAGGAGAATACTATGGCATATAGACTGATGTCTATAGAAATAAGTTCCTAAGAAACACCATTGCAATAAAATATACAAATATCTTGCAGACTAATTAAAAGTTACTTGATTTTCTAAATCTCCATTTTAGTCAATCTTCTCATTATTGTATTTTTACCATCACATTGAAGCTATGAAGAAAATGAAATAATCTGAGTCTTTTTAAAGATATTATGTCTTAATTTTGGAATGCACAAATCTAATCATGATCACCTTCCCTCAGTTATGATACATTAGACAAAATAACACAACCCAAAACCTGACAAAATTAGCAGCCGGGGGTGGGAGGGATGGGGTGGTTACTGCAAGTGACCATATCTTGCCAGTATGGTCTAAACTACAGTTAGGACTAGCTTTAAGACTTGAGAATAGCTGATATGTCCCTTCACTTTCTAGTGTCAGTGGAAAGTAAGTAATGAGAGGTTCGCATGCATGTGGAAATTCTCAGGTTGTGAGAAGGTAACACATTTTTCTCATCTGCTTTGTTTGCTCTAGTGTTTCCTTCTACTTGGTAATGGTGTCATTCGGGGCACATGTGGCAATGTTTACACACACACACTGGTTTATGCAACCGCACCAAATCTAGTGGCTCTGTGTTAGTTTTACAGACCCTACAGAACTCTATAGCATCCTGACTCAATGCATTCCCTTTGGGGACTGGACAATTTACTTTTCTTCTTTTATTTAACTCATTTATTTAGAATTCAACACTTTCTTCTTATTTCATGTTTATTCTGCTACATAAATAACTCCACATACTTCCCCAGTTCTTTTTCCCTAAGATGGAATTAAATTATGCATTGTTCTATACCAGCATGTTCTTTACTCATCGTCATATTTCTAATTTAACTATTTTATTAACATGAAGAGAGGGTCTCATTTCCATGGCAACCAGGAGAAGGGTCTGGACAGTATAATCTCATTTATATTATATTACATAATCTATTTAGTCACACTTAAACTCTAAAACTGTGTTCATGGCTCATCTTACTCTTGTAATGACAACAGTGCAGACACTCTGCAGTGAGCAATGTCCTTGCACTGGTTTTATCTGGTAAGGGTAAGAATAAAAGTGGGAATTAAGCAGAAACATATTTATATATATTTCTGACATATATATAGATATCAGAAGATCTGTATATCTTCCATATCTTTATCTTGCCTTATTTTAGTGTGTGTGCATCCAATAGAATAGTAATACATTAATATTAGGAAGAGTGGGTATCCTTATTTATTCCTACCTATAATAGGAATGACTTTGGTATTTCCATTTTCAGGATTATCCTGGTTTGGGGATTGAAGTTGATATATTTTCTCAAATTAAGTAACTAGGAATTAATTATGATAAATTAAGTGTTTTAAGGAAAATTGATTATTGAATTTGGTCAAATCCCATTTCGGCATCCCCGCAGATGATAATACCACAGTGTTAGAATACAGGGACTCTGGAGCCAGCCACGTTGGATTCAAAACTCAATTTCACCATCTACTGGCTACGCAATCATTGTGAAGCTAAACCTTGCTTTGCTTTATATCTCTTTTAGTTTCCTATTATAAAATAGAAATAATATAAACCTACCTCATAAGATAATAATCATAACAAAGATTATCAACTCTAAAGTACTTTGAACAGAGCTAAGTATTACGTACATGTTTCTTTGTATTATTCTTATGTTTTCCTTAAAATATGAAAATAATGACTACATACATTTTCTAATATTTCACCATCTTTGCATTTATATAACAAATACTACTTGGCTATGATGAATTATCTTTTTAATCAAGAGATAAATTCTTTTGTTAATATTTTAGTTAAAATACTTATGTCAACATTCATAAAATATTGCCACTAACTTAATGGCTTAACAGAAATGTATTCTTTCATAGTTCAGGAGGCTGGAAGTCTGAAATCAAGATTTTGGCTTGGCCATACTCCCTCCAGAAATTCTAGAAGAGATTCCATTCCTTGCTTCTCCCAGCTTCTGGTGGTTGGAGGCATTCCTTGACTTGTGGCTGCATCACTATTATCCCTATATCTGTTTAACCATTGTCTTCTCCTCTGTGTCACAAACATTTTTCTTACTTTCTCTCATAAGCATTTAGGGACCACTAAAGTAATCCAAGATTCTCTCATATCAAAATCCTTAAATGAATTACACACACAAAGGTCCTTTTTTTTTTTAAGATTTTATTTATTTATTTGAGAGAGAGAGAGAGAGAGAGAGCACAAGTACAGGAAGAGGCAGAAGGAGAGGAACAAGTAGGCTACCTACTAAGCAAGGAGCCCGATATAGGTCTAGATCCCAAGGATCCTGGGATCATGACCTGAGCCAAAGGCAGGTGCTTAACCGACTGAGCCCCCCAGCTCCTACAAAGGTCCTCTTTCTAAATAAGGTCACATTCACTGTTGTGGGATAGAAATATTTTTTGAGTTCACTACAATATTCATAATCAATATTGTAATTGTATTTATTTGGGTAATATTTGTCGGGTTTTGGTTTAAAAAAGGTACTTGTTTTAAAAACCTGAGAATTTTTTTCTTTCACCATTTGGAACAGTTTAAATAACATTTGAATGAGCTCTTAGTGAGGAGAATCCTTAGATGGTTTATGGTTTATGGTTTATGCATTTTTTTTAAGGGAATCTCTTCCACAACTTTCTCTAATTTTTTTTTTTTTACATAAAACTCACACAGGCCATTTATTCTGTTAAATTTTTAGTGTATTATTATTTCCCAGGAAATTTTCCAATTTATCCAGTTATTTGAATTTATTTATATTATTTGAGCAAAATAATATATTTTAATATTTATTTTTTTAACTTCTTTCTGGTTGCCGTATCTCTCTTACCCTTTCTTATTTTATCTGAACATATTTCCTTTTAAGGTTGAATGGATAAGCTATTTTATAAGTCTTTTTTTTTCCTCCCCCAAAGATCCGCACATACTACCCTTTCCAGCATGAAGGGCATACAGATAGATCTTGATGAGAATCAAAATTCCATTAAGTTACAATCTGAGATGAGGACACTAAAGGATCTTAAAGCATGAATGTAGTGATTCTAGTCTTTTTGTTTCAAAATGTGGTGGTAATTGGGGTCCAATGATTATCATTTCAGAGACAGTATCAGTAAGCCTGAAAACTCTGGCTATGTCCTTTTCCACAGCATTTATTCAACATGATAATGAATTGGAAGTCCCTTTTGGAGGGGAGAGGAGAAAAACCTAAAGTTTATATTTCTTAGCTATGGTTAGAGCTCAGGGGGCTCTGAGTCTGTTAGCTGCTTATGTCTGGAAAATCAGAGAAACTACTAACATTCTATTGTAGATAAAGTAGACAGGATGTTCAACAGATCTAAACTTCCTTTCCTGTTTTGTTTGTTCATTTTAAAGTCATTATAAAAATCTATCAAGATCTTAATAGACCCAACTATAATTCAGTACTTGGGACATCATGATGATCCTTGCCAGTTAAGTCATTATTTTTATCACTTAGTCTCTGGTGACTATTTGAGTATCATGCTCATCATGGCTCAGTATTTAAGAACAGACATTTAACTACTGCTTCTTCAGAATCTAATTCTTCTAAATATGTAAAATGTATAAGGGCATGCCTAAATAATTTTTAAATCAGGTGAACCATTGGTTTTATATCCCTCACTTAAGGCAAATACTTCATGGTACTTATGTGAGATATCAAATGTACATAATGATATGATATAAAGTCATAGGCCCAACTTGCTTATTGCAGCCTTTTAAAGCAAATGGAATGTATTTAAAATGAATCTTTTATTGGAGAAGGGGCAAGATGGCAGAGAAGTAGGAAACCCTGTTTCAACCTGTCCCCTAAAGTGAGCTAATTATCTACCAGAACACTCTGAACAGCCACGGAACCAGCCTGAGATGGACAATTTTATACACTTCTGGATCTCTATGGGAACAGAAGGCACCAGTGGACAGGGAAGGACAAGCATACTGGTAATGATCACACTGATATCGGAGGATAAACAGAAGGGGGAGGGAGCCATGAGAAGCAAACCATTGGAAAGTAATATTCCAATATGAAAGTGCTCTGTGATTGGGGGCCAACACTGACTTGGAGTCTAGTTAAAAGCACTCAAAAAGAGCAAAAGATCTTAAAGGGCAACTGGTGGAATCAGGTGGTCATGGGCACAGGCCTAAGCGCTTGGACCCAGGATGGCCACTGCTGGAGACCACCCCTGCTAGAGAGAGTGTGGTGGCAGAGACTCCAGTTCCTGGTCCCAGAGTTGAGCTGCTTAAGGGCATCTGGTGGGCGCTCTCTAGAACCACAGCCTTTGCACTCTGCAATCACTACTAGGTGACCGGGGTCTGAACCACGCTCCCCACCGGTACCTGACAGTGATCCATGGAGGCACTAGCTGGTGGTCTCTAGGACCAGCTGACAGTCTGAACACTCCCAGCCTGGACTTGAATTACCCCAGACAGCAGTCCCTGCAAAGGCAGCCAGTGGAAGAGGGCTCCCTGGACCATTACTGCTTGTGGTTTTGGCATGGGGGAACAGGGACAGGCGGGAGCTTCAGGCAACCCCTGAGATGGTGGCCAGGGATGTGCACTGCCTGTGGGAGGTTGCATGGCTCAGCAGGGTTTGCAGAGGCGGAGTCTGTGTGTTCTGGACCACCCAGAGAGGAGCTAACTGAGGCTTCTCTCTGAGACCTGAGGTCTGGGTGCAGTTTGCTTTCCACTAAACCTCCAAAAAGCCACTAAAAGCTGTCAAAGAACAAAAACCTCAGAGAACAAAAGCCTGAAAAACCCGTTTCCACAGAGCCCAACCCCTTGATAGGGAGCAGAAGGACTCAACCCAAGAAAGACTGGCTGAAAAACAACTTGGCAGACCCCTCCCCCAGAAAGCCAGCCAAAGGAACGAGAGGAAAACCACCACAGAGTCCCCACAAAACTGTAAAACCCCAGCACAAGGGGAAAACAATGTATTAAGCTCCTGGTATTGCCCTAAAACCTGTATATTTCATAGATACAACTTTTATTTTTAATTATTTTTCATTCTTCTTACTCTGTTTATTTTCTAACCTACTTATCATTACAACTAGAGGTTTAATACAACATATTCCATAATGATCTTTTAACTTGAACTTTTTTCATACATATACGTATGTTTTTCTTTTTTCTTTTCTAATTCATTTTTTAAATACACATATAGATATAAGCTTCAAGGTAATCTTCTTTCCCTAATCAATAATATCCCTAAATATGAACCAGTTTTAATCTCCCTTTATCTCTGGGAAGTTGAGTCCTTTAACAAAGATATCAAGATACACCCAGAAAGAATCAAAATAACCTTTCTTGCCCACACTGAGGATTTATAACAGCCCTCCTATCTTTTTCTTCTGTGTTTCTATGTATTTGTTTTTGTTCTGGTATTATATAAATCTCACCCTTGGGGTTCATTTTGGCTGATTCTTTTTTTTTTTTGTCATTTAATTTTGTTGGTCTTTTTGTTTGTCCATTTTTATTTGTATACCTTATAAATCTTACCTTTGAGGCCCGTTTTAGCTGGGTCTTCTGTTTTGTTTTGTTTTTCTTTCTTTCTTTCTTTTTTTTTTTTTTTTCTGTCTCTCTCTATCTCTCTCTCGTTTTTCCATTTTTCTTTCTTTTTGGTGGTGACTTCCAAATTTTCAGAGGCATTCCAGGGTGTGCCTTGCCTAGATCACAGTTGACATATTCAGCAATATATCCCCTCAACCACAACCCACGAAAATGACTAGGAGGAGGAAACCTAACTCTCTTTACACCTTACAGAACTGGAGAATCAACAATAAATTAAGCCAACCCCACACACAAGAAAAGAAATAATCATGATTAGAGCAGAGATCAATGAGATAGAAACTAGGGATACAGTAGAACAGATCAACGAAACTAGAGGATGATTTTTTGAAAGAATCAATAAGATTGATAAACCATTGGCCAAACTAACCCAAAAGAAAGGAGAGAGGACCCAGATTAATAAAATTATGAATGAAAACGGAGAGATCACAACTAACACCAAGGAAATAGAAACAATCATCAGAAATTATTACCAACAGTTATATGCCAATAATTAAGCAACCTAGACAAAATGGATGCATTCCTGGAAACCTATAAACTTCCAAAACTGAATCAGAAAGAAACTAACAACTCGAATAGACCAATATCTAGTAACAAGATTGAAGCAGTGATCAAAAAACCTCCTAAAAAACAAGAGCCCAGGACCTGATGGAGTCCCTGGAGAATTCTACCAAAAATTCAAAGCAGAAATAATACCTAATCTCCTGATGTTGTTTCACAAGATAGAAACAGAAGGAAAACTTCCAGACTGTTTTTATGAAGCCAGCATTACCCTGATCCCCAAACCAGACAAAGACCCCGCCAAAAAGGAGAAATCCAGACCAATATCCCTGATGAATACGGATGCCAAGATTCTCAACAAGATACTAACTAATAGGATTCAACAGTACATCAGAAAGATTACCCACTATGACCAAAGGGGATTTATCCATGGGATGCAAGGGTGGTTCAACATTCACAAATCAATCAATGTGATAGAAAAAATCAATAAGAGAAGAGAGAAGAACCACGTGGTCCTCTGAATTGATGCAGAAAAGGAATTTGACAAGATACAGCATCTGTTCCTGATTAAAACGATTCAAAGTATAGGCATAGAGAGAACATTCCTCAACTTCATAAAATCTATGAAAAATGCCCAGCAAATATCATCCTCAATGGGGAAAAGCTGACAGCCTTCCCTTTGAGATCAGGAACACGATAAGGATGCCCACTCTCACCACTCTTGTTCAACATAGTACTAGAAATCCTAGCAATAACATTCAGACAACAAAAAGAAATAAAAGGTTTCAAAATGACAAAGAAGTAGTCGAACTTTCTCTCTTCACAGATGACATTATACTTTATATGGAAAACCCAAAAAAAACTCCACCCCCAAACTACTAGAACTCATACAGCAATTCACTAATGTGGCAGGATACAAAATCAATGCACAGAAATCAGTTGCTTTCTTACACACTAACAATGAAAAAATAAAAAAGGAAATGAGAGAATCAATTCCATTTACTATAGCACCAAGAACCATAAGATATCTGGGAATAAACCTAACCAAAGAGGTAAAGGATATGTACTCGAAGAACTACAGGACACTTATGAAAGTAATTGAAGAAGACACAAAAAGATGAAAGACCATTCTACGCTCATGGATCAGAAGAATAAACATTGTTAAAATGTCTATAGTGCCCAGAGCAATGTATACTTTCAATGCTATCTAGGTCAAAATTCCACTGGCATTTTCAAAGAGCTGGAACAAACAATCCTAAAATTTGTATGGAACCAGAAGAGACCCTGAATTTCTAAGGAAATGTTGAAAAAGAAAAACAAAACTGGGGGCATCATGTTGCGTGATTTCAAGCTTTACTACAAAGCTGTGATCACCAAGACAGCATGGTACTGGCACAAAAACAGACACATAGTCCAGTAGAACAGAGTAGAGAGCCCAGATATGGACCTGCAACTCTTTGGTCAAATAATCTTTGACAAAGCAGGAAAAAATATACAGTGGAAAAAAAGACAGTCTCTTCAATAAATGGTGCTGGGAAAATTGGTCAGCTATGTGTAGAAGAATGAACATGACCATTCTCTTACACCATACACAAAGATAAACTCAAAACGGAAAAGAAGACCTCAATGTGAGTCAGGAATCTACCAAAATCCTAGAGAAGAACATAGGCAGTAACCTCTTTGACAGTGGACACAGCAGCTTCTTTCAAGATATGTCTCCAAAGGCAAAGGAAACAAAAGCAAAAATGAACTTTTAGGACTTCATCAAAATCAAAAACTTCTGCACAGCAAAAGCAACAGTCAACAAAACAAAGAGGCAACCCACAGAATGGGAGAAGATATTTGCAATGACACTACAGACAAAGGGCTGATATCCAAGATCTGTAAAGAATTCTTCAAACTCAGCACACACGAAACAGATAATCACATCAAAAAATGGGCTGAAGACATGAACAGACACTTCTCCAAAGAAGACATACAAATGGCTAACAGACACATGAAAACATGTTCATCATCATTAGCCATCAGGGAGATTCAAATCAAAACCACATTGAGATACCACCTTACACTAGTTAGAATGGCCAAAATCACCAAGACAGTAAACAACATGTGTTGGAGAGGATGTGGAGAAAGGGGAACACTGTTACACTGTTGGTGGGAATGCCAGTTGGTGCAGCCACTTTGGAAAACAGTGCAGAGATTCCTTAAGAAATTAAAAATAGAGCTTCCCTATGATCCTGCAATTCCACTACTGGGTATTTACTGCGAAGATACAGATGTAGTGAAAAGAAGGCCCATCTGTACCCCAGTGTTCATAGCAACAATGGCCACAGTCACCAAACTGTGGAAAGAACCAAGGTGCCCTTCAACAGACTAATGGATAAAGAAGATATGGTCCATATATACAATGGAGTATTATGTATTATCACCATCAGTATTAGGTAGTATTATCATCAGGAAGGATGAATACCCAACTTTTGTATCAACCTGGACGGGACTAGAAGAGATTATGCTGAATGAAATAAGTCAAGCAGAGAGAGTCAATTATCATATGGTTTCACTTACTTGTGGAGCATAAGGAATAACACAGAGGACATTGGGAGATGGAGAGAAGTGAGTTGGGGGAAATTGGAGGGGAGACAAACCATGAGTGACTGTGTGTGTGGAGCACTGGGTGTGGTGCATAAACAATGAATTTTGGAACGCTGAAAATAAAATAAAATAAAATAAAATAAAACAAAATAAAATTTGAAAAAAATATAAAATGAATCATTTACTAATGAAACACAGAATATCAGTTATTTTGTCATTATAAATAAGATAGTGCTTTCTTAAGAAATTTATATCATCAACAAACTAAATTTTAAATACACTCATTACTGTGCAGTTGTGTAAGAAGTCAGATATCATTAGTTCTAATAATCCCTGTGGAGCTGAGGAGTTAAGATCGCTGAATAGTAGGAGGACCTTATATTTGCCTCATGTCTAGAACACAGCTAGATAAATATCGAATCATTCTGAATACCCAGGAAATTGATCTGAGGACTAAGAAAACAAACTGTACAACTAGAGGGAGAAAAGAGGCCACATTGTGGAAGGAAGATACAAAGACATGATTTGAAGAAAAAGATCACTGATGCCTTGGAGGAGAGGGAGCTCTGATCAGGAAGAGAGGAGAGAAAAAGAGAGAGAGAGTGAACCAAGTACAGGGCATTGCACAAGAAAAACACTTCACCAAAACCATGGACAGGGGAGAAGAGAGAGGCTGATTATTGCTAGTTTTCACAAACAGTGGAGCTCAAATTCTAAAATTTTAGAAGTCTGTGCCATCACCAGTTATGTCCTAGCAGGTGTAGAGGTGCTCCTCTGGAGAAGGACAGCATGGTGTGAGGATCCCCTCAGTCGTACTGGGAGAGACAATTCCCCTTCTTGGAGTGCCTGTGGTAGAGGTGGCCCTACCTCCCCAGGGACAAAAGCATATGCAGGCACCATTGAACGGTTATATTTAACATGTAAGCAGAGAGAGGGCAGCTGACCTGGACACTGACTTTTTGCTGTGCATTATCATAAACTCCAAAACCCTGTGCATTCCTACAACTGGCTTTCTGTGATAAACCAGAACCAGCCACAAAGACTCTCCCCTAGAGGGTCAGCTCAGTCTCTGCAGTGTCCCTAAAATTTAGAGTTTTGAAACCCAGACCACATGCCTGAGATAAAACACTAGAGTACTAAGCCAGCAAGCAGGCAGGCAAACAGCACAGAAACAGACAGGGTGAAACCAGGGATCTGAGGGATGCCTGGGACTAATGAGGGGAAGTTGTTCCCTCATCTGTGAAGGCTTCCTGAAGAGGGGAAGTTGTGAACTTCCCTTGCCAGGGAGAGAGCCATCTGCAGGGATGGGCCTCACAGAGCAGCACAACATCCCACAGTGGAAGCTTGAGCCACTTATACCAAGCCCTCCCTGCCCTGCATGCTGCAGGTGATTCTGAACTAGGGCAAGTATGCCTGAAGGTCAGAACAGCAGCAGACCCTTCCACAAGAAGACCAGCACAAACCCTCCTCATGTACCAGGTCTAGTGACCATAGAATGCACAACACTTAAGCTTTAGGGGAAATAGGATCTAGTCTCTTTTAACAAGCAGACCAAAACCCACCTAATTAAAACTGGCCACACACTGGGCACGTTCCAAATGCTCCCCACTGCAAGCAAGATGAAATCTGTACAAGACTGACCCAAGGGAAAGAGCAGCCAAAACGCAATAGCGGAATGCGCACAGCATACACTAGAGACATTTTCTGAAGTGTCAGTCCCTGGACAGTACAGGACCTCTTCTTAATAAAGCTATTACTCTCAGGAGCAGGAAACATAACAGGCCTTACTAACACAGAGAGACCTAGACCAAATGCCAAGATGGAGAATTCACCCCAAAAGAAAGAACAAGTCGTGGCCAGGGATCTAATCAAAACAGATATCAGAAAGAAACCCTAAACCAGATTTTAAAATAACAATCATAAGTTTACTAGCTGGACTTGAGAAAACATAGACTACACCAGGGAGTCCCTTACCACAGAGATAGAAGACCTAAAAAGTAGTGAGGCTGAAATAAAAAACACTATAATCAAGATGAAAAACTAACTGGATATATTGACCACAAGTAATACAATGGCACAAAATTCATAACTGTCAATAACCACTCTGAATGTAAATGGACTAAATGCTCCAATCAAAAAACATAAGGTTTCAGAATGAATAATAATAATAATAAAAAGACACATCTATATGCCACCTATAAGAGGCTCATTTTAGACCCAAAGACACCTTTTGAAATTGAAGGGATGGAAAAGCATTTATCATGCTAATGGACACCAAAAGAAAGCCAGAGTAGTCATGTTTATATCTGACGAACTAGATTTTAAACAAAAGACTGTAACAAGAGATGAAGAAGGGCACTATATCATAATAAAGGGGTCTATCTAACAAGAATATCTAACAATTATAAATATGTATGACCCCAAATTGGAAGCACCCAAATATATAAATCAGTTAATAACAAACATAAAGAGACTCATTAATAACAATATAATAATAATAAGGGACTTTAACATCCAATTCACAGCAATGGACAGATCCTCTAAGCAGAAACTCAACAAGGAAACTAGGGCTTTGAATGACATACTGCACTAGATGTACTTAACAGATATATTCAGAGGATTTCATCCTAAAGCAGCAGAATACACTTTCTTTTCGATTGCACATTGAACACTTTCCAGAATAGATCACAAACTGGGTCACAAATCAGGCCTCAACAAGTACAAAAAGATTGAGATCATACCGTGTTTATTTTCAGACTATAATATTATGAAACTTGAAGTTAGTCACAAGAAAAACTTTGGAGAGACCACAAATACATGGAGATTAAAGAATATCCTACTAAATAAAGGATAAAGTAGGATAAATGATATCCTACTAAAGAATGAATGGGTTAACCAGGAAATTAAAGACAAAATGAAAAAAAAAAATGCATGGAAGCCAATGAGAATGAAAACAGGATAGTCCAAAACCTTTGGGATGCAGCAAATGTGGCCATAAGAGGGAAGTATACTGAAATGTAGGCCTTCCTCAAGAAGCAAGAAAAGTCTCAAATATACAAACTAATCTAAAGGAGCTAGAAAAGGAAGAACAAATAGAGCCTAAAGCCAGCAGAAGAAGGGAAATAAAAAAGACTAGAGCAGAAACAAATGATATGCAAAGAAGAAACAAAAAACAGTAGAACAGATCAATAAAACTAAGAACTAGTTCTTTGAAAGAATTAATAAAATTGATATGCCCTAGCCAGACTTATCAAAAAGAAAGGAGAAAGGAAGCACATTAAAAAAAAAAAAAAATCATGGGTGCCTGGGTGGCTCAGAGGGTTAAAGCCTCTGCCTTTAGTTCAGGTCATGATCCTAGGGTCCTGGGATCAAGCCCTTCATCGGGCTCTCTGCTCAGCAGGGAGCCTGCTTCCCTCTCTCTTTCTCTGCCTACTTGTGATCTCTGTCAAATAAATAAATAAAATCTTTTAAAAAAATCACAAAAAAGAGTGACCACAACCAACACCACAGAAATACAAGCAATTATAAGAGAATATTAATATGCCCTCAAATTGGGCAATCTGGAAGAAATGGATAACTTCTGAGAAACACACAAACTACCAAAACTGAAACAGGAAGATATAGAAAATTTGATCAGAACCATAACCAGCAAAGAAACTGAATCACTAATAAAAATTCTCCCAATAAATGGAAGTCCAGGGCCAGATGGGTCCCGAGGGCATTTCTACCAAATATTTAAAGTAGAGTTAATATCTATTCTTCTCAAATTGTTCCAAAAAGTAGAAATGGAAGGAAAACTTCTAAACTCATTCTACAAAGCCAGCATTACCTTGATTCCAAAACCAGACAAAGATGCCACTAAAAAGGAGAATTATAGGTCAATATCCCTGAATGCAAAATCCTCAATAAGCTACTAGCAAATCAAATTCAAACTACTTTAGAAGAATCATTCACCATGATCAAGTGCGATTTATTCCTAGGCTACAAGGGTGGTTTAATATGCACAAACCAATTGTGATACACAACGTTAATAAAAGAAAGGATATGATCCTTTCAATAGATGCAGAAAAAGCATTTCACAAATACAGTATCTATTATTGATGAAAACAATAACAACAAGCAGATGGAGGGAACATATGTCAACATCATAAAGACAATATATGAAAGACCCAAAGCTAATATACCCTCAATAGGGAAAAACTGAGAGCTTTTCCTCTAAAAAGTCAGGAACAAGACAGGGATGTCCACTCTCACAATTGTTATTCAACATAGTACTGGAAGTCCTAGCCTCAGCAATAAAGCAACAAAAAGAAATAAAAAGCATCCAAATCAGCAAAAAAGAAGTTAAACTTTCATGATTTGCTAATGACATGATACTCTATGTAGAAAACACAGAAGACTTAAAAAAATTGCTAGAATTTATGCATGAATTCAGCAAAGCTGCAAGATACAAAATCAATGTAGAGAAATTCCTATACACCAATAATGAAACAGCAGAAAGCTAAATCAAGGAATCAATCCCATTAACAATTACACCCCAAACCAGAAGATATCTAGGGCCAAAAAGGCAAAAGATCTATACTCTGAAAACTAAAGAACATTTGTGAACGAAATCAAAGATGACACAAACATGCCAAGCTCATGAATTGGAAAAACAAATATTGTTAAAATGTCCATACTAGCAAAAGCAGTCTACACATTTAAAGCAATCCCTATCAAAATACCACAGCATTTTTCACAGAGCTAGAAAAAACAATCCTAAAATTTGTATGGAACCACAAAAGACCCCAAATAGCCAAAGTGATCCTGAAAAAGAAAAGCAAGCCTGGAGGCATCACAATTCCTGGTTTCAAGGTATATTACAAAGCTGTAGTCATTGAGAAAGTATGCTACTGGCACAAAAAAAGCAGACATATGGATGAATGAAACAGAACAAAAAACCCAGAAGTGTACCCACAACTATATAGTAAACTAATCTTCCACAAAGCAGGAAAGAATATCCAGAGAAAAAAGTCTGTCCAACAACTGGTGTTAGGAAAAGTAGATAGCCACATGCAAAAGAATGAAACTGGACCACTTTATTACACTGTACACAAAAAAAATTAAAAATGGATCAAAGACCTAAATGTAAGATAAGAAACCATCAAAATCATAGAGGAGAACATAGGCAGTAACCTCTTTGACATCAGCTATAGCAACTTCTTACCAAACATGCTGCTGGAGGCAAGAGAAACAAAAGCAAAATGAGCCGTTGGGACATCATCAAGATAGAAAGCTTCTGGTGCACCTGGGTGGCTCAGTTGGTTAAGCATCCATGATTCGGCTCAGGTCATGATTCTAGGGTCCTGGGATTGAGCACCCTGTTCAGTGGGGAGTCTGCTTCTCCCTCTCCTTCTGCCCCTCCCCTCCTGTGCTCACTCTCTCTCTCTCTCCCTCCCTCCCTCTCAAATAAATAAATAAATGAATAAAATATTTTAAAAAGATAGAAAGCTTCTGTGCAGTGAAGGAAAAAATGAACAAAACTAAAAGAAAACCTTCAGAATGGGAGAAGATATTTGCAAATGACATATCTGTTAAAGAGTTAGTATCCAAAATCTATAAAGAACTTACCAAAATCAACACCCAAAAAACAACCCAATTAGGAATGGGACAGAAGACATTATTAGACAGATAGCTAACAGACAATTGAAAAGATGCTTAATATCACTCATAAATCAGGGAAATACAAATCTAAACCACAGTGAGATACTTCACACCTGTCAGAATGGCTAAAATTAACAACACAGGAAACAACAGATGTTGGTGAGGATGTGGAGAAAGGGGAACCCTCTTATACTGTTGGTAGGAATGCAAACTGGTGCAGCCACTCTGGAAAAAACGTACTGAGGTTCCTCAAAAAGTTAAGAATAGAACTACCCTACAATCCAGCCATTGCACTACTAGGTATTTACTCAACAGTTACAAAAATACTGATTTGAAGGGAAACATACACTCTGATGTTTATAGCAACATTATCAACAATAGACAAATTGTGGAAAGACTCCAAACATCCATCAACTGATGAATGGATAAAGAAGAGGTGGCATACACAGACACACAGACACACACACAGACACACACACACACATACACACACTCACACATATACATTCAATGGAATATTACTGAGCCATCAAAAAGAATGAAATCTTGCCATTTGCAACGATATGAATGGAGCTAGAGAGTCTTATGCTAAGTGAAATAAGTCAGTCACAGAAAGACAAATACCATATGATTTCACTCATATATGGAATGTAAGAAACAAAACAGATGAACATAAGGGAATTGGAGAAAAAAAGAAGACGGGTAGGCAAACCATAAGTGACTCTTAACTATAGAGAACAAACTGATGGTTCTGGAAGGGAGGTGTTTGGAAGATGGGCTAATTGGGTGATGGGTGTTAGGAGGGCATTTGTTGTGATGAGCACCGCGTGTTATATGTTAGTGATGAATCATTAAATTCTACTCCTGAAACCAATATTACACTATATGTTAACTAAGTAGAATTTAAATAAAAACTTCAAAAAATTCACATAAAGCTTAATATTGCACTTCATTTAGATCAATAATCAGAAATATGGACTGAAATTTTAAGTACTATCACTGATATTAATTAGTATTTCTACTGAAAATGCCCTAAAATTTATACATGTTGCAAAGCAGTAATCTGAAAGAGCAAAGGTTACCCACAGAAATACAGCTACAATTAATTCAGGCAGCCACTGAAGCTTTCATAGTGGCACATATTCAACAAAGATAAAACTAACCATAATGTTTCTTTAGCAAGTAAACTTTAGAACACAGGAGTCTGAGTTGAAACCTGAATACTGTTACTTACTGTGAAACTTTGGGCAGTTGCCTACACTTCAGGCACTTCACTTTTTTCATGTATAAAATAGGTATGTGTATGCTATTTACTTCATATTGCTTATGTGAGAATTAAATGAGTTAACACATAAAAATGGTTACAACATTGCTTCATGTGTAATAAGATATCAATACATGTTACTTATCTTTTCAGTTGTCAGTAACAAAGGAAGAGTAGTATGTTGTGCCTTTTGTTTTCATACATTAAAATTTCTTTATGAACATATAAATCTATGATACCTGCACTGAGAAAAATCCCACTAACAAATGGATGCCCTGAAGCTGAGTTTCTGCTAAACAGGTAGGCTAGTCCCATCAGTCTAAGGAACTTATGAATCATTTCTTCTAAATTTGAAATATAATAGACCTGTCAGGCTGGACTGAAAAAGTTTACATTTCCTTTTCAAAATCTCAACTTTTCTCCAAGCAATAAACTCACTGGAAGCAAACAAATTCTTCACAAATCTATTCAACCTAAAAAGTGTGTTTGAGTATATATATGGGAAACAGAAAAAGGAAGATATAGAGTATAAAGATAATATAGAATGAAACCAACAAAAAGAGACAAGGAGAATAATATTTCCAAAATTAAGTTCTTGGAAGATTTTAGCATGAGGTTTATAATGTGTGTATTTATCTTCTTTAGGTTAGAATTAGCTCTTCTTCACTGCATTCTTCACTTCACTCTTCTTCACTGGAAAGATTTGATATTTCCATGAAGCAGATCTTAATGATTTTATATCCTAATATCATATGCTCAAAATATTATTAATTCTTAGATATTTTCATGTAATTATAGGCATGACACTCAAGCTGATTTATAGCAAATATTGAGAGATTAATGTGAGTTAAATAGTCCAGAAATAAAGGGAAAATTATGATTAAAGTTCATCAACCAGCCCAACACACAGCAGTTTAACAATCCTTTGTTGATCCACTTCATCATCATCTTTAAACACTTTTTAAGTTTGAGCATGTATACTATACTTTCTGGGAAGTTTACTAAGAAAATTAAAAAAGGTAAAATTCACTGTTTTTCTCTAAAAATAACAGCACACAGTAACACCAAATGTAGAAGTAAAAATCTTTCATTGTCATTATGTTTGCTTTCTAACTTAATTCCCATTGACCGTAACTCTCTACATGCACAGAAATTTCCTTAGGTCAGAAACTATTTGTTGACCCCCAAATTACTCTAACAGCAACCTGACTCATTCCTCTCTCAGTTATAAGTGTCAGAGAACTAGGAATTTTTCCTCTGAATTCCTCCTTCTCACCCAACTTCTAAACATTAAGTCTTCTAACAAGTCCCAGAAAAGGGAGAAACATAAAATATTTGAATAAATAATGGATAAAGTCTTATCAAATCTGATAAGGTTTGATCTCCCAAAAAGGATGATACAAAGATCAAGAGTCATAGAAAATGAAATAGGAAACGAATTAACAATGGAGAAAATCAGTGGCATCAAATTTTAGAAAGATCTAAAATTGCTAAACATCTGGATAGAGTAATGAAGATAAAAGAGAACAAAATTATCAAAATTAGAAATGAAAGAAGGGACATAACTGCTGATTCTGTGTATGTTATGAAATCAGTATGGGAATATGTGGTATTACTGGTCACAGGGATTTTGTTCCAGATGCACCAAAGATTTGGAAGCCTGAGATGAGAAAGGGGAGACATAGTTTATTGAATAGATAAGTATACCAGACTTTCAAGAGTGAAAGGCGGTCACTGCCTGAGCAAGCATGCCAATGGCAATGAGAAGCTCTAGACTGCTTTGTGCATATGTAAATTTGGCTTTGATTGACATTTTTGATTGACAGCTGGTGGTTATATTACATTTTGGCTTCTGCACATGTGACTCCCCATGATGCATTTTCTTATAATTACATTTATTTATATATTATACATTTATGAGTGCCTAATGAGCTTTTGTTGTGACCTTTAAAGTTAGGTAAGGACAAGTTGTACCCTTTGTGCTCATGCTCACCTCTTACAAGTCACCTTGGGGCTTTTGAAGCAGCCCTGTGGCTAGGGCTTTCCTGTTTTGTTAGCCGTGAGAGGTGGCTCTGAAGGTGTGAAGGTGTGGCTGTTAACTCTTGGGGTTGGCACCAAGGATGTGGCCAGCATCTGCTTTATCTCTCCTTGCTCTGCTCATAGCGCAGAACAGCGCTATGCCAATAAAGATTACAACCTTGACGACAAATATAAATTGCTTAGTAGATGCAAATTACAAGAGTTGACAAAAAAGAATATATATCTGAATTACTTTTTTTATTAGAAAAATGGTACTTAAAATTTTTTCTCACAAAGAAAATTCCAGTCCCACATGTGTTCACTCCATCAAATATTTAAGGAAAAAAAATGTATCAATCCCGTGAAACTCTTTCAGAATTCAGAATGGAAACAAATGCTTGTCAATTTATTCTGTGAAACCAGTATTACTTTGATTTCCAAACCAGATAAGGACATCACAGGAAAAAAAAAAATATATATATATATATATGTATATATACACACACACACACACCACACACCAATATACTTCTTGAACACAGACACAAATGAGAATAAAATTTCTATCTGGCTATCTCTCCATTCCCTGTTAAAAATCATGAAATTTAAATCTGTAATGAACATTTGCTTTTATACCAAATGCCTTCTTATTGGCACCAGAGACTGGGGGAGTTTTCAGCCCTGAGACTACAACCAAGAGCAGGTGCCAGGTTTTTGACTGCACCACAAGAAACAATTCAAGGCCAAGTCAGAGTAAAACATAGCAGAAGTTATATTGAAAAGCAAAAATGCACAGGGTGCTTGAGTGGCTCAGTCTGTTAAGCCCCTGCCTTGGACTCAGGTCATGATCCCAGGATTCTGGGATCGAGCCCCACATTGGGCTCCCTGCTCAATGGGGAGCCTGCATCTCCCTCTCCCTCTGCTCCTCCCCCTGCTTGTGTTCTCTTTCTCTCTCTGCCAAATAAATAAAATCTTAAAAAAAAAAAAAAAGTGCAAAAGTATACACGCCAGGTTAGGGACTGGGGTGCCGACACACTCAGAGGATCTGAGTTGCCTGGGATGACCGAAGGATTCTGAGTCTTACATGCAGTTATAATGAAGGGGTGGAATATTTATGTAGGGTTTGGGGAACGGGCAGAGACTTCCAAGAACTTTGTATATCATTAGGCCTGCTCAATGGTAGTCACTAGGCACAGGCACAGTTTTTTATCTACTAGAAGTCCTGTAGCGCCCCCCAGTGGAGGGATGTTGCGCACCTCGCGCAACATTGTAGCTTCTCCTAGCTACAAGTATCCTGTTACTCAACAGGTGTCAGGTCAGTTCCCTGTTCCTTGTCCTTCTTCCTTCTGCATTTACCCAACATTTCCCTGTTCTACCAGCCTCATTCTGAAGTTTTATATGTATATTACTTTTTAAATTTTTAAATTATTTTTTTAAAAGATTTTATTTATTTGAGAAAGAGTGTGAACTGGAGAGAGAGAGAGAAAGAATCTGAAGCAGACTGCATTGAGCAGGGAGACCGTGGGTCTTGATCCCAGAACACGGAGATCACGACCCCAACCAAAAAGAAGAATCAATCACTTAATGGACTGAGCCACCCAGGTGCCCCTGTATATTCCTTTTTAAGAGATTCTATTTTATATATTCATTTGCCTCACAATTATTTTTTTAGAAATTAGCTCTAAATTGTAGTGACTTTATTTATCATGAATTGAACTACGTCAACTATGTATCACTTAATACAGGCTCTCATTTCTAAGTATGAATTAGTAATTGCTGATGTTTAGTTGCCAATTGCTTTTTGAGCCTCGTGTAACTGAAACTGAATGGTGGTATTAAACTACATTCTGAGAAAATAATTCCTAATATTATTTTGGAAATAAAATGAAAATATTTCAATGATTAAATGAATAGTAAAACATTTAAAAACCAATTTATAGATAAAAATCACTTGAAATTGTAAAAATAATATAAAGTTACCTAATTACAACTAATTCAATGGATGTCAGATTTTCCCAGAAGGAAAAAACCTAATACTGATATCATGCATTTGATATGTTTATTCCCTCTGAGAACTAGGAAAAAAAAAATCCACCCCAAATCATTCTTTGTTATACCTGTGCTGATAAACTATATGTAAGAAAGAAGCTATAATGATAAAATATCAATGTTATTTTCATTTTCCAAACTGTAAACGTTTGGACTGTCCTATTAAGGACTTAGAGGAAGTTTTCTAGAGTAATAAATATAAGCATAATGAGCAAAACTTTCTACCTTGAACAAGTCTTAACAACACCTTGGCAAGATTGTAAACTTTCAACATATGGTTCATTTACATGAAGAGCATCCTGGCACAACGTTTTTAAATATCTAAGCCTCAAAGATGAGAAGACAAACATCCTGGCCCATGAGGTGATTAATACCATCGTAGACAACCATGATTGATTGCCCAAAACACGTTCTTCTGTCAAATTTCTCCTGATAAAAACTCAGTGCAAATAAAACTCCTTTTTAAGTCATTTTGAATATTTTAACAGCTTCATTTCCTTGGGTAAAATGATTAGTGCATTATAATTAGCATATATCCTTGGGTTGACTATCATGAAAATAAAGTTAGTGCACACTTGCAGAATATAAACTACTATAATTTAATTCTATTTTGTTTCTTTTATTTAGTACTTTATAGAGATGTATTCTTATGTCAAAATGTAAAAGACAATATAAAAGCTAGCAAATACACAGATTCACCCATAAAAATCTTGAAAAATGTATATGTTCTAATTAAGAAATTTATCTGAATCATGGCTAGAAATTACTAATTGTCATTGACAAATAAATCCCTGATTTCTATATGATACAGCAACTTAGCATTCACTGTACTTTAAACTTTTGAACGTTAATTATATATTTGCCTATGACATTGAATATATCAAATCTTTCAGTTATATCTGCAGAAGTGCATTTGTTTCAATTTTATAATCTAAAATCACAGGGGCACCTGGGTGGCTCAGTTGATTAAGTGTCAGTCTTCAGCTCAGGTCATGATCCCAGGGTCCTATGATAGAGCCCTGCATTGGGCTCCCTGCTCAGCAGGGAGTCTGCTTCTCCCTCTCTCTCTGCCCCTCCCTACTCCCATTTGTGCTCTCTCTCTCTCACTCTCTCTTGAATAAAAAAAAAAAAAAAAAAAATCTTGGTGTGCCTGGGTTGCTCAGTGGATTAAAGCCTCTGCCTTCAGCTCAGGTCATGATCCCAGGGTCCTGGGATCGAGCCCCTCATTGGGCTCTCTGCTCAGCAGGGAGCCTGCTTCCTCCTCTCTCTCTGTCTGCCTCTCTGCCTACTTGTGATCTCTGTCTGTCAAATAAATAAATAAATAAATCTTTAAAAAAACTTTAAAAATATAATGCTAAAAATCACAGAAATAATTGTTTCTCAATATTTGCTCATAATTTCTGTTTTTTTTTCAAAAATATATCAACCAGCTCTCAAATTATCTACCTTGTTCTTTATATCAATCTTTGTCTGTATCTGTATCTATCTCAAACACATAAAGACTAACATCAAACATATAAGAATGAACTTATTTAATCTTTACAAAGTAATATGAATATATATACATATTCTGCCAGTGTAAATCACCCCATAATATAATTTCTCCATGTAAGATGTTATGATAGGAGATGAAGAGAGCATTCATATAAAATCAGTTTTAAATCCTTGGTTCTCTATATACTGGTGGTAGAAGTAGTCATATAAACAGATAAAAAAATTTAATGTGACTTGCATGGCTTTGGGTAAAAGATAAGCTGCTGTAACAAAAATGAAAAAACCCAAATACACAAGCTTAAACCAGATTCATTTCTTTTCTCTCTCCTGTAACATTATCTCTAATTTCAGAGGTTGTAGAGAATGACAAATAAGCAGAACAAGAATAATATGTAAATACCTAGTTGTGGTCTTAATTCACAGAGAAGGCCAAAATCCATTTAAAGTTTCTTTTTGAAGTTTATATCAAGTGGAAGCTGTTCATTTGTAGGGTGGAACTTCAAGAAACCCAACCAAAGGTGAACTTTTGGAGACTTAAGACCAGAGTAGATATTTTTGTTGCTAAACAATACAGGTGAGGTAGTGGATGGATGTCAAGGTCTTCCAAAATAGAATGACTTTTATGAACAAACCAGGTTTTCCTCTGAAATTCCAGAAGCTACATATTGTGTGTAGAAGAACCATAGCACTAGAGTAAGGACAAAAATGACAACACTAGCCCTGAACAAGTCTAAAGCAAAACTAGATAGTGTCAAACCTATCCACCTAGAAACTCTCTGCCTGCCAGAAAAAAAGAAACAAACAAACTTAATTGTCTGTGAAGACTATAATGTTATCCAGACTCAACATAAATTTCATTTATGCAGATTCCTCAAACCTATAATTCTTATTAAAATACATGATCAAATAATCAAAAATAGAAATTAAACAGAAAATAAAAGCAATACTAAAGTTGGCTCAGATATTAGTGTAATTAAACATATACTTTCAAATAACTAACAATATGATCAAAAAAGGAGGGAGAAAATGATAACATTTATTTCTGTAGATCAGTTACCACATTTATATTTATTGTTACATCAGACCTTTTTAGTGTTAATTTTGTAATTATGTTTATTTAATTTTATAATATTACACATGAAATTTTGATATTTAATAACCATGCTACTTTATTTTTCATCTTTTACAATATTCTCCATGAGTTCTTTTATAATTTTGATCATTTTGTCTCTTCTGATATATAGGTATTCTGATACTTTTCTTGGTAAATGTATATATTCCTTTTAATCTCTATTTCTTTGTTTTTCAGTTTGAGATAATTTTATTTATGCCTCCATGCTGGAAATTTTTAGAGATGCTAGTGTTGACATTTCCATTTATCTTCTCACTAAGTACTCAACTGGTGTTAATACAATCATGACTTTAATTTCTTTATATGTAATATGTTTATTCTGTTTATTTCCATATAAGAATGGATTCAGTGCCCATCCAAAGAGCTTTCCATACTCAGTTACACTGCTCCTGAATTATTTATTTTTATTCATTATGTGTTTGGTTGTATTTAGAAAGTTTCATGTTTGTTAAATTCCCTGAATCATTTTAAGATTAGATAATTTTATACTTCCTTAACATGAGAAAAATTTCATCCAACTCAACTCACAGCTAGAGCAAAACTTGGGTTTTAGGAAATGGTCAAAATGCTGTATAAAGAATGGCTTGAAACAAGTGTGTTTGAACAGAGTTTGTGAACACTTAGTGCATTCTGTAAGTCTATTTCATGTATTGCAATCCAGCTGGTCATGGAGATGGATTTAAAGAGCTGTGTATACATGTCTATAATAATTTTGCATTTGCTAGGACTATATGGGAGCTTGATCACGTCAGTCAGTAAGGAAATGCTTCCACACTGTCTTGAATAAAACTCTAAGGCCATATTTTTGTTCATATTGCTTGGCTTAAAGTTTCAGTAACTTTTATTTTCAACACTGTCAATAAATTTTACATTGCAAGTAACATTTATTAAAATCAATATAGAATAAAAAAAGAGCTGTATATAACCAGGAATACAGTGTCCTTATTCTTCCCATTGAATTAAATAGAAAAACAAAATCTTCTACTTCAACAAAGTTACTAAAAAATTTTAAGTCAGAGACACCTGGATGGCTCAGTTAGTTAAATGTCTGCCTTCAGCTCAGGTCATAATCTTAGAGTCCTGGAATTGAGCCCCACACTGGGCTCCTTGCTTAGCAGGAAGCCTGCTTCTCCCTCTGCCTGCCATTCCCCGTGCTTTTGCTCTCTCTCTCTGACAAATAAACTTAAAAAAAAAAAATCTTAAAAAAAATTAAGTCAGTTGTTAAAGATATAGAAAGCCAGAATCTCTGTTTGTCTTTGTCACTGTGCTTGCAAGATATGATGGGGTAAAAGAAATTATTTAGAAAAATGACAGAGCATGTAGTCTTAACTTACAGTACATAATAAGGTTCCATGAAATAGTCTGCATTTAAAAAGAATATTTGGATACTAATAGTTTCATGGGACTAGTGCCCATTATTTCATCAGATTCAGGAATAGTTATAACCCTCAAATGTTTTTTAAAAAATCTCTCTTTAGAATTCCATTTGTGTAATATGAGTGCATACTAACTTCTGCTGCTTCTGAAACAAAGCTCTTGCAATCCATTTGTACTAGAAATACAATTGGACCAGAGGTGAAAACACAGAAAAGTGATTTTGAAGTGTTGTGCTAAACATTCTACAAACTCAGCTATGTAATTATGAGCAGTTAGACCCTCTAGCAAGAAGGCACCATAACCATGTTGTGCTTTTCTAGTTCTCACCTAATGGATCACTGAATGTGATAACAGGGTGCCCAGTGCAGTGCTAATTGGATGCAATGTTCTCAGTGGTGCATTGACATTTTTGGGAAAAGGTGTGTAATAAAGGTGCCTGCCTTAGACTTGAGACTTTCTGTTTTGGAAGACACATGATTTTGGAGCCCTTTCTTTTCTAATATAATACATGTTCAATTTTTATCTTATGTGTGTGTGTTTAGTACCCAGTATTATTTGATAAACTTTTTTCTTCTACTTTTCTATTTTTTTTCCCTTAATTTACTTTAAGCTTTTATTAAAACCAAAACAGAAATCAGGACAAGGACATCTCCTCTGCCAATTCCTTTTGGAAAAAAATTATTATACTTTAAATTGCTTCTAGAAGGCCTCGCTGAACAGGGAGGTAAGTTCATGAATGACTGATTAATGTGGAAGCTGGTACTCTGGAGAACATATTGTAATACCAAGCGGATCGGAAAATGTGTGCTGAATTATTGTTATGGTAATTACCCTCCACTGAATTTATCTTAGTGTTAAAAAGTAATAATAAAAATCTTGAATAGGTAGAATAATTACACTTAACTGCTGTAATTAATAAATTAATTTTAGAAAATGATTCATATCAAGAATGAATTGTGATGACTGAAATTTAAAAACCCTCTGTGCTCACACTTTCTACAAAGTTTTATCAAATTGTGTTTAAATTATTATTAAAGAGAATATTTTTCTGACTTAACTTTTTATGTATCTTAGTTTTGATTTTTCTAACTACCCAATTTTAATACATAATCAATATGTTCATATTATAAGGATGTGCAAAACAAATACATTTTTAGGAACAGTTACCCTCATTCACAGGGACAGTCATGATTTACTGTCTGTCCTCAGACACACACACACACACACACACACACACACGTCAATGAAAGCACATGCACAAGCTACATGATATATGCCACATAAAACCACTTCCGTAGATGGATTTGATTACTTATCACCAAAGCTTATAAAAACTTCATGAAGACTGTTCTAACTAGAAATTAATACTAATCTGTATGCTTATTATCCAAAATTCCATGGTAATTCTGGATAGAATTCATAAACTATTTAAGAAGACATTATAGTCAATTTCTTTTGATTCAAAAATTTATTTATTTATTTTTTTAAAGATTTTATTTATTTGACAGACAGATCACAAGTAGGCAGAGAGGCAGGCAGAGAGAGAAGGGAGGAAGCAGGCTCCCTGCTGAGCAGAGAGCCCGATGCGGGGTTCGATCCCAGGACGCTGGGATCATGACCTGAGCCGAAGGCAGCGGCTTTAACCCACTGAGCCACCCAGGTGCCCCTCAAAAATTTATTTAAGAATATTTTTTAGAACTTTCATGTAACTTGCTTTAAACATTCATTTGTACATATTTCTTAAAGTTTCACCAAGTGCTGTAGGAATTTGAGCTGGACAACTGCTAAGAAGGCTATGAGGTATAATGGGTGCTGCACTGGTGAGGAATTAGAAGGTTCTGTTCTGCATCTATCATTAGATTTCTCAGAATCATCATTTTGTTTCTATAAAATCTATCAAAATGCATACTGCATAAATTTTTATTATGTTATAATAAACACATATAATAATTTGTGAACAGATATTTTGAAAATATTAAAGTATATTAAAAATTTAAGCAACATTATCATATTATTATAGTCACACATTTCTAAATTTACCATGTGAAATAGGTACAATCTCAGAAACAATGGGAAAGAGCATATATTGACTAAAGTCCAAGTACTGCTTCAGTATAATTTTAATCCAGTAAATAATGATCCATTATTTATGTCCAGGGCCAAACAGAGTGTCTGGATTATTAACACAGCTTTTCTCCCTTCTTCCCTTCCTCCTTCCTTCTCTATCTTGTTGTATTCTATTCTTTTCTTTTCCTTCCTTCCTTTCTTTCTTCCTTTTTCTTTTTTCTTTCTTTTTCTTTCTTCTTTCTTTTTCTTTTTTCTTTCTTTCTTTCTCTCATCTTTTTTTTTTTTTTAAGATTTTATTTATTTGTCAAAGAGAGAGAGCACAAGCAGGGAAGCAGCAGGCAGAGGGAGAAGCAGGCTCCCTGCTGAGAAAGGAGCCAATTGTGGGGCTCTATTCCAGGACACTGGGATCATGACCTGAGCCAAAGGCAGACACTTAACTGACTGAGCCACTCAGGTGTCCCTGTATTTGCTCTTTCATTCACTTTTTTCCCCTGCCGATTACAATTCCAACACTACGCTGTGTTCTATTATTCACTGTTAAGATCTGACAAGTTTATGTATCTGAGAATAATGATTGCTGAGCTGAAAGTGGAAATATGCTAAATACCAGTTTAATTTCCATTTAAAATAATGCTTCCCTTGCCTTTAAGAGAGAAATGTTTCTTTCTTTTCTTGAAGATATATATTTTCAATTAGACTTGAAAATGAATGTAAAATTGGAAAAAAAGTTTACAGTGAAGGGTATCCAATAGAAAACTAGCTACTACATAATTAGTGAGTCTTCATTCAACACAGTTTCATGTATTTTATTTACTTGCATCCATTCCTAACATGGATAGGCACTAAATACCCAGAGTGTTAAGGAAGGAAATTAGCCCTATTGGAGAAGATCCCATTGAATGTTAATCTAATTGTTTATTTCATAACAGGCATAAATTAAAGTAACCTTATTCCTGGTCTTCCCTCTCTAATGTGGATAGCATCTAGTGGCAATGTATGTCAAGTACAGACAGACTTAGGCACTGCATCTGTGATATAGACATAGAGACCAACTATTTTCATCATTAATTCTTTAACAAATACATTTGGCATGGCTAAATTCAACAACATGCACTATTTTCTCTTTGATTTATTAAAAATATTGTGGGACAGATAGCCAAACTTTCTGGCTTTTGTTTATATTGAGTAAATTACTAAGATTCCAGATTCACACTAAAGCAAAAGCTAATGGAGGTGAGTCAACTTCACATCCTATTTCTCCAGGGCTAATTTTACTGTTTGCACTTTTCCATTCTGAACATAAAAGTTTTTTCATCATCAAAACATAGTTTTCTAATTCATCTAAAACTTCTCAACTGTTACCTTCCTGAATTTATAATAGCTATTTTAACCAAAAACACTTGGCAAATTATTTCCTGTCTACTTTTAACTGATCTTTTTGCCCCAAATTTCAAACAAGGCACAATATATTCCATTTGGGAACCCAAAAAATTAAGCATCATATATTTAAAGATAACTTTATATAGGTAAATTTTGCCAAATAACATTGAAATAAAATAGTGATCCTAATTTTTGACAATTGACAAAAAAGGAAGTTGAAAGTTGCCTGATTTGTCTAGTGGCTTTATTTTTTTTTCTTTTTAATTTTTTAAATTTAATTTAATTTTCTTCAATGTTCCAAAATTCATTGTTTATACACCACACCCAGTGCTCCATGCAATACATGCCCTCCTTAATATCCACCACCCGGCTCATCCAACCCCCCACCCTCACCCCTCCAAAACCCTCAGTTTGTTTATCAGAGTCCACAGTATCTCATGGTTTGTCTCCCCCTCCAATTTCCCTTATCTTACCTCTCCTCTCCATCTCCCTATGTCCTCCGTGTTATTCCTTATGCTCCACAAGTAAGTGAAACCATATGATAATTGACTCTCTCTGCTTGACTTATTTCACTAAGCATAGTCTTTTCCAGTACCGTCCATGTTGATACAAAAGTTGGGTATTCATCCTTTCTGAGAGAGGCATTATACTCCATTGTACATACGAGCTACATTCATCTGTTGAAGGCCACCTTGGTTCTTTCCAGTTTGGCGACTATGGCCATTGCTGCTATGAACCTTGGGGTACAGATGGGCCTTCTTTTCACTACATCTATGTCTTTGGGGTAAATACACAGTAGTGCAATTGCAGGATCATAGGGTAGCTCTATTTTAAATTTCTTAAGGAATCTCGACACTGTTTTCCAAAGTGGCTGCACCAACTTGCATTCCCACCAACAGTGTAACAGGGTTCCCCTTTCTCCACATCCTTTCAAACACTTGTTGTTTACTGTCTTGTTGATTTTGGCCATCCTAACTGGTGTAAGGTAGTATTTCAATTTTTTTTTTATTTGATTCACTCTGATGACTAATGATGATGAACATGTTTTCATGTGTCTGTTAGCCATTTGTATGTCTTCTTTGGAGAAGTGTGTGTTCATGTATTCAGCCCATTTTTTGAGGTGATTATCTGTTTTTTGTGTGTTGAGTTTGAGGAGTTCTTTATAGATCTTGGATAGCCCTTTGTCTGTAGTGCCATTTATGATTATCTTCTTCCATTCTGTGGCTTTAAATAGAAGATGCTTCCCTCCTGAATGCATATACACCCAAACAAATGAAGGCACCTGGGAAGGTGGAATAGTAGTTATACTTGTAAACAATCTAGAAAATTATCAGTCTGACATTTCTTTTTTTTTTTTTTAAGATTTTATTTATTTATTTGACAGACAGAGATCACAAGTAGGCAGAGAGGCAGGCAGAGAGAGAGGAGGAAGCAGGCTCCCTGCCGAACAGAGAGCCCGATGTGGGGCTCGATCCCAAGACCCTGGGATCATGACCTGAGCTGAAGGCAGAGGCTTGAACCCGCTGAGCCACCCAGGCGCCCCCAGTCTGACATTTCTTCTCATTCCATTCCAGAATGTACCATAATTGAAAGTAGAATCCTGAGACATCCTTTGACTGTTTGCCAATGAAAGATTTATGCAATCCCATCATTCCAACTTAGTGCCTAGTAATAGGGGTGGGAGAGGGGGTAATACTTTCAGCCTTTATTTAATTTTGTCATAACAGAATTTTATCTTATCCTCCTACTTAGAATCTTAACTCCTGCTTCAAAGAAAATTGGGATTTACAATATGATAGTTTAAATTCAGAGAAATGACTTGGGACATGTTCACTTCGATGAGGCACAATGTATTCAAAGATACAATGTGCCTGTCCTTTGTTTGATCTACTTTCTCTTACCTGCTGTTGAGGGACTGGCTGACTACAGTAACTCTCTGGCAGTCTCTGAAAGTTCTTTTTCCCATAGGACTAGCTGGATGGTGATAAAATCCTCAGAAATTATTTGTCGTAATGGAAATCCAAACAATACTTGCTTCAGTTAAAAAAAAAATAACAAAAGAATTTATTGGTTTATGTAACAAAAAGTAGTGCTTTTAGATACAGCAAGTGCAAAGTCCCAATAATGTTCTAAGAGTTCTGTCATGGATACATTATCTCCTTGTTTCCTAGATTGGCACTCTCAGTTTGGTTACTCAGCCCATCAAGAAGAGAAACACTTTTCTAAAAACTGTGGTGAAAAGTCTCTGGTAAAATGCTGGCCCAGCTTTGGTCCATTTCTAAAGCACTTAGACTGGGTGTTAGGCTACTATGGTTGACCATGCCTAGATGTGATGTTCACCATTTCACTAAATGTCATATAGCACAGCCTCAGCCATATCTTGTGTGATAAGTAGGACAAATGAATGAGGAATTAAGCATCCAATTGTATCATTTAATTATTTCTGTTTAATAAAACACTTGAATACCTAGTATCATAAAAATATATTATTTCTTACAAGGGTATGGATATTTAGATGATTCTACTAGTCTTGGCTCCATTCAGCTGATTTTTTTTTTAAAGATTTCATTTATATATTTGACAGAGAGAGACAACACAAGCAGGCAGAGTGGGAGAGGTAGAAGCAGACTTCCCCCCATGCAGGGAGCCTGATGTGGGGCTTGATCCCAATGACCTGAGCTGAAAGCAGGCACTTAACCAACTGAGCCACCCAGGTGCCCCTGGATTTAGCTGATCTTAACTAATTTTGTTCTTATGTCTGCACTTACTGGTTAAATTGAGTGGAGCTGGGTCATGTAAGATGGCCTTAGGTGTCAGGACTTGGTTCTGCTTCATGTTGTATCTTATCTTCCAACAGTCTGAATTTGTTCTCATGGCAGAGGCAGGAGTTTAAAGTTTGAGAGTGGGAAGCACATAAAACTCTTAAGATCTAGGTTCAGAATTGACTTGTCAGATATATTGCATTCTATTGGCCAGGATTTCATTCAAGATTGGAGATTTTTTGTGTTTTGATGGGAGGGGATTCAAAGTCACAGTGCGAAAGTCATGGATGGAGGAGTTGCTGGAAAAATGGGAACATTAATGCAATTAATCTTAAATATCAATAAAGGGAGAAAAAGTAATGCTGGTCAGGCAATTTAATAAAGTTTGAAAGTGTTTTTATTTTGTCTTCATTTTTTTGTGCTCGCTTCGGCAGCACATATAATATTTTGTCTTCATTTTTGGATTGTAGCTTTAGCGTCAAAGATCATGCCTGAGCCTTTGGTCTCAGGCTCATGGCTAACTCAGCTTTATGAAGCCTCACACTGAATTCTTCCTACAAAAATAATGACACCTCAAAGATTATAAAACAACATCTCATTTCTCATTTGTTTTCTTTTTCTTGCCTATTATCTCCCTCAAGAACCACACTAGGAGTATGTATTTTTCAGAGAAGATGTGGACATTCCTGTGTCAGAGGCCATTAATAATCAAAACCCAAGTCTAATTTCTAACAGTGGTTGAAATATGAATCCCTGACACTGTTGAGACTCTATAATTTATCTGAGGCTTTTTTAAAAAGTGGCTCTTTTAATCCTCAAACTCAGTAAACTGTAATTTATTTTTGGTAGTCCCTTTTTTCAAGCAAGAAGATGAATCTTCCCAATTAATCTAAGTGAATTGTGGAATACTTTGAGCAGGGTCAGCTTACCAACACTTCTTTGTGAAACAGAGTGAGTGACTACTAACATATAGAAGAATAACAATGGTATTGGGGTGAAAATTTTAAAGAAGTTTTTCTCTCCACGACTTAAAATAGAGTTAGTGTTAGTAGAATCTGAGTGCCTCAGGAAAAGTGAGGTCCAAAGGACATATGTTTTAAATTTAAGAAATTTCCTTCCAACACTGTTCTTAACATGACTATTAGGGCATTGATACTTACCAGTAAGTTCATTTGTTCATATTTTCTTATGTTCACATGTTCATACATCTTCTTTTTACTTTTTTTTTTTTTTTTTTTTTTTTTTAAGAGAGAGAGAGGTGGGAGGGGCAGAGGGAGAGAGAATCTCAAGCAGGCTACATGCCCAGCACATGTGGGAGATCATGACCTGAGCTGAAACTCAGAGTCTAATGCTTAACTGACTGAACCACCCAGGTGCCCCTGCATGTTCATATATTTTCTTTTTTATTATTATTATGTTCAGTTAGCCACTGTATATTACATCATTAGTTTTAGATGTAGTGTTCAATGATTCATTAGTTGCATAAAACACCCAGTGCTCCTCTCAACACTCCTCTCAACTCCTCTCAACCCTCCTTAAGGGTGGAGGGCCACCCTGCCCTAGACAGGTGGGGTGGGTCCTGTGGGCTGGGTGTCATTATAATAATCACTTGTGGCCAACAAAGACTAACCAGCTCCTAAAAAGGAAGTAAGCCACTGAAGATATTACCAATAGAGATGTTAAAAGGATTCATGTGGGAACCTGGGTGGCTCAGTGGGTTAAAGCCTCTGCTTTCGGCTCAGGTCATGATCCCAGGGTCCTGGGATCGAGTCCTGCATCGGGCTCTCTGCTTAGCAGGGAGCCTGCTTCCTCCTCTCTCTCTGCCTGCCTCTCTGCCTGCTTGTGATCTCTGTCTGTTAAATAAATAAAAGGATTCACGTTCCCCCGTCAGCTATCTATAAAAGACCAACACTAAAGGCCCTCATTGGCAACCCTGTCGGGATCCCTCTCACTCTTGAGATCTTTTTCTGATCTTGACTTAATAAACTTCTATTGCTTCACTCATAAATATATATATATATATATATATATATATATGGTCTGGAAATGTGATAAAATTAAGATTCTTATTAATTTAGAAAATAATTATTAAATAATATTAATTTAGAAAATAGAATTTGTTTCAATATATCATTGTATTACTTCTTTGAACAAACTAAACAGCATCATATTTAATTATATAAGAATAGAGGAAGTGTGAGTATCAGTGTAGGGACAACTGGTGTTATGCACTTTCTTACTACTTTAAAAGGATATTAAGAAAATTCATTAATGAGTTCATTAGAAAAAAGGGATACCTTAAAGGCCATGATGTTGGTAATTCCAGCTCCTTCAACACTTCAACACTCTCTGTGGAGTAACAGATTTGATTTATGCCGATATCCAAAGTACAAAAGAAAATTCTTAATAACTTTAATTCTTAAAGGCTTTGCTTTGTATGTTTAATCTAACATATAAATTATTATTTATAATAACTTTATTTAGCTTAACATCTCAACTGAATGTGTTAATGACATTTTTCCCACTAAAGAAGATAATAATTAGTGAAATTTGGGAAATACATACCATTGGAGGAAACCTTGTGTTTATTCTTAGTCAATATTATAACATAATCCAAACAGACCACCATTTTCTTTACAGGGCACTAACAAGTAAAAATTGACTTCTTGGATGATTGTTCATTATTAACGTGCTAGCTAGTGTGCAAAAAAGATGGCCTAAATGTCTCCTTGGACAAAGAGGAGGTCTTACCTAGCAATAAAGAGTACCAAAGTAAGCCATTTTATAGTGGCTTTAATTCATTTTCTATCCATATAATTCTATAAACTAGAGGGGTAATTTACTGTGTGCAATAAATTTGCTCACCCCAAGATTCAGGTCCATAAATTTATTAAATTATATTTACATATTTCCATTGAGGTGTAAATTGTATATTATAGAAGAAGTTGAGACAACTCATACTTCTGCCTTCCATGAAACCCAAAATGCAATGCAGAGTAATTAAAATAGAAAAACACAAGAATAACAGATTGAAAGATTTAAATAATGATAGGATTAAAAAGTTGCTAAGTATTTCTTATGTAATTTATTTCTTGTCTGTATGTACATATTTTATTTTATATTCTAAGTAATTTGATATCCTGAAAATATTTTTTTATTTTCTTAAACATACCTGGTAATTCAGATATCACTGCAATTTGGTTTCTGAACACTTTCTGATAAGGAAAAGAAATGCAAAATTCTACAGAAAAGAGCAAAATGTTTTGCATCCACTTTCCTGGATAGTTCAGGTAAACAGATTTACTTTTATTTTTGATGGGGAAATTTTTATTAATTGCATAGACTTCAATTCTACCTTTGACATATCATATATAGATGGAACCTAAAGACACATTTCATGTAAGGCTGAAATTACTATTGTATGACCAAAAAAAAAAAAAAAAAACACCCAAAACAAACAAACAAACAAAAAACCCACAGAAATAGATTCACTCTTTGCAGCTACTAAATTACTACTGAGTATATTTGATAAGAAGTATACTAAGCTCCCTCAGTTTTCTGAACTCCTGTTCCTCTAGTTGGTTTTAACAAGTCTGCATCAGCTCAAACCTCTGCCAACACATTATGATATAATGCCTCATACAGTAATACTTCTAGGAGTATAGAGACTTTCATGTTTTTAGTTTTGATTAAAATCTGAAAATGTGTCATGCAATATTGCTATATGGTAATGGGAAAAAGTTTGAGTTATTTCTGGCCAGGAAAAATATATGTTAATTGCTTCTAAAGGCGTCTTTTGAATGTTTATTGGCTAGTTTATTCAAAACCATTTATTACAAGAAACCATCAGGATAAGCATGCTTTATTTGAAGTTAAGTTAAAGTTAATTTTGTTTTAAAACTGGCTCAGTGCCCCTAACTATTGATATATTCAGTGTTGATATAATAAAATGAAATGTGTTTATCATTTCTCAGGCAAGTTTAAACAAAATGGAACATTTTAACTGTACTTGATTTTATCATTGTTAAGCTGATCAGCCTTTCTTATCACACGTAGACATAATGTTGCATTTACTTTTTGAATAATGAGAAGAAAAAGATCCCAAAGGAGGAGAAAGATGAAGGGGAGGAGGATGAGGCTAAAGAGGATAGTGGGAAGTAGGAGGAGAAAGAAAGAACAGCTATAAGGAATTAAGATGATTTAAAAGACATCACTTAGCTCGCAGTGCATTTAACACTAAATCTCTACAACATGACATTAAGTTAACACTGAGAATTAGAGAATATTTTTAGTATAGAAGATTATTCAAGATTCACATCTCAAGGAACTCTTTTGATATATGAGATTTTCCAGTTTGTGTTTTCTTTTTAAACCAATGAATATTTACTTCACCTTGCATACATAGATTCTGCCTTAGTGGTTCACAGTTTATAAATGTGTATGCAAAGGAAATGGAAAAGCTAGTCTATTATTAAGCTAACTTGTCTCCAACACTATGTCCCACACCTCAATTTTACTGTATTATTTTTAAATGAGTTTCATAGTTTTTTCCTTCACTTGTCATAAGTGAAATATAAAGTTATGCTTTATGTCACTGGAGAGATAACATGATATCAATTTTTGTAACACCTGTATAAAATATTATATTTATATATAGTAAGAAGTGGGAAGGTAATACATATTTATGTACAATTATATTGATATCTGGATGTTTTTATTACTTATGTGAAAGTCAGATTATTCTGACGTTTGTGATAAGGGTCAAAAAATTGAAATGCCAATTCACTGAGATTATTTCACATATACAAATATAGTTTCAGTCCTATGCAGCTTTCCATTTTACAAAGAAATAAAGACAGACTACCTGTTGGCATATTTAATCTGGAATTAAGACTGATCACTTTTCAAACTAAGAAAGATAATTTGTGTCCTTAAAAAATTATCAGTATTTACTTTTCTCCCCACTATCACAATATTGTGACATCTCACATGCTTGAGATTTTCTGGAGAAAGCTTCTACCCAAGTATATATTAATCAGATATAAAGTTTTTTTTTTTTTAATTTATTTATTTGAGAGAGAGAGAGATCACAAGTAGGCAGAGAGACAGGCAGAAAGAGGGGGAAGCAGGCTCCCTGCCGAGCAGAGAGCCCGATACGGGGCTCGATCCCAGGACCCTGAGATCATGACCCGGGCCTAAGGCAGAGGCTTTAACCCACTGAGCCACCCAGGCACCCCAGATATAAAGTTTTTATTTGTTTTTATTTTGTGCCCTCTAAGTACTATATCTGAACTCTCTTTGTGTCAAGTGTAGCAAAACATGTAGCTCATAAGGTTATCCAGACCAAAGCAAAGCTGCAAATGCAACATATTGAAGAAGAAGATATTAATTATCTACAGAAATTTTAAGTTTCTATTAGTTCTTTCCATCAAAATTCTGGTTTGTGAATTGCCAAACCCTGACTTTCATCAAAAGCAATTATGAGCATCCATTCCACACGACACTACAGAACCTAGGGAATAGGATCAAGCTTTTCAACTCATTCATGCTGTGCAGTAATTCACTCTTTATATTATAATTGCATAGGGGATTGGAAAATGTGTGGCTAAATCTAACCTGACTCAAAAGAAGACCATAAAGTTGACTTTTAAGTAGTGTAAATTTAGAGTCCCATACATAGATTTTTAGGATGGTTTAACTGACATTTCTGAAAATCTAAAATTGTTCCTTGTAAATTTAGAATATTTCACAAATACGTGAAAAGTTTCATCAAGATTTATGAAATTTGAATTGTTAGTATACATCTGGGGCATACAATGTTAAACTACATATAGTTTCTGATAAAGTAAGGCTTGTTATAATCTGAGAGTTGGATTCTCCTACAGTATGATGGATAACATATTAAATCTGCACAACTAAAAAGTATATGTGGTAGTTTCCTATTATCAGGCTTTGACAGATGATTTCTATTATGATATGGATTGTACCTATCTCAAAGACAAGTAGGGTCTCTGTCTACTGACTACTGCTCATAGTTTTCCACCTGCTTTCCCCAAATCAGTTGTTAATACACACTTATGTCTGGATACATATATCCACATTATTTCTGCGAAAGAAATAAGCTCCCCCCCTTGATGACCAAGAAAGGCCTTAAAGTTCCCTGCAGCTTGACTAAGCTTAAGCCAAGCTTCTTTCTAACTATAAGCCCTTGACTTTCCTTTGTTTCAAGCATTTACTTTAGAAAACTTGCAATTATAGATTCCTTTCCTGCTTCTTTGAGAAGTAAATTTTCTATAACCCAGGAATGTCTCTGTCAAGGTCCTGGGAGCCATCTTTTGAAATGCAATTATTGAAAGAGATATTACCTATATCTCTGATTCTTTGTGGGAGAGTAGGAGCCTTACCTCAATCAACTACAATTACCAAACACATGTGGCTTAATTACATTGACCACCCTTCCTCTGATGTCCTCCAGTACTCTTCACAGCATTTAAAAATCCCCTGCCTTTTGTTTCAGTGGAGTTGGGTTTAATATCTCTCCCCTATTGCAATAGTCTTGACTCCTCTTGTAATAGTCTCAAATGAAATATTCGTTGCCATTTTTAACAAGTGTTGAGTGCAATTTTTTTTTTCTTTTATAGTTCCCTGGTTAAATTATTAACTTACATAATTCATGTGCTTTATAAAAGAGTTATTTTATGCCATTAAGTTGTAGGGGTATTTTATTAAACAGCAATAGTAGTTGGAAAATTCTTCTGCAAAAATTACCGATGTAACATTTAGTTGAAATAGAATAGAAATCCAAAACATGGGAAATAATACTTTTTCAATGAAAGTATTAGAAAAAGAAAAACTAAGATTGAAAAATTTAAATTGACCCTATTTACATTACACCGTCATTGTTTTCCCCACTAAGCTTTAACTACATGAACCTAGCATTATTAATATCTGAATGAAGGAAACTCTTTACCCTCACTTGGTCAGCCACTGGACTGATGGTTACTGATAGAGAAGATCAGAACTAACCGGATCCTCTGTCACAACTATTAATAGGAGCTGATCCTTAGTCGCTACTTAGCGCCAACCCCCGCCCCCCCGGCCCCCGTACCTCAGTCATAATCTCACTTAGTGAGAATTTCAAAATCCTCCAGTATCTCAAAGTTTTCCCTTTCAATTTTCTTTTGCTTTACTTCCTTCTTTGCTTCTTTCTTTACTTCTCAGAGTAAGTAGAAGCCATACAACCACCATAGTGTGTGATCATTTGTTATTTCATTTCTCTAGTTGCAATGAAAGAGATGTCATTTCTCCTGTCTTAGGCCAGTTCCTTAAAATATCCTTTAAATCCGAACTCCTCCCACCTTCTCATGGGGAGCTGAAACTGTAATAGGGAGACAGGCTATAGCAGATACCAAGATACCTATGGACACCACGTCACTAAACGTAATGGATTTTTTTTCCCCCTCTCATATTGCTTAACCTCTCATCAGCCTTTGAAACTGAACTACCACTCTGACTTCTCAGACTTTTACATGTTTGCTGCTTCTGTTCACTCTAAGGCTCTTACTCCGGCACCGTATCTACTCTATCCACCTCATGCCTTTAGTTACAAATTGTGTGCCTATGTCTCCTAAAGCTACGTCTTCAGAAACACCTCTGTTCAAAATATCAGATATCTGTAACCAATTGTCTACTGAATGTATGCATTTTTATGTTTTCTGGCAAGTGAAAAGCTGAAGAAAGAGACATTTCTAACACCAGCAAATAAATGATTAGAAAACAAGAAAAAGAAGGAAAGTATTAAAATGACATGCATGACCTGTTAGGATAGAAGTTCCCTGAACAGGAATGAACTGCAGTGTCAAACCAATAAAGGAAAGAAAGTAAACATTATATATAATATGTTTCCTCAAGGGACAAGTTGGGACAAGTTGGGAATGATAGAAAAGAAGAGTGGAGGTAAATTCCCAGTGAGTATTATTCAGGGAAGTAGATCTAGACATATGTGGTGTTACTAAAAACTAAAAGGATGATATGGGGATAATCTGGACTAGGAAAAAACAATAAAAATAAATTGTTTTATGAAATGTCATATATTACACTACACTTATTAAGAGGAAGATTCTATACTAAACTTTGGAATATATTAACTCATTAATTCTAACAGTTTTTTATTATTTTTTAATTCTTTTTTTCTTTTTAGTTTTCCTCCTTGTAATTATTATTTTTTTCCATTGTATTTTATTTTTATCTTTTCTTTTAAATCCTAACAGTTTTATTAAGTAGTAGCTCTTATGGCCCTCACCTTTTTTAGTTTTTTGTTTTGTTTTGTTTTGTTTAAGATTTTATTTATTTATTTTAGAGAGAGAAAGAGCATGCAGGAGCAGTGTGGAGGGAGGGGCAGAAGGAGAGGGAGAAAGAGAATCTTAAGCAGACTGATGCTGAGCATGCAGGCTGATGTGGGGCTGGATCTCACAACCCTGAGATCATGACCTAAGCTGAAATTAAGAGATGGATGCTTAACCTATTGAGCCATCAAGCACCCCAGTCCTCATCTTACAGTAAAGTATTGGTGAAGAGGTACTATATTGTGCCCACATTCATGAAAGAGTAAAAACTAAGGCTTTAACTAAGTAATAAAAGCTAAGTAATAAAAACTAATTTAAACCCAGACATTCTGACTCCAGGTTCCATGCTCCATTATATACTTAAAACTTTATATTTAAAGTTAAAACTGTATATTTAAAACAGTTTTAGAACTTTGGGTATATTCCACGTGCATATCACTAAACTTCAGTACAAAGAAATAAGGGAGTTTGAGATCAAATAAAAAGTCAAAGCAAGGTAAAAAGATAGGAGAATAGAGGGAAAAAGGGAGGAAAAAGGAAAGAAAGGAAACAAGCCAACCTTTTATCTGGGAGATCACATAAAATAAATGCAACTTCATATTAGTTTTCTCTGAGGCAATTTCCACCTTCTCCAGAAACAATATGTTATTGTACAAGAAAAAGCTTGAGTTTAGGCTTCAGGCCACTTTTTGTTCAGACTACCTTGTGTGAATACTGCCTTTGAAGAAGACAGGCTGAACTAAGCCATGTTCCTTAGACTTTAGTGATATTCAGGATGAGGATGAATGAGAAAGTTTATGGAATAATCCAGAATCTGATCTGACAATAGGAATTCAGGAAGAGTTTGTTTTATTATCTACCCTGCAAACCATTCTCTACCCAAATTCATTTATTCCTGAACCTTCCTTCGGTGTCCCTCACTGACTCAGGCTGCACCACTGAAATGTTCCTGGTGCCTTTGTGGTAGCTCTTCCTGTGTTGGAATGCAGGATCCAGTAAGGAACAAAGAAATCTTAGAGAATATTTTGGTTCATTTCAAATATGTGTGCAGCCCAAAAAATACAAATGCATTGGGTATTAAATACTGCTGAAAGTGAATAATATTTTATAGTGCCTCTGTTTCACATGATGGCAAAAAGAAGGGTTATTAACTCTCTCAGGCCAAGAGCATACTATTCAATAAATCATTTCATAATTGTGTTAAGTTGTATCTAAGATGCTATCCATTAAAGGACAGGTAAATTTCCTTTTTTTTTTTTTCCTAAGTCTGGGATGCTTAGCCAACTTCAGAGACTGATTCATTTAAATTTGATTAAACTGAAGGCTGAGATTTCCTTACCATACTATTCTGTATCAAATTCTGTCTTCTTTTTTCAAAAAAAAAATAATAATTAAGTCAAAGAACACCAAAGCTAAATAGATAGGGAGACAGAGTAAAACAACTGTTCTATGAAAAATGAAATAGGTTATTACTAATATGATAAAAGTAAAAAAAAATCTTAAAGAGTTCTCTACAGGTGCTAATTTTACTACTTGAGTGAAATTAATAAGACTCTCTATAAAACAGCAGGAGATCCTTAGATTACACGAGTAATCAGCAAGAAAATTTATTGTGGTTTCATGAAGCATAAAATGTTTGTGTAATATATGCAAAAGTGGCACTTTATTCTCTGCAGTGAACAATTCTCTGTCCTTATAATAGAAAAATATTTAATAGTTTGACACCTCTTGAGCCATAGTTTTTAAAAGTTGTTCAAGTGTGATTAATTTGACTCAATACAAAATAACAGTACAGCAATGCTGAATCATGTAAACTATGGGAGAATCTTATACACTAATATAATTACATATATAAGGGAAAATGTGAAAGGACATCTGGATTTTCTCTTTGAGATACAGGCCAAAGTCTAGAACAATCCAGAGTACACAGTTCTGTTTCAGAAAACATGCATATAGTAAGTAATGAGGAAAGAATAAATAATCAGAAACTAACTAGAAAATAATTGATCTTAGACTTGGGAAGGAACTGATACCTAGAATATCATATTTTCAGAGAGTATTAAAGCAGATAATAACTGACTTTAGACAATAAACTTCAGATTATATATTTTACACTGAGTTTAATCAAGTGCTATATTGTACTTTGTTCCATATTGCTGGAAAAATAATATATCTTTTGAATTAGGGTCTTTCCCCCCCATATTTTCCTTGATTCAATGCATTGGTATACATATATGTTCTTTGGATTGCATATGTTTAGGCATAGGGTATGGCTGCCTTTGGAGAGGACCCTAACCAGATATTGGCGTAGTCACATATCCAGTTCAATGCAGAGTAAATACTGAATGGTGAGTTTTGTTATTAGGTCCTTTTCCTTATGAAAACAACCAAGATCCTGCAAGAAAGATTTCAGTGTAAATGGTATACAAGGGAGTACCAGCATTGGGAATCCAATCTGGGACTCCTCTTGCAGCTATAGTTTCAGAATAATTCTTAGGAATATAAAAATAGAGAATATAGATGGACAAGAAAAAATCATGGTCATGCCAAAATTTATAAACATTTTTAAAAATTAAAGTACTCTATATATGCTGAAAGGAATACATACTGTTTGCAGATAACTGCTAAGAACATATTATACACCAAACAATTTTCTAAGATGTTTTCATACTAACTTACATAATTAAAATACTAATAACTGCATGAAGCAGTTATGGTTACTAGCCCCATTTTACAGAAAAGGAAAGTGAAGCACAAAAATCAATTGTCCAACATTGTATTTGGTATAGTCAGGATTTCAAGGAGTGTAGTGGTTTTAAACCCTGGTCTCTTAACTAATAAAATATATTGCCTTTTATACAGTTCAGTAAAATATATGGAAGCTGGCTTCATTTAAAATATGTCTTATGAACAAATTATGTTCCTACATCGATGTGTGACTTATTTTGAAACTTCTCAGATTCCTTTTCCCCTCCTTACTGCAAAATATTTTCTTTTGTCTCTTCATATTTTTCCAAGTGCCCCACTCTGATGCCCAATAAAGTGCATCATGTTACAGAGAGGATTTCCTGATCTACATTGCTAAATGATGGTAAAACTGGATAGTTTTAAGTAAACCAGGAAGAGAATGTACCTGAGTGAGAGAACAAAGGTTTAAGTCATATAAGAACAAGTCATGACAATCAAATGGATATTTATTCTGGACTGAACTTCAAAATGCTTCTGATGAAGAAGGATGAAATAAAATGAAAAATTGCCCTAATAACCTATCAATCATTTATGATAATACATGCTTCTCTGAGTTAAACTTCTATCTTTTTAATATGCATAATAGTATAGCTAACTAATAAATAAGAGATTGCTATTAGATATTCATAACATAGATATGCTAAGTCTGTTTTCAATTATGATGAAATTTTTAGTGTCCAACTTCTTTGTATAAAGTTGATTTGTTATTATTCATAAATATAAGTTTTGAATTTATGAATATTTGCACATTGGAAGCATTTAACATTCATTGATTTGTGACATTAAGTGGATTTTTCTACATTTGTTATTTTAATCAAGTGACTAAAAGCATCAATATAAAATAGTTGAGAATTTGAAGTTGAATTGAACTAGAGCTAAGCCAAAAAAGGATTGAAAAAAATGCAAACTCTAATATAATCTTCCACTCCAACTGCTTTCTCTAAAGTCATTTTTCATTTCTATGTTAGAAACATAGCTACCAGATCTTTTTGTATTGATGAATAACAGTGGATATATACTTTTAAGATTTATTTATTTATTTATTTATTTATTTGACAGGGAGAGAGAGAACAAGCAGGGGGGGTGGGAGAGGGAGAAGCAGACTCCCTGGTGAGCAGGGAGCCTGGATATAGGGCTTGATCCCAGGACTGTGGGATGATGTGGCAGGCTCTTAGCTGACTGAGCTACCCAGGTGTCCCCAGTGGATATTTTTCTATGTTCAGACTTACTCTGTTATTGTGACTAAACTCAATCAAAGATGGTCATAAGCTTATGAGAGTATATATATATATATATATATATATATATATATACACACACACACACACACACATATATACCAATTCTGAAATATATAACATCTATCCTTTGTTCAGCCATACTGTAAGAACTATCTTCATCTATTTTCTTTCAGTTCAGTTGAAGTGTATTATATTTGAGAGATTGCTACTCAGACTGGACCCTTAATAGTGAATTATGTCTACTCCTCAACTTTGCAGTTCTAGACCCATAATTTTATCAGTCCATCTATGAATGATAATACTTTCAAGATACTAATTCTTATATCAATGCATTGATTCAAAATGGGATATAATTCCTGCATGATAAATGAATATTTTTGTTCATAGCCCTCCCTTCTATTGTATAACTTTACTCAAAGGACATATTTCTGAGTCAGAATGAAACTTAGAATAAAAAATAGACAAGATAAAAAATAGACAAGATTTAAATATTATTAGGAATAACACACAAATTTTCTAGTTACTTAGTTAATTCAATATAAATTTTCCTAATATTTTGCAAAATAATTAACTGTGTGTCTTTCAGTTTCCAGACATTGCTCCTGGTGCTGAAATGCAGAGGTGAAATACGTAAAATCCTTGATCTTACAGTGTTTACATTCTTGCAGGGAAGCTGGATTATATATAAATGCACCCTAAGTGATGTAAAGGTGCAGTAGATATTTTAGGTTGAATGGTAAAGGAAGGTTTCTCTGAGGAGCTGTCCATTAATCAAAGAACAAAATGGGGGAGTGGGAAATGTCAGGTATGTATCAGCGGGAAGAGGGCTCCTAGCAGGAGAATCAGCAATAGCAAATGCCTTGAAGAGGAAATGAGTACTAGGGAGAGGGAGAGTAGAGCTAAATGAAAGAGAGTGAGGGAGGAAATGTTTGAGAAACACATGGGAGCCAGATCACATAAGCCCATTAGCCATGTTAGGCATTTTAATTTGATTTTGAGTGATCAGAATTCCTTTAAGAGTTGTAAACAGGAGTACGATATGATTTGATTTGAATATATAAAAAATGATGACTGCTATGTGGACAGTGTATGGGAGCAGTGTAGAAAAAGGAGCACCAGAGGGGAGGTTATTACTGAAGTCCAGGTGAGAGACTACAGTGGCTTGAACCAGAGGAACAGTGAGGAAGTGATGAGAAGCAATAAGGCTATTCAGTTAACCCAAGAAGATGTGCTGGTATAAAGGATGTAGAGTATGATTAAAAGGTTGGATCAATAATAAATCTTAGGATTTGGGCCTGAGCAATCAGGTGAACAGTGATGACATTTAGTGAGATGGTAAAGAGAGACAGAAGCAAATTTGAAAGGAAAACCAAATGTTCTGTTTTATCTCATTAACTTTGATATATTTATTAAAAAATGAAATGGAAATGGCAAGTAGGAAGTTGGATGCATGACTTCATTGCTACATTAAGGTCTTGAGATAAAATGTGGGTGTCATTGGCATAGAGAACTTATCTGAAGACATGAGACTTGATAAAATTATTGAGGGCACAAATAAAATGAGAAGGAAGATATTAGAAGTATTTTGCTAAAGGCAGAAAAATAATGAATGTTGCACATCCAGAGAACAGATAGATTTGAGTGGACAGTGAGGATAAATGTGAAAATATAAGATGCTATTAACAAAACTAGGGAATGTGAGAGCACTAAAATGTTTGGAAGAGAAAGGTAGAATTTGGGAGTGAACTGATAGATTGTGGGTGTATTTTTTAATTCTTTAGTTCAATAAACAATAGAACATGATATTACTCCAAAGGAAATTACAAATAGAAAGCTGTATATAGGATATCTGGAGAGCATCTGCTGATTTAGAATTCATCTTCATGGCCCAGGTAAATTCCAGAGCATGAATACACCACTTAGAGGTAAAAGTAGAATTTTTCTTTTTATTTGTACGTTTTAGATTTTTGTTGCTTTTGTTGTTATGGAGTTGAGCGACAATCTCACAGAGATAGTAGAACCTTTTGGGTGAATTTCTAAATAACCGAAGCTATAGTCCCCACAATGTTGTTTAGCATTTATAACTACAAAAGTTCACACTAGGAATAGCCAACAGGACAAGAAGAAGTAATATTCAGGTTTGTTTAATCTTACATTGTAATCTTCTTACATCATTTATATGTCTATATTATAAATAGTAAAATAGGAGAATAAAACAAAAATCTGAACAAAACAAAATAAAAAATGATACAAACCCCAGAACTTTGAGGAATCCTCTTGGAAATTGCATATCTTGAAAATATTTTACCTTAAAGATCATTTCCTTCATCTCACTACTAATAGATACACTTGCATATCTTTTGTTATCAAGTGTTTTGCTGAGTTTATTTATTTATTTATTTTGCTGAGTTTAATTGTATGATTATCTCTACTATTTTACATAATCTCTAAGTTACTTTGGTGAATTGTCTTTGTAAAAGGAGCAGTCCTGAACCTCTAAAGTCATGGTGTGGGAAGGAAGGAAACTTCCAATTGAAGGGAAAATTTTGTAAATAATGAATTGATTTTCTACAATGCTCAAAGTTGAGGAGCATGACATGGACAGGGTTAATGGTTGAATTTGTATGTTTTATGGCTCCTTTTAGAGAGAGAGTTAAGATAAGAGTATCAGATGAGATATGCATGCACCCATTATCTTTTGGAAGGCTTAATATACTTCCACATATTAAAAACAGATTTCACTTGGTGTGAGGAGAGCTGGTTGTTATGTATAAGTGATGAATCACTAAATTCTACTCCTGAAACCAACATTACACTATATGTTAACCAACTAGAATTTAAACAAAAACTTAAACAAATAGAAACAAATTTAACTATATCCCTTCCTCTGTTAATATGCAATATCTTTAAACTGCCATGAACAACTGAGAGAATTTTATCTGTAAATGTAATGGGTAAAACAACAGTATATTTACATAATTATTAGTGACTCATGATACTTTGTCTGTCACTTTGTTACTGATGGACAAGGAGTATGCTAGGATAGTTCCATGTCTAAGACTCTGTCAGCCATATCGACCACAGAATAATTTATTATCCGACTTCGTATCAGAATTAAATATTTACAAGATTAGAAAAGAAGGGGTGATATATGGCTAAATTTCATTCATAAAATTAATTTTGAAGGTAACTGTATTAGTTTCATATTGTTGCTATAACAAATTACCACAAATATAGTGGCTTAAAGGAACACGAAGTTATTATATTAAAGTTCTAGATATCTGTAGTTGATAATGATACTCAGTATGCTGAAATCAAGTACCAGAAGGGGTGCGTATCTTCTGGAAGCTCTAGGGGAGAATTTATTTCTTATTTTTTCAACTTCTAGAGGTCACCTGCATTCTTTGGGTCCTAGCAGCTTCACTCTAAAATTTTGCTTGCCTCATTATATCTCCTTCTCTGACTATAACATTTCAGCTCTCCTCTTGTAATGACTCTTGTGATTATACAGGACCTACCCAAATAACCCAACTTAATCTCCCCAGTTCAGGTCTTTAACTAAATTACATCTTCAGGGTCCCTTTTGCTATGTTCTGTAACATATTCACAGATTCTGGAGATTAGGACATGGGCATCTTTAACATTATTCAGCTACTGCAGTGGTCATTAAGCCTTAGTTTGAAACTTATGACTCTTCTTGAGATGAGAGTCATTCCACTACTCTTGATATGGTATAAAATTGAAACTTTATACAAATATAAATGAAACCAAAATCATTCCATATTTTTTAAACTGGATTAAAATATCCTGTGATTATAAATTGATCTAGGTAATAATGTCATCAAAGATACCATGCAGGAATTCTCAGGTAATTTAAATGTATTTCAAAATAGTGTAAAAATATTTCACAATGGCAAATAAATATTGAAAGGCCATGAGAGTTAAAAGCATTTTCACAAATGTTGTCATATATCCAAAAGATTTCCTTTTTTTTTTTTTTAAGATTTTATTTATTTATTTGACAGAGAGAGACACAGTAAGAGAAGGAACACAAGCAAGGAGAGTGGGAGAGGGAGAAGCAGGCTCCTGGCTGAGCAGGAAGCCCAATGCGGGGCTCAATCCCAGGACACTCGGATCATGACCTGAGCAGAAGGCAGAGGTTTAATGACTAAGCCACCCAAGTGCCTCTCCAAAGGATTTTCAAAGGAGACATAGATCTTAGTTTCTTTTATTCTCTTAGAAGCCAGAATCTAAAATATGTGTAATTGTGGGGAAAAAAAAAATTCTAGTACTTGAGACCAAAAAAGCTTGTGTGAATTCATAATTCAAGTTTACTTAATAAAATTTGAATTTTAGTTTCAGATGTCTATGAAATAAGTGACAAGAAAGGATGCACCTTTTTTTTTTAAAGAGAAGTTAAATAAAACAGCCATTAATACATGCAATCTCTTTTTAAGCAGAGATCATTCCAATAAGCCTTTTACACAAGTCATCCTAATAATGCAATTGATGAGGAACATCATTATTCTGGCTGTTATAAACCAGACCCCACCTCCAAAATGAAAATGGAGCAATGCTTCTAAAAAATTCACTATAGCCTAATTCTGTACTTACTAGGGGAATGGTAGATTCTTGGTTCAAAATCCTCTGAAGAAAAGAAAGTGAGGAAAAGGATATGACCACATAGCGATGAGCCACATTTCAACACAAATATGTTGTAAAATTACTAAAAAGGTTTCTTATGACTTCTCAGCATTATATCTGTACATAATATTGGAGCAAAACCTCAAAATGTATGAGGCAACTTTATTATCAAGATGAGTCTTAACATACAGCAATATTCCAAATTTTGAGCATAAGTAATATTGACCTGAACTGAATGAATTTATGTTTCTCAGTGCTGTGCAGCAATGCTGTCGTATGGGTGGGTCTGAGTCTGGGTTTCCTGGAACATGTAACTGTAACAGTTGACAAAATCTAGCCCTCAGGGACATTTTATAGATCTATAATCACCTCTGGAGAACTGTGAGTCAATAAGCCCATGAACAGATAGGCATGAATATAAAGCATGAATATAATATTCTCATCACCAAGGGATGAAATCTTTCTCTGGAATTGCTCATGTTTGCTAAAAGAATATTTCCTCTATTTTCTTAGACCAATATTCCAAAATGTTAAGGAAAAGAGCAAATTATACCCCACTGCTAAAAATGAGCATTGTATATGCCTTTAAACTGTCCATTGTTCTGTAATGTAGATACATGTGCTTCTGGAAAATGGTCTTACAAATCAATATGAGTGAAGAAAAAAATAATTTGTGGGATTCTTGAATGATTCCTAGCAAGCAGCAGGTGGAGTTTAAAACAGAAGTTAGAAGATTTTTGCATGCTTTTCTGTTTACAGTAGAGAAAGCTGTATCCTGGGCCAATTTAGAGAACTTTTTGGAAGACAGACTTTGCTGTCTTGTTTGTCGTGTATCACTAGGTGCCAGGCTACACCTTGCATATCGATGTCACCATAGTTGATGTGGCGTGTCCTGCTATGTTAGAAAAAATAAAGAGCTCAACATCAGACAAGAGACCTTCACAGAGCAGACATGAAAACAGAGGTTCTGGTTGCTTCTAGTTCAAATGATATCATTATATCTGGGAATAAATATTGTGATTTTTGGTCTCTGGTCCCCAGGGGAATAACTATAACCCATAAGCATTTTGTAATATTTTGCATTGAAAAGAGTGACTTTACCAATGTTGAAATTGAAGTTCCATAATTCATATATATGTCTCTCTTGATTCATTTTTTATTGTTCCTATTTTTCCCATAGATCATGTAGGTGGCACTAAGACTAGTGCATAATTACCTGTTTTGTTCTGTTTGCTAATCACTTCATAAACATTACTCTTAGAGGGCATGGACTATATGTTATCATTGATCACCTTCATAAAAATGGCCTATTAGTAGAACTATAATAAGAAATAAAGTAGTAGCCTTCCATTTTCATCTATTATACAGGAGCATGTAAAATTTGATCAGTATGAATATTTTGTAAGTCCAATTTTTTTTGGTGTATACAGTTTGCATTTTTAAAAAATGTTAGACTTACATTAAGAACAATTTAAGTGAAAATCTTCTGTGACTGCAACTTTAACAAACACAAATATGAGTGTGATTAAACTGCCATTTTATGAAATGCATATTCTTAATGTCAAAAAAATCATACTTATATAATTATAAAATACACATCCTTTTAAGGTTGCTAAAATCATACTTATATAATTATAAAATATACATTCTTTAAGAGGGCTAAAGTCATCTTAAAACAAAACTGCTTTTACAGTTTTAAAGATTAATGTGCTGTGCACCCGAAGGTTTATAGCAGCAATGTCTACAATAGCCAAACTATGGAAAGAACCTAGATGTCCATCAACAGATGAATGGATAAAGAAGATGTGGTATACTTATACAATGGAATATTATGCAGCCATCAAAAGAAATGAAATCTTGTCATTTGCGACGACATGGATGAAACTAGAGGGTATTATGTTTAGCTAAATAAGTCAATCGGAGAAAGACAACTATCATATGATCTCCCTGATATGAGGAAGTGGAGATGCAACATGGGGGGGTTGTGGGGTAGGAAAAGAATAAATGAAACAAGATGGGATCGGGAGGAAGACAAACCATAAGTGACTCTTAATCTCACAAAACAAACTGAGGGTTGCTGGGGGGAGGGGGGTCGAAAGAGGGAGGTGGGGTTATGGACATTGGGGAGGGTATGTGCTATGGTGAGTGCTGTGAAGTGTGTAAATCTGGTGACTCACAGACCTGTACCCCTGGGGATAAAAATACATTATGTGTTTATAAAAAAATTAAAAAAAATAAATTAAAAAAAAAGATTAATGTGCTCATTGGTTGAAGAGGGATCAGTTTTTCAAATGTGTGTACACAATAATTAAATACATTAAAATGATGACTTAACAAAAAATTAAAAAATCACAATTCCTAGTCATGTCTCTATGCCCTCATATATTATCAACAAAAAGACTAATCATTTTAATGAATATTATGGCTTGATATTACTTCATTTTAAAGTCTTACTTTTTACTGATTGTTTTCTATTAATGTGCAATGCTAAGTCCTGGATAAAAGTTTAAGTTATTTTTCCTTCTGATAAATGTTACCACTAGATAGGTCTTATTCCTTACCTTCTAGTGGGCCAGATTTTACTTCTCATTCTCTTCCATATAGATTTATTTTCCATAATCAATTATACTTTAATATTGGCCAAAACTGTTACTTCAAAACAAATGACTAAGGATATAGATTTTTATACTAACGCAATGCATTAAATGATTACAAAGAAACTTGAACAGCATTTTGATATATAGGCCTCCCTTGCTTTTTGAAAGCCCATGCAAAGTCATTTTACTTTTATGAAAGACCCACAGTAGCATCTGTTTTCGCTAACTGGAAGAAATTCAAAGAGAGTTTTTGCTTTTAAGGTGTTGGGAAGGACTAAAAAGTGGAAATACAGCCGAGGTTGATTTACAATGAGCAGAATGGGGAGAGGGGTGCTGCAAAGTTCTTTCCCTGGGAACTATACTCAGCATCTCACATCAAGTGGCCATAGCTTCAATTTATGTCCGTGCTTTATCTCGATTTATTTTGGGCATCCGTTAGCAAGATAGTCCTAAGGTATCAGAAAAGCCTAAGAGAGGTGACTCTTTGCATCTGGAAGTGCTCAAAATTTTTTCCATATAAATTAATTGTAATTGGTTCTTCACTTTATGGCATTTTGGCTAACCAACGTTTTAATAGGAAAGCTCTACTTTTGGATAGCAAAGGAAACCTGTATATCTGAAATATTAAAGTGCATTATTATCCCACACACAATTTATTTTCTACAGATAGAAATAGCGTGCAACATTTGGAAATGCCAAACATAGAAAGGAAACAAATCCTAGATAAAACTATTTAAGATTGATTTAACATGCATAGGATTTCCCAATTAGAACTTTCACATTAGCATTCCATTTTAAACAGTTGATCTCCTAATGAGATATCCCCAGCAATGAGAAGTAAGTTGCAGGACTGAACATAGCTGTAAGGCCTGCATCTGGAAAGGACTACATTTGGTATTTTAAAAACTATTTCTTTTGGTAAAGAAAGTGCTACACTGCCACCTTCTGACAATGTCTTTCTTCCAGATCAGAAAAATTTCTGGTCTAAATGGAGTATACATTGCTGATATGTTTTTGGTATCATTAATCCTTTTAAGGCATAGAAGATTAGAATATCTTACAGTGTCTTTAAATAATTATCTGTACTGTTACACACAAATAATTTAAACTGCACATATGTATGTTATGCAAAATAATAGTAACCATATACCCAACATCCAAATGAAGAATTAAACATTATCAACAACCTTGAAGCTGCCTGTACACATCTCTCCTATGCTAAATTTAAAATTTAACTTTGAAAAAAAAATTCACTCTGAAAATATATTATTTTTTTAACAGTTGCCATTAGAGTGACCTTTATGCAGGTAATATTTTTGTAGTTTGTTTACTTAGCATTTCTGTGGTTTTCTGTTACTCCTAGCCTATCTGCATGCATGTGGTTGAAAGTGCTTGTTTTCACAGATAGGACACCCTTCTTTTTTTTATCTTTTGCTATGTTGGGGGAAAATACTTTGTTTACTTAACAAAGACTTATTGGACACCTACTATGTGTCAGTTTCAATAGCAAGTAGAATAGACCTAATGGACAACAAGATGAAATAATTGGTTACCCACTGGACAAGTTTTATAAGGAACTCTGGGAAACAACCAAATAATTAAAATCCAGATAGATAAGTGCCATAGTTAAACTAATACAAAGTTCTTTTTTCTCAATCTGGCTTATTTTCAAGAACCTGAGGGTAGTGCAGACACTGACAGAAGACCTGGGCAGCATAGAAGCTTAATTAAATAATGGATTGGTTCAGGGCACTGTCATCTGGTCAGTAATGTGATTGAACCCAGGATTTTAAATCAAATGTCCTGTGAGGAATTCTTTTTTGTCACAGTTCACTTAGTAAAGCAATAGATGTCCTGTAATATACAATACTGCTCCTCTAGTAAAACTGGCAAATACTGTTGACTATAAGATTCATAAAAAAGTAGTACTTGAAAGAGATATATAGCTGACACTTGAGCAACACAGGTTTGAACTCTGTGGGTCCTCTCATGCGTGGATTTAAAAAAAAATGAATACAAGACGTATTTTCCCTTTTTTATGAATTTCCTAATGACAATTTCTTTTCTCTAGCTTAACTTAATTGTAAGAATATAGTGTATAATACATACAACATAAAAAACACAAGTTAATTGACTGTTTATGTTACCAGTAAGGCTAATGGTCAACAGTAGGGTATCAAAAGTCATTCTGGGGGGTGTCCAAAGTTGTACATGGATTTTCAACTGCATGAGAGGTCAGTGCCCCAAACTCCTGCATTATTCAAGGGCCAACTGTAGATGAAAATAGTATTAGCTCCCTTTCATAAGGAAATAATTCTAAAGGTTGAGATGATAAAGTTTGCTTATAAATGTCCAGGCAAAAATGGTAGTCACTATTGTTCATTGTCGTTTTCCTTAGAATTTTAAAATAAAATGAAATTGTAGGCTCATTTACATAAACAAAAATATTTTCAAAAGTAAAAAGCTTTTCAGATGAACATTAATTGAAATAACTTCACTGTTTGGAATTTCTTATTAATAATAACCTATATTTAAAAACATCTGATTTTACTGGTGACCACAAATCATACAATGTGCTAAGAAAAGTTAAGTTCCTGTACTTTCGGTAGGTAAGCATGTAAAATGGATTAAGTTTGGAAATGGCTAAAAATCTCTCTTTTAGTTTTGTGCTTTTAGCTCTATATCAGTTTTAAAACTTATATACAGATGTTGTCTGATGTCACATTGCCTTAGGTAGAAATATGAAGGGTCATTCAACAATCATTTTTATGGCTTTCCATGAAAAGAATCTCATCCTAATTCACTGGAAGGGCACTGAGTAAATCTCATAGTTTTCTAAAGTCATCTTGTACCTTGTGGCTTGCATAAAGCCAATCCTACCAAAGCTGCTCTTCCACGATTTCCTCGTGGGTCTTGGTTTGTTTCTAAGGAAAATTTCAACTTTTTTTCATCTAAATGATTTTTTTTTTATTTAAGCATTTCCAAATGACGTAATTCTTAATGTTCATAATCTTTAGCAAGGCTGGATTTAGAGCATAAAAATATCAATTGTTTTTTTCCAAGGAGATTGGTATCACATCTGGATCTTATATGATATTACTTTCATGAAACCCATTGTCTAAACAATAATTGGATCACCTTCATTAATTCATATTAAACATCTTGTTTAATTGTTTAAGCAATGAAATTAAATTGTATGTTACACAAATATGATTGTTCTATGCTTCAATAGTTTTCTCATCCTTTTATATGTGGTCTTTACAAAACATTATGTAGAGTTTGCCTTTTCTACTTATGTCCCTTTTTTATTATTGCTATTCATCTTCATTTCTTTTTAAAGTACTGTCCTTTAATTTACAATATACTTACTTGGAATTCTGTTTTTCCTTCTATGTTTTCTCCTTCTATGTTGAACTTAATAAAGTTCCTCTTTATCACTTATTATCTGTTTCATCCCCCTAAACTTTAGTGGAACTTAGAAAAGCATGTCATTTTTAAAGACTAGACCAAGCATAAGGAAGGCATTTATATTTGAATTATTTAGTGCTTGAAAAATTTTTCAGGGAAGATAATGGCAGGTATTGCTCCTTCCAGACAATTAGTAATCTCTATTTGAAAGACAAGTCTGCACCAAGGTGCATATTGCCAGTTTACATATTGTGGTATTTGGACAGATTCCTGACAGGGCACCAAACAGTCTATGCACTCAGATATAAGAGAGAAAATGAGAGCATGATTTACTCCGTGTAGATACATGATTGTTAGTTCCTGTGCTTACAAGTATATAATTTAAGATGGAAAACTGGGCTGGAGTAAAATTTTAATAAAATGGCTTGGGAAAGAAAATTTTCCCAATACTTGATCTAAGCCATTTATAGAGACTGAAATAAAAGCAACTTTGAAATATTATCAAGTCCTTCATTTGCCTTTTACTCAAACAGGATTGGCATTGCACAAGGTTAAATTATGCACCTAACCACATGGAGAATTTTGTTTTACTGTGAATTAAATTGCAAGTGCCTCACCTTGCAATATTAGAATTGTTTTCCTTTAAGTCCTAAAGGTTTTTCAATCTTCAGTAGTTCCTTATTAAAATGCAAATACTTTAGGATTGGAAAGCCCTTAACTCAAAAGTATTTAACACTTTAGGAAGCAGAAGGGCGTGATGACCTCTGAGAGTAAGTCCCTGATGTCAGGATTGAAAAAGAGGGGAGTGTGCTGGGGAAGACCAGAGCAGCCACTTGGAATTGTCAATATTGCCTCTCTACAGAGTAAATATGTTACATTCTTGGTGTATTTAATCATTTCTGTTTAATCTATCTTTTCTTTAATACATGGGGGTGGAGTTTTTCCTCTCATTTTCCAAAGGGGTCCAGCAGGCAGCAAAATCAGACCAATCAAAAAAAAATTTTTTTTTTTTTAGATTTTATTTATTTACTTGAGAGAGAGAGAGAGAGACAGTGAAAAGGGAGAGAGAGAGAGAGCACAAGCAGGAGGAGAGGCAGACAGAGGGAGAGGAAGAGAGAGAAGCAGGCTTCCCGCTGAGCATGGAGCCCAATTCGGGGCTGATCCCAGGATCCTGGGATCATGACCTGAGCTGAAGGCAGCCACTTAACTGACTGATCCACCCAAGCACCCCCAGACCAATCAAATTTAAGCCCTTGCCAGTCAAGCTAGAAGTGATATGCTTCCTCCTCAAACAGCCTACAGAACAATTGTTCTGATCACGGCCTGTAGATGAATAGAATATTATTTACTTTCCAGAGGATTTCCTTCAGTGACACATTGATTTGTTAAAAGAATATGATTAAGAAATATTAAATGCTTCTTTAAGCATATGTACATCTATAGTTTCTACTTCATACAATTACATTTTGGCCAATGTACCTGTAGAAAACTAAATTTATTTTAAATTTATTACCAAAGATTGGGGCAATAACATGTTTGTTTAAGTATTTCTTATTCATCGTAATATGACATCATGGGGCCCCATATAGGTACTGCATTGTTAAATGTAAAACAAGAATCATGAAAATCATATTTAAGTAGTCTGTGAAGTTCTTTTTAAATAAATGAATGAATTAGTTGATGAATCCTGAATTATGCTGGAGAATTGAAATATATCTGTATCTGCTAAGAGTCTTTGGTAACAAAGGTCACAACAAACTAAAATGACACTGTAAAACATAAATGTATATTTGCTAGCTCCTTTAACTTCAAGATGAAGAGACAAGGAATTTTTCCTTTAATGAAGGGATTTACTTATTTTTAATGAAGTAGAAATCTTCTCATGTTAGCAAGTACAATCTATTTATTTTAGCAAGAACTCAATTGCACCCCTCTCTACATCCCATACTGTCAGCTTCCTAGTAATCCTAAATATTGCTCTGAGTACAGTGGTTCCCAGCTTCCCATCTGTATATCACAAAGGAAAATGTTAGCTTCTTATAGCCATTTCAGGAAAGAGAAAAAATTTTATAACCATTATTTTTCCAGAAAACTGCCCCACATATGTATTGATCCAAATGGACTCAAATGCCCATTGTTAAACATATAATTTTATCCAGGAAAATGCTTTGTACTGGTTAGTTTGGCATGGGTATCTGAGCTAATGACTGCAGCAAGAGGGAGGGGATAGGTTCTCACTAGGGTGTGAAAATGAAATTACATTTGAGTCATAGAAATAGCATGGTTGCTGAACATGGTGAAAGGGATGCTGGAAAAGCAACCACATTGTCACATACAGCCTATCCCAAATATGACTTAAGGCTCCTCATTGTTTTTTGTTAAAATTCTATTACATCACTTAAAAATATGAATAAGAATTCATAAGGAGATTATAGTCATAGATATCTGATTCATATTAACATAGTGGCACATAGGGACAGAATGAGTACTTTCCACACACATGTGGACATAACCCTGCAATACATACACACACATTCATATAGATAAACACAAAAACAATATGAAGGCCAGAATGTGTATCTATGTGTGCTTCAAATTTATATGCATAGATGCATATCTGAAACCTTGGAGTTTAGATGAGAAGTCTCACACTGATATTAAATAGAATGCCCCCCCCCAACTCTATTTTAACTTTTGAAATATATGTTTTGTACAATGTTTATAGCATATTATATGCTTATACAAAGTAAAATTCTCAATCAGTGCCTCTTTTGAAATAACTACAATTCTTTCTCTTTTTTTTTTGCAGTAATTCTCATTCTTGAAATATTACAACACAATACATTTTTTAACAATAAAAACAAATTATTTTTTTAAATAGCATTTTAAAGGGGCACCTGGGTGGCTCAGTGGGTTAAGCATCAGACTCTTGATTTCAGATGTGGTCATGATCTGAGGCTCCTGGATGGAGCCCTGCATCAGGCTCCATACTCAGTGGGGAGTCTGCTTGAAACTTTCTCTACTTCTCCTTCTGCCCCTCCCCCTGCCCATTCTCTCTTTCTCATTCTCCTTCTCTTTCTCTCTAAAATGAATAAATAAATTTTTAAAAAATAATAAAATAAAATAACATTTTAAGCATTTGAAAATGTGTCAAAGATAAGTTCCTAAATCTATCCTGTAAGATGAATATGCTATTCTACAATCTGGCTTAGCAAACTTTTTTAGCAAAAGGGCAGATAACAAATATTTTCCGCTGGGCATGCCATATGGTCACTATTGATGTTATAGTACAAAACCAGCAATAGCCAACATGCAAATGAATAAACTTGTCTATGTTTTAATAAAACTTTATTTCAAAAACAGGCAGCAGACCAGATTTGGTCTGTACGTAGAAGTTTGCCTACCTCTATTATATGAAATCATTAATTTATCCAAACAAATAAATTTAGATGTATTGCTCATTCATTTTTAAGTAATATATAATTTTGAGGTGGTTGTCTCGTAAGAATAAGCTTATTGCATCTAATAGTGGTGAAAAATATAATTTACAGATGTCAATCCAAGAGATTACATAGATTAATTCATGTAAATATGATTAATCTTGTCTAATTCTGTTAAGATACTTTTCCTATTACCTTGTGATCACAAAGACAGATTTCTCATAAACTACACAGTTATTGTTACTTAATAACAATTGTATGTATTTCTGGTTCATAAGGAATTTCACTCATTTCTGAATAATTAAATATATAGCAAAACCTAACTAATTTATGAGAATTTGGAGATTTTGAATAAAAATTATATTTAGATATGTGTTCACATGGAAATAAAATAGTCTAAGCAAGCAAACTGAATGGAGCTAATGAAAACATCCATAGAATTCCACTAATACAAATAATGAGCAACTTTTTTTTTTTACCTTCTTTAGTGAATATGTGATCTGCCAAGTGGCCACTTTAATCACTAAGAATTTAGAAGTATTAGTCAGAGTTTAAATTATAGCATCTTAAAATCAAAGGAACATGGTAGATATTGATTAGATAAAAATTGCAATAGGTGAAGGAAAGTATAGTTTAGGAATAGATGAATCAAACAGAAACTTAGGCTTTACATTATGTGACTTCATTAAATTAAAGAACTCTCCAAAAACCGTTTGAAGAAATTGTATTCTGGAAACGAATTTTTCTGGAACTATCTGTGGACCTTCATTGCGATTAGTAGTCTTCTGAGAATTTAGAGAAATTTGGTGATTAGTATTGAAATTTGGAGATTTTGCCTTGTTCTAAATACTCAAACTAGATCTTCAAGATACTAGATTGCTATTGTTAAATGTAGGACAAAGATTTGACACTATGAGATAAACAAGAGAAGACCACAGAAAAATTTAGCCATAGAAATATTATAAAGTTAGAAGTCCCCAAAGTCTGAGAATTTCACTGCTTGTAAGAGAGTTTATAGAGTCTAGTGTTGGGAATTGTCAAGTGATCCTAATTTATAGGAAATGTTATTTTCTGTTGTTGTCATAGACAAGGTTGAAATATTGAAAAAAAATCCATGTGGCAGGGTGAATAGTTAATGGGATTTGTGGCAAAAATACTTCATGATCAGCGAATTTGCTATGATAGGCCTTATTCTTTCAGCCTTCCTTACAGTTAGATAGGAGTCCTGTGACTGCTTCTGGGTGACTAAGAGACTAATTAGATACATTATTTCTGGGCAAAAGAAGTGAAATTTGATAGGCAATCTCCATCTGGTTCTACAGTTCCACGGAAAATTTAAAAGCCAGATATTCCAGTTCTTGCACTTTCTGATGAAGACCTACAGCAGGCTTTACGAATATATAAATCTGCTATGCCGCTGAAATTTCAGGGTCTGTTTATTGTGCCTGCTCCTATTAGTTACTCTGACTAATATAGGGTGTGTATGTTAACTGGATAACTATTTGTTGACAGGGAAATGAGAAACTATCTGTCTAGAAGATAAATTTTTGCTGTTGACAATCTAAGGAGGTGGCAAAGAGCAGTTTTGGAGATGCATATACTCCAGAACTGAGCCACTGCTGCAGACTTTGTGGCAAAGAGTCATGGAATAAACTTAAGTTTCCTGGCTTCTATGATTCTTTTGAGAAGAATCATAGTAAGGATGAGATCTGAATACAGAGGTCAGATACTAGATCACAGTAAGTTTCCAGCTCTTGACTCTTATCTCCCACCAGCAAGTTTCCAGGGGAAAAGTAGAGATCAGATTAGAGCCTAGTCAGGCTTCCAAACACCCCCACCCACTCTCATATTTTAATCCAGAATGCCACTGTTGGCAGTATACTGGGACTACCCTGGCATCACTCCCAGAGCATTTTGGAGACCTCTAAATGGGTCGACCGAATTGATTAACACATTGCAGCTTGGCCAGGATTTTGATGAAACTTGAGATGTTTTTGTTTCAGATTTGTAAGAAGTAGATCCAGACACTAACTGCCTTATGTGCTTTCATAGAAAAAAAAAAAAAAGAAAAAAAAATATCAGGGGTGCTTGGGTGACTCAGTCATTAAGCATCTGCCTTTGGCTCAGGTCATGATCCCAGGCTCCTTGGTTCTAGCCCTGCGCTGGGATCCCTGCTCAGCTGGAAACCTGGTTCCCCCTCTCTCATTTCCCCTGCTTGTATTCCCTCTCTTGCTGTGTCTCTCTCTGTCATATAAATAAAGAAAATCTTTAAAAAATATATCAAAGAAAGAGAACTAAATTCTGATGCTCATGTCTTCACCATGACCTCACCAAATTTTGTGTGTGTGTGTATAGTTCTTAGGCTTTCTACAAGTAATTTTTTTAGACATAGCCTTACTAAGGTAGGCATAGACAAAGAAAGAGAAGGAGATAGGCAATATGAAGGAGATGTTAGAAGACATGGCAGACAAGGAATGCATAGCATATGTCTAATTGGGTGCTGGAAGGAGAAAAGAGTGGGAAGAAGGTAGTCAATGTCCATAATTTGAAAGAGACACCAATCCTCAGATTCTAATGACCCAGTATACCCAAAGCAATATGGAGAAAGAAAGGAGCAAGGGGAAGGAAGGACAGAAAGAAAGAAGATAGGTCCCAACTTAGACACATCATAGCATCATAGGAAAACCACAGATGGGAAAGAAGACAATATATATTACGAGACTACGAGAGGTAGTCTCGTAGTAGCCACAGCACAGAGGTATTTCTGCTCTGTTCCTGGATCTTAATTTGTAAAAGCAACTGAGTGATGACACATAGAAGTCAATGCCATTGAAAGAAAAATTCAGTGTTACAGTTCCCCTAGAAACAATAGGCACATTTAGCCTCAGAGCACCCCAAGAGGATCACCAGGTTTTGTTCAGGAAGCAAAAGCAGGAAAAACAGAAGAGCTTAGTCCAGTAGCTTTTTACTGAGGTTTCCTCAGGAAACATATAGCAGAACAGGTGAACAGTATAGGATTGTCTACTGTGAATAATTTCAGTGGCTTTGGGCTATAGAGATGGTCCTTAATTTTCTGGGACATGGGCCTGGGATGACTAAAGTGAGGAATATTGCCTCCTGGGATGATGACCAGATGGAGGAGGCATGCTCTGGATTAGGAAATTTGCATGTCAGAAATGCTCCTGGATTTAAAAATTTATGATTTGGGAACATATTTCTGATATTTTTTTCCTAGCTAGAGAAATAAGAAAAGTAGAAGTTTAGGGGATTATTCCAACAGCTCTGATGTAGGTATGTTTTTAGTTATAGGAATGGTTATTAAAATATACATCTATATTATGTTCAACATTGTTTAAAATTATTAAAATTTTTGAAACAAGCAAAACTTCTTTGTTCCATTAAATGGGAACATGACAGATCAACTGTTTTATACATTAATTTTTTTTCAGGTAAATATAATTACCAAGACTTCCTCAAAGCCCTTGGATATAAAACATAATTCTCTTAAACAAGTCAATCATTAATTTACTTTTTATCATATCTAAAAGGAAGTTTTGTGGAAACATCAGAGTATTTTCAAATAAAACCATTTACTCTTTTGATAGTCCAAATAAATCTTTAAAAAAAGAAAATGCAGTGGTTTCTCAATAAGGGTTATCTATTTTCAACCACCTAAACATAGTCAGATAAATGTTGAAGTTTTAAAAAATAAAATATATTTTATTAACTCTCTCACTCTCAAAAGTACATAACACTCGAAGTATGAAAAGCACAGGAGGTTAAGATATTGTTATGTAAACTACATTCAGTACACCCATTGTTTTGAAGTCATATTATTGAATGATCTATTTTCATTGTTTACAAAATCTTAATAACATAAGAAAAAGTCATAATCTAAAGAAATAACCAACCAACAGTGGTCTATGTGTAGGCAACTACTTCTAATAAAGCTACAGGAATTTGCTGTACAGTTAAGATTTCTAATAGTAATTGATGACATGGAAATAATTTCTGGGAAGTTTTCCTGTCAGGTTTGTTTTTTGTGATAAAATTCATTTAAAAGAGCACATTTATGTGGAATGCTTCCTTTGTTTTGATTTAACCTGACTGGTTATGAAGTCGTTTCCAAAAGCAAATTTAGTGGGCTATCTTCTTGGTAGAAAAAGAATCAAAACAGAATTAACAATAGGAAGAAATCTGTCCTTTGATTCAATGCAAAGTTACGTGCAATTTACTTTGTAGTTCTGAATTCAATTGATAACCAGTAGAAAAAAAAAATGATAGAATACCCTATATTTGTGAAGAATTATGAAGAGCACTTTAATGTTAGATTCAGCATTAAAGTTATTGATGAAAAATAAGAAAATGCAATATTTTAAAAGAAGGGGAAAGTTGGGAAGAGAATGGTAAAAAGCATCTTTAAAACATCACCAAAGTTTGTCTTAGTCACAAACCCAAAAAGCCCAAGCACATACTGCGAAAGGAGTGTCAGTTGCCCCAGCGCAGAGGCACAAACCCAGGAAATTAGTTTTTCTCTATTTTATGAGGTCTGAAATCGGTGATTGCACTCAATAAAATGGAAAAGACCATAATATCCCAGTTTAGTCGTCTTCCATTGAATAAGTTGGGTCACATATTTATTCCTGAAATCTCTACACCAAATGTGATACAGATAATAATGGCTAACATTTCTAACCTCCTGTATCTGTTTCAGCCTATTTCTAAAAAATTATTTGATTCTTCTTGATAAGAACAAGTGTAGAACTGTCCTAAATATCTCATAGGGGGTTAAAATATCTAAATATATCTTAGGGCATATATTTTAAGACTCATGACTTTACATTTTTAGACAGAAAGGAAAATTATATACTGTAAGATTTTTTACTTATGTGAAGAAAAGTAAAATTATTCTTTTCATTTTATGCAATGTAATATTACATTCTATCTTTATAATGTCCCTATCTGATGTGATCAGAATCATAGGAATGGAGTATAAATTAAAAATCCTCATTTTTATGGGTACCTGGGTGGCTCAGTTGGTTTAAGCATCAGTTGGTTTAAGCATTCTGCTTTGTTCGTGATCCTAGGGTCCTGGAATCAAGCCTTGTGTTGTACTCCCAGCTCAGCTGGTAGCCTGCTTCTCTCTGTCCCTCTTCCCACCCATGCTTTCTCTCTCTCTCTCAAATAAGTAAATAAACAAATAAAGAAAAAAATAAAGAAATAAAATCTTAAAAACAAGTCATCATTTTTAAATTATAAAGTCACAGAAGAAATAAACCAGGTTAATTTGCTTTTATTTTTATCTACCATTTAACACATCTATTATGCACGCACATACACTCATATATACTTAGTGAGGAATTAACCATTGATATAGCTATGTATCTAATGTTTCCAAGTCTTCAGCAAATGATTTTAGTGACATATACACCTCCAGTTCTATAGCATTTTTTAAAAATGAGGCTTAAAATACTAATCAAAGCTCATCTAAGAAGTTGCTGAAGATTATATAGTTATACATGACATTATGTTTCAACTATACTTCAAAAAATTGCTTAAAAATTACATAGTTGTGCTTCTAATTCATGTCTTGCCCAGTGGTTAGTAGATAATAAAGCTCCTGTGTCCATTTGCACGACATGAAGGGGATGAATCCTCTAAAGCAATGACCCTGACTTAATAATACCCTCAATGAGGCAGAGGGCTAGAAAACTACAGAACTGTGAAGGTACATCCATCTACATACAGCTCTGCATAAAAAAGTCACATGCCCTCCTGTTGAAGAAGAGGCAGCATGTTTGGAGACCCAACATGAAAGTTACAATGCAACATCCCAAAGTCACTGACTTTCTCTCACTGCTGGTCACTGTTCTATCATAGTAGATGTCTTTTTCCCTTTCATTTCCATATACATATATATATATTTTTAATTTAAATTTACATTTTTTTGTTTCAAGCTTTTACATAAATTCTAGATGGTTAACAAATAGTGTAATACTGGTTTCAGAAGTAGAATTAAGTGATTCTTCATTACCTGTAATACCAAGTGCTCATCACAACAAGTGCCCTCCTAATCCCCATCACCTAGTTAGTTTCTCTCCATCCACCTCCCCTCCAGCAACCCTCAGTTTGTTCTCTATAATTAGGAGTCTCTTATGGTTTGCCTCCTTTTTTCCCCCTCTCCTGTGATCATCTGTTTTGTTTCTTAAATTCCACATGAGTGAAATCATATGGTATTTGTCTTTCTCTGACTGACTTATTTTGCTTAGCATGATAGACTCTAGTTTCAGCCACATCATTGCAAATAGCAAGATTTCATTCTTTTTTATGGCTGAATAATATTTCATTATGTATATATACCACATCGTTTTTATCCATTCATCAGTTGATGGGCATTTGGGCTTTCTCATAGGTTGGCTATTGTTGATAATGCTGCTATAAACATTGGGGTGCATGCGCCTCTTTGATTCAGTATTTTTGTATCCTTTCAATAAATACCTAGTAGTACAATTCCTGGGTTGTAAGGTAGTTCTGTTTTTAATTTTTTGAAGAACTTCCATACTGTTTTCCACAGTGGCTGTACTAGTTTGCATTCCCACTAACAGTGTAAGTGGGTTCCCCTTTCTCTACATCTTCACCAACATGTTGTTTCTTGTGTTGTTGATTTTAGCCATGCTCCCTGGCATTTCAAATCTTCTTAACAATGGTAACTGGAGAATTAGAAAGAAAGTAAAGTGTCATTTTCCCCTTCTCTTCTTGAGGAAATGATCTTAGGGCAAGGAAGTAGCAAGCAGACTCAAAAATGAGAGCTACAATTTGACTAAGTCTAATACCATACTCAAACTCAGCATCAAGCTGTTTATAAGCATATGTAAATTATTCCTTAGGCTAACCTCATGGAATAGATATTACTTTATTTCACTGATTCATAGTATGATTTTGACATTCTAAAATCTCAAAGTTTTGGCTGTTTCTTAAATTATATGGAATATCATAGCTGCTGATTTTTTTCTCTTATTTCTAGTGGTAAAATATATTTGTAACCTTAAATCTAATAAAAGATAGTATTTTTCCACATTTAAGACTGAAGAAACTGAGCCAAAGAGGCATACCCACTATCACATAGATAGGATTCAGATTCAGGACTGAATGGCATTAAATCTTTCCTTTTAAGTGAAACAATGTACTACTTAACACATCCCCTTTCTCTTGGATGAAAGCCCACACCATAGAATCTCATCACATTAAACAAGTTATGAGTCAAAATAAGAGAGGTTAGAATCATGAGAAGAATTCAATCTGAGGGGGATTATCAGATCCTAGTTTCAAACGTAGAGAGAAATGTAGGAGGCTGCTAGGAGCTAGGAGAACAGCCTCCACCAAAAACCAGCAAGGAGATGAGAACTTCAGCTTTAAAGCTTCAAGGAATTAATAATAAAGTAATTAAGGTTGTTGAATGCTAACAACCTGAATAAGTTGTTAGCAGATTCTTCCCCAGAGCTGCTAGATAAGATCGCAGACTGGCCAAGGACACATCGAGTGCAAGGCTGAGTGTGAGACTATTCAGATAATCCAGCTGATTTGCATTTAGACTTCTGTGCAACAGGGACAATAAGCTAATAAACAGGTATTGCTAATTAAACCACTAAGTGTGGTATTTATTTCATAGTAATAGAAAAATAATATGGGGGTGCCTAGGTGACTCAGTTGGTTAAGCAGGGTCCTGGGATCAAGCCCTGCATTGGACTTCCTACTCAGTAGAGCCTGCTTCTCTCTCTCCCTCTGCCTGCTGCTCTGCTTACTTGTGCTCTCTCTCTCTCTGTCAAATAAATAAATAAAATATTTTAAAAAAAAAGTAAAAGTAAAATAATATGGATTTTGGTGAGTGTGTGGAAGAAAGAGAGGTGAGGAAAGAGAAAGGAAAATGCACAAGCAAATGATAGGAAGTTTTTAAAATATCACAAGCAATCCATGGCAGGACATCTTTTGCTTATGATTGTCACATTCTAAATAATGCTGAAACATGTGATCACACATTTTCTCAGATCTTCACATTTCTTCTTTCTTTTTCTGAGAGAAATGCTAAAAAGAGGACTTCAATGTATGAAAACAAAAAAATTATCATTTCTCACCACCATCTCAACAGTAAGGTTAAAAACTTTGCCAGCATGGCCCTATACTTCATTCATTCTTTGAACTTTCTAGGGCTTTTTTGTAGATGATGGACTCACTGGGATAGTGAGTAGGTTATTTAGGCTTTAAGTCAATAAGAGCACCCATATGCTGATTACATCCTATTTACCAATTATCATGCCATATGCTTTATATAGATACACTCAATAAGTCCCCTAAAACAACTCTGTAGCATCATATTATTTTTTTTTTTATTTTGCAAATATGGTCAAAAGGTGTAAACAATTTTGTACTTAATTTTTAAAGGTATTCTCCATGCTACTTTAAACATCTCTCAATTATGGACTGTCTCATTGTAGTAGTGATCTTTCAAAAAAGTAAGCATACAGCTTATATTGGAAATATTAGCACAATCAAGTGATATGATTTGAATATATTTGCCTTGTAATGTGAATATTAGATCTGGGAAAAATTAACAAATGTTTTCAAAGTGCTCCAACTAAGTTATGAATTTCTTTCTTTTTAAATAGTGAATTTCTTAAAACTATTCTGTAAAGATGTTTGTAAAATAGCACATGAAACATCTTCTTTTTTTAAGCTTTTTTTTTTTTTTTTTTTTTTTTTGGTCAGAGAGAGTGAGCACAGGCAGACAGAGTGGCAGGCAGAGGCAGAGAGAGAAGCAGGCTCCCTGCTGAGCAAGGAGCCGGATATGGGACTCAATCCCAGCATGCTGGGATCTCGGCTGAAGGCAGCTGCTAAACCAATTGAGCCTCCCAGGCATCCCCATCTTTTATTTTTTTTTAAAGATTGTATTTATTTGACAGACAGAGATCACCAGTAGGCAGAGAAGCAGGTGAAGAGAGTAGGGGGAAGCAGGCTCCCCGCTGAGCAGAGAGCCTGATACGGTGCTCTATCCCAGGACCCTGAGTTTATATTCTGAGCTGAAGCAGAGGCTTAACCTGCTGAGCCACCCAAGTGCCCAGAAACATCTTTTAAAGGTCAAGTACAGGGGCGCCTGGGTGGCTCAGTGGATTAAGCCTCTGCCTTCAGCTCAGGTCATGACCTTGGGGTCCTGGGATCGAGCCCCACATCGGGCTCTTTGCTCGGCAGAGAGTCTTTTTCCCTCCCCATCTCTGCCTACTTGTGATCTCTGTCAAGTAAATAAATAAAATCTTAAAAAAAAAAAAAAAATCCTTCAGGCTTCTTATACCTCTGGGAATGGAGCCTCCCACCTCTCTCTTTCTAAAAAAAGAAAAAAAAAAAGGTCAAGTACAAATTAGATTTCATTAGTGAAAAGGATTGAAAATCTATTGTCCCAACAATTTAAAATCCATTGACGGGAACCATTGAAGGTTACTAGGACATATCTCTATTGGCAGTGTAACAAGTTGGATTGAATTAATATTATTTTGCAAATTGTTTTTTGGGAATTAGCAACACATTTCCCTTTAGAACCAATTTTAAAAATCATGGTGAAGTAACTGTCACCCAACAGAAAAGGTTATAGTGAATTAAAAAAAATATTAATTAGTATTTAAAAGCTCATAGTTCTGTAGTACTTAATACTTTACACAATTTTTCAAAGAGATTCTACAACTGTTATGTAAATGGTTGATTGAAACACTAGATCAATTTTACTTAAAAATGAACATGTGCATTATAAATTCCCACTTGTAATATGAGAGATGAATTTCCATTCTATAAGATATTGGGGAATGAGAATCCACTTTCATCATACTGTGCAGTTCTAGCCCACCACTGAACTTCCCACCCACCACTACCCATTTCTATGTTTTGGTTCTCTTTTTACGGTTACCAGCTGAATGTAATGACTACATTTGAGGCACCAGAATAGCTTCACTTACAAACTGAAGAACAAGAACAACCTGGTAGTTTCTGCCTTCCTTGACAGGAAATAAATTTTGGAGTAGTGAAGTCCAGCATCCTTCCCTCAGGGTGGGTAAGCTCTGAGTTATACTTGCACTCTGAAGTCTGAGAATATTTCTTAATATCTCATTTGCACAATGAATATTTGTTTTTGAATGAGCTTCTGGGAAACTTTACTTGTATAAATACCAGTTGTGGTCCTAGGAAGCGATCCTAAAGAGGAGTTCTAAAGGGGGATCACTCACAGGATAGATGGCAACAGGGACAACACTTAAGATTTTCACTTGTGGTGAAGTTGAATGAGATAGAGGTAGAAATGGATGCTCTGTCTCAAATCTATAGCATATGCAGAGGGTAAATAGTAATTATAAGAATAGTAATTAGAGATATTAGTTATGGCAAATTGATATTTGCTGAATTCAGTTAATGCATTGAAAAAAGAAAATAACAATCTCAGGCTATTCAAGTGGCAATTTACAGCATGGTATTAAAGAACACCTTCATAGAAAGAGATCTTCATCTCATACAGCCCAAGAACAGATTGCTCTACTTACCAAGTCAAGATCTAATGATAGGAAAGAAGATCCTCAGAAAGGACTGCCTTTGTGTCTTAAGTCTTCCAACATTTGAGATGGAGACATTTAGAGGGATGTGCTTCAGAGTCTTGGATCCCTGTTTCTCTCAACATTCTGGGCCCATAGAATAGGTGTGCTTCTCCTTGTTCGGAAATAATAGTGCCCTGTTCAACTAAGTCTTGGCCTCACCCGGTCTAAGGGTTCTTTCTTCTACTAAGAGCCAAGAGGGATCGATCACCAAAGGATCTTAAGAACAAAGCTATTATGTACCAGTATGAACTATGGAATCACACCTGGGATAGATCTTCTGGGACCTAGTCCTGTAGGAGCACACTATGAAGCTAAATAATGGAGGGTTTTTAAATATGGGAACACTTTGTCATGATTCAGGATTTAACACTCAGGAAAGGCTCCTGGAACAGGTTTCAATATGCTCCTGGAATGTCTGTGAATCTCAGGGAAAAAATGGTGGTTTCTATTAAATAAAGTAGAGATGTCAGACTTTTCTTGGCAGAATGTTGAGAAGATTCCCAAGGCATACAGAAGTGAGCTTGATAGAATGAATCTGTTATACAAGACCCCAAATCACCCCTATACCTCCCTCTGATGACCATGGTCCTTGAGAGAGACAGAGGACACTATATTCAACAGTGATAAAGAATGCATCATAGAGAAGCCCAGTAGTAGCTGTTATTTTTCAGTCTGGTGCTGACAGTAAGACATACTGTTTACAACTGGGCTCCTTAGTATCAAAAAAGATGATAGTATGCTGGAAATGCAGAAACCAGGTGGCAGTATTTAAGGCCAAAAGTAAGATAGATTTAATTATTGTAATCTGCAACCAGTTCAAAGCGGCCAGTGGAAAAACTTTCCTATAAGGATCTTGGCAATGCTTAATGGGCCAAAGTTTTCCTTAGGAAAATTAGGAATAGTCTCACTCACACAGCCTTGGCCCTATCAATATCTGTTGGCTCATATAGTGTGTGATATATCAAGAGATCCTACAGAGTTTTGCATGGATAAAAGGGACTAATTTAAGAGGAGAGAGGATCAACAATGGACACGTTTCCATGGCATTCACTGGTATGACCAGATAGAGAAGATGTATCTTCTTAGAGTGCTAAAATGGGCTTAAAAAAAATAAAAGGTGTAGCTAAGTCACCAGCTTGAAGATAAACCTGTGTCCAAATGAGATTCTGTCCTTTAAAATGTGGCATATACCCCGAACCAAGCACTATAGGACCTATGTCAATGATAGCTAGACCATATGCGCTGAAAATCAAGGAACACACCATCACTCCTATTGATCCACACTGGGAATTTATGCTTCTGATTTTCATATCTAGGTCACTTAGGTCTAGAGATCTTAATTCCCAGAGGGATAATATTTTTGTGACAATGTTATAAAAATACCATGAAGCCAAAAGCTACATCTGCTATTTCATTGTACCCCAAACTTTAGAAATCAACAGTCAAAGAAAGGATTTGCTATGCTGGCAGGAATAATTGACATTGATCCTTGTGAGGAGATAGTTTGGTGCTTCATAATGGGAGAAGGAAGTGATATTTTCAGAATCCAGAGACCTCTGTATGTACGCACATGCACAGTTTTAACTATGAATAAGTAATTAGAGCAACCACAGTCTGACTAAAAAGAGATAATCAGGAGCTCAGATCCCTTAGAACTATGAATGTTTAGATCATGCCACCAGATAAGTGGATCTAGATCTATAGGGGACTAGCTAAAGGAAAGAGTGATTTAGCCTGATTTTAGAGAAAAGAGGTGCTGAACATACGTTATGCTAAGGACCATTTGTGGGATTCATCCCACTAAATTCTTCCTCTGTATACTTCTCTCAGAAAACCACCATCTTGAAGACCCAATGCTAGCTAATCCATGAATTATTTAATCAACATTATTGAATCTGAGCAGTGAAATAGGATATTGTAGCAGACAATGTTGGTGCTCAGTCAGTCCAGATTCCTACAAATACCTTTTGCTCTCTGTGATCCCTGTCTCCTTTGTCCCTCTAATAGCCCTTTCTGCATCCCATGCATGCTCTCACTTGCAAGAGCCAACACCAGAGGGCATGCTTTGCCAGTACTAGGAGATAGCTGCAAGAACCTGCATAAACTCCCCTGGGTCAAGGCTTAACCAGTTTAAGAATTTGGAAGCCCAACCCCCTTGTGTCAAGACAGGACAACTCTAATTTATACCTTACAGTTCACAGTTTCCATTTAACCTTGTAGTTCTTTACTTGTGATTTACCTGTAGGAGATTGTTGCAATAATGACCTACAGTGATTTGTTCCTCCCTGTATCTGCCCTTGGGTAAACTCTACATACATTTATTCTGGCTTGATTATGTAACTTGCTTTGACCTATGGGACATTAGCAGATTTGCTGCAGACAGAAGAGTGAAAAGTGCTTGTGCTTTGTGGCTTGCACTCTCTTGTTCTTCCTAAGGGCCTTACAAACATTGCCATATAAATAAAGGTAGACTAGGCTGCTGGAGACACATGACCAAAGCACCCTACCCAAGAGCCAGGACCAACTGTCAGACATGTGAATAAAACCATTTTAGTCCAATCAGACCAGAGATAACCTGTCAGCTGATGGAGCCAAAAAAAACAAAACCAAAACCAAAAACAAAACAAAACAACAACAACAAAAAAACCACTCAGCTGAGCCCAGCCCAAATCTCTAAGCCCTGAATCATTACCCAATACATTATTTTCATTTTTTTCTTTTTAAATTTTTATTTAAATTCTAGTGAGTTAATATACAGTGCAATATTGGTTTCAGAAGTGATTCGTCACTTACATACAACACATAGTGCTCATCATAAATGTGCCCTCCTTAATTACCAACATCCATTAAGCCCATTCCTCACCCACCTCCCTCCACCAACTCTCAGTTTGTTCTCTATCATTAAAAGTCTCTTATAGTTTGTTTCCCTATCTTTTTTTTCTTTCCTCCTTCCCTATGTTCATCTGTTTTGTTTTTTAAATTCCACATATCAGTGAAATCATATGGTGTTTGTCTTTCTCTGACTGGCTTATGTTGCTTAGCATAATACATAATACTAATTCTAGTTCCATCCAATCATTGCAAATAGCAAGATGTCATTCTTTTTGATGGCTGAATATTATTTCATTGTTTACATGTGTCTCCTTTATCCATTCATCAATTAATGGATATTTAAGCTCTCTCCATACTTTGGCTATGGTTGATAATGCTGCTATAAACATTGTATGTGTGTGCATGTACCCCTACAAATTTGTAACTTTTTATCCTTTGGGAAAGTACCTAGTAGCATAACTGCTGGATTGTAGGGCAGTGCTATTTTTAACTTTTTGAGGAATCTCCATACTGTTTTCCAGAGTGGCTGCACCAGTTTACATTCCCACCAACAGTGTAAGAGGGTTCCTGTTTCTCTGTATCCTTGCCAACACCTGTTGTTTCTTGTGTTGTTAATTTTAGCCATTCTGACAGGTGTGAAGTGGTATCTCATCCTAGTTTTGCTTTGTATTTTCCTGATGATGAGTGATATTGAACATCTTTTCATATATCTGTTAGGCATCTTGATGTCTTCTTTGGAAAAGTGCCTATTCATATCTTCAGTCCATTTCTTAGCTGTTATTTGTTTTTTGGGTGTTAAGTTTTATAAGCTCTTTAAAGATTTTGGATTCTAACCTTTTATCAGATATGTCATTTACAAGTATCTTCTCCCATTCTGAAGGTTGTGTTTTACTTTTGTTTATTGCTTTCTTCATTATGTGCTTTTTATCTTAATGAAGTCACAGTAGTTCATTTTTGCTTTTGTTTTCCTTGTCTCTGGAGCTGTAGCCAACATCACAGATTGTCTGTGTTCTTTTCTAGGATTTTGATGGTTTCCTATCTCATGTTTAGGTCTCTCTGCCATTGTGAATTTCTTTTTTTGTATAGTGTAAGAAAGTGGTCCAATTTCATTCTTCTACTTGGTGCTGTCCAGTATTCCTAACACCATTTGTTAAAGTTATTGTCTTTTTACCATTGGATATTCTTTCCTGCTTTGTTGAAGATTAGTTGGCCATATGGTTGTAGGTCCATCTCTGGGTTTTCTCTTCTGTTCCATTGATCTATGTGTCTGTTTTGTGTCTTAAAATCTGGAATCATGATGCTTCCGGTTTTGTTTTTCTCCTTCAAAATTGTTTTGGATATTTGGGATCTTTTGTGTCTCCCTGCAAGTTTTGGGATTGTTTTTTCTAGCTCTGTGAAAAATGTTGGTGGTAATTTGATAAGAATTGCATTAAAGGTGTAGATTGTCTTGGGTATTATAGACATTTTAGCAATGTTTGTTCTTCCAATCCATGAGCACGGAATGTTTTTCCATTTCTTTGTGTCATCTTCTATTTCTTTCATAACTGTTCTATGGTTTCAGGGTACAGACTTTACTTTTTTGATTAAATTTATCCTTAGTTATCTTATTGTTTTGGGTTCAATTGTAAATGAGATTGGCTCCTTGATTTCTCATTCTGCTGCTTCATTATTGGTGTATAGAAAGAAATGTTACAAATTTCTGCACATTGATTTTATATCCTGGAACTTTGGTGGATTCATGTATTAGTTCTAGCAATTTTTTGGTGGAATATTTTAGATTTCCTATATAGAGTATAATGCTATTTGCAAATATTGAAAGTTTGACTTCTTCCTTGCTGATTTGGATGCCTTTTATTTCCATTTGTTTTCTGATTGCTGAGACTAAGGCTTTCAATACTATATTAAACAGTAATGGGGAGAGTGGACATCCTTCTCTTGCTCTTGACCGTGGGTGAAATGCTTTCAGTTTTTCCCCATTGAGAATGATATTAGTTAACGACTTTTCATATGTGGCTTTTATGATGTTGAGGTGTGTTCCCTTTGTCCCTACTTTGTTAAGAGTTTTTTTTTTTTTTTAATCAAGAATGTATGTTGTACCTGTGTGGGAGGCTGCGCAGTAGCTTGAGTGTGAACCAAACCAGGCCCTGACTCGCACCTCCTTGAAACCTAAGGGTTGAAGCAATCCTGTGGGTAATAAGTTGAGGTGCTCTTGAGAATGGGCCTGTGCTATGGGTCTTACGCTCGCCTACGCGACCACCCACTGGGGCTTATCTGGAACAGGACATGCCAGCCTAAGCTGTAAAACTGTGACTTGACTTGCTGTTCCTACAGGGGCCATAAACCACATCTGATGCCCTTTTTGCCCTTCTCTGTTCTTTATCTATAGGGAACTAATCTATAAGCATCCGCCTTTTGGTATTAGGATGTCTGCACATCAACCTTAAGAAGCTTTCTAAGGGGAACCTGTGGAAACTATTCTAAGAATGTAATAGATCACTGCTTCCTTGTGATTGTCTCTGTATGATATATATATCAGAGCACTCTTCTGAATAAACTGGCACTGCTTGGACATCATCCACTTTGCCCCTCCTGTCCCCATCTCTTTGCGTTTTGTCTTTATTTCTCCATCCTCTTACGCTCTCGACCCTGGTCGTGTTGTCACACTGGCCGCGACAACCTGTAAAATGCTTTTTCTGTACCTATTAAAATGGTCATATGGTTCTTGTCTTTTCTTTTATTTTTATATCCTTTCTTCTATTAATGTGATATATCACATTGATTGGTTTGTGAATATTGAAGCCCAGGAATAAATCCCACTTGATTATGGTGAATAATTGTTTTAAGGTATTGTTGAATTCAATTTGCTATTATCTTGTTGAGAATTTTTACATCCATATTCATCAGGGACATTGGCCTTTGATTCTCCTATTATTGAGGTCTTTGTCTGGTTTTCAAATCAAGGTAATGCTGGCCAAATAGAATGATTTTGGAAGTTTTCCTTTCATTTCTATTTTTTGGAACAGTTTGAAAAGAACAGGTATTAACTCTTCTTCAAATATTTGGTAGAATTTCCTTGGAAGGCCAGGACTTCTGTCCCTGCCTGGACTTTTTTTTTTTTTAATTTTTTTATTTTAATAAACATACAATGTATTTTTATCCCCAGGGGTACAGGTGGACTTTTTTTTTTTTTTTTTTGAGAGAGATTTTTGATTACTGTTTCAATTTCTTTGCTGGTTATCATTCTGTTCAAATTTTATTTTTCACCCTGTTTCAGATTTGGGAGTTTGTATATCTCTAGGAAGTTATCCATTTCTTCCAGATTGCCCAGTTTGTTGGCATATCATTTTTCATAATAATTTCTTATAGTTATTTGTATTTCTATGGTATTGTTGTGATCTCTCCCTTTCATTCATGATTTTATTTATTTAGGTCCCATCTCTTTTCTTTTTATAAGTCTGGCTAGGGGTATATCAATTTTATTAATTGTTTCAAAGAACCAGCTCTTGGTTTCACTAATCTGCTCTACCGTTTTTTTGTTTGCTTGTTTCTACATCATTTATTTCTGTTCTCTTTTTTATTATTTCCCTTCTTCTGTGGGCTTTAGGCTTTATTTGCTGTTCCTTTTCTCAGTCCTTTAGGTGTAAAGTTAGCTTGAATATTTGAGACTTTTCTTGCTTCTTAAAGCAACCTGTACTGCAAAATATTTCTCTTGTAAGACTGCCTTTGCTGCATCACAAAGGTTTGGAATGTCATGTTTTCATTTTCATTGGCTTCCATGTCTTTTTAAATTTTCTCTTTAATTTCCTAGTTAATCCATTCTTTCTTTGTAAGATGTTCTCTAATCTCATATATTTGTGGTCTTTACTTTTTTTTTTTTTTTTTCTTGTGGTTTACCTTAAGTTTCATAGCATTTGTGATCTGGAAATATGAAGGTATGCACTCAGTGCTTTTGTACTTGTTGAGGGGTGATTTGAGACTCAATATGTGATTCATTACAGAGAATGTTCCATTTGCACAAAAAAAAAAATAAAAAAGAAATTCTGCTGCTTTAGGATGCAGTGATCTGAATATATCTGTTAAATCCATTGAGTCCTCTGTATCATTCAAGGCCATTGTTTCCTTGTTGATTTTCTGCTTAAATAATATATCAATTGCTATAATAGGGTTTAAAGTCCCTTACTATTATTGCATTTTTATCAATGAGTTCTTTTATGTTTATTATTAACTAATTATTCTATCTGAGTGCTCCCAGTTGGGGGCATAAATATTTACAATTGTTTCATCTTCTTTTGTATTGCCCTCTTAATAATGATATAATGCCTTTCTTCATCTCTTTTAGCAGTCTTTATTTTAAAATCTACTTTGTCTGATTCAACTATGGCCACTCTGGTTTTCTTTTGGTGTACATTAGCATGATAGATGGTTCTCCATCCTTTCCCTTTCAATCTGCTGATGTCTTTAGGTCTATATGCTGTAGTCAGCACATAGATCGGTCTCCTTTTTTTTTTTTTTTTTTTTTTTTAAATCCATTCTAATATCCTATGTCTTTTGGTTGGAGCATTAAGTCCATTTACATTCAGAGTGATTATTGAAAGATATGAATTTAGTGTCCTTGTGTTACCTATAAAATTGGTATTTCTCATGATGTTTTCTGTTCCTTTCTATTTTTCTGCTCTTTGTTGCTTTTGGCCTTTTTTTTCACTCAAAGATTCCCCTTTAATATTTCTTGCAGAGCTGGTTTAGATGCCATGAACTCCTTTAGTTTTTGTTTCTCTAGGAAACTTTTTATGTCTCCTTCTATTCTGAATGATAGCCTTATTGGATAAAGTATTCTTGACTGCATATTTTTCCCATTTAGCATGTTGAATATATGTTGCCATTTTCTTCTGGCCTATCAAGTTTCTGTGGACAGATCTGCTTTGAACCTAATCTGTCTTCCCTTGTAGCTTAAGGACTTTTTCCTCTGCTGCTTTTATGATTCTTCCTTGTCTGTGTATTTTGTGAAATTGACTATGATATGCCTTGGCAATGGCCAACTTTTGTTGAATTTAATGGGAGTTCTCTGTGCTTCTTGGATTTTGATATCTGTGTCCTTCCCCAGATTAGGGAAGTTATCATCTATGATTTGATCAGATAAAACTTCTTCCCCTTTTCTCTCTCTTCATCTTCTGGAACTCCTTTGATACGGATGCTATTCCATCTTAGTATGTCGATGATTTCCCAAAGTCTATCTTTAAGATCCATTACCTTTGTTTCCCTCCTCTTTTCAACTTCATTATTTTCCATAAATTTTTTCTGTACCACCAATTCATTTCTGTTTTTTATCCATCTTCATTGCTATGACATCCATTTGGATTTACATCTCAGTTAAAGCCTTTTTAATTTCAGCAAGACTAGATTTTAGTTCTTTTATTGCTACAGTAAAGGATTCTCTAGTGTTTCCTATGGTTTTTACAAGCCCAACTAGTATCCTTTTAAGTGTTGTTTTAAATTCTAGTTCAGACATCTTACTTATATTTGTATTGGTTAAACCCCTGACCATAATTTCTTCCTGTTCTTTCTTTTGTGGTGAATTCCTTTGTCTTGTCATTTTGGAGGAAAAACACAATCAAAATAAAATAAATTTAAATTTAAAAATCAAAAATAAATAAATAAATAAAGGAAGCTAGATCCTAGGTGTGTTATATCTCATTGTTAATAGAAGCTTAATAGGAAAAAAAAAAACTAAAATTAAAAATTAAAAAAAATAATAAAAATTGCTCATTCTGTATTCCAGAAAACAACCCAAACAAAAACAAAATGAAACAAACAAAAGTCAAAGGAAGCTCTATCCTGTTTCACCTAGAGCTCTTGAAACTCTGAAGCATTCTATGATCATTAGACTTGGTACAAATGAGGGGTTTGTGCTGGTCTTCTGGGACAGGGACCTGCTGCTCTGATTCTCAGATGGATTTGCCCTAGTGCATGTGTGCCTGCCAGGTTTGGGGAGTTGGGGGTGGTTAGAGGTGGGGGAGTGGGGTTTAATGCTTGATACAGTGGCTCCATTCTCCATCTGGTGGCTCTGTTTAGCTTACTGGGATTGATTAGTGCTAGTGGGCAAGAAGTGAAAGTGACTTTGTGCCTCTCTCTCATCTCCAGAGCAGGACGCTCCCATGGCCCACTTTTTTTTTTTTTTTAAGATTTTATTTATTTATTTGATAGAGAAAGACATAGTGAGAGAGGTAACACAAGCAGGGGGAGTGGGAGAGGGAGAAGCAGGCTTTCTGCCAAGCAGGGAGACAGATGCAGGGCTCTATCCCAGTACCCTGAGATCATGACCTGAGCCGAAGATAGCTGCTTAAGGACTGAACCACTCAGGTGCTCCTCCCCTGGGCCACTCTTTAAGAAGCCCTCATAGACACACGATCAACCCTCCTACGCCCCCAGCTTCACTTAGATTCTTACATTCACCCTGTCCTTGACTGATTGTCTTCCTGCCAGACAGTGCAGTAGTGTTTTATCCAGGCCCAGCCGTGCCTCAAGACTCCTGCAGCATGCACCAATGCTGATCCTTTGTGGGAGGGTCTCACTGCACTGTGGCTGGTGCTGGCTTGTCCTAGAAAATAGTTGCGTCGCCATGCAGCACAGCAGTTCAGAGCTCAGTGTAATCACAACGCACAAGCAGCACCAGGGTTTGCTGCCTTCAGTTCTTATACTAGTGAATGGGATAGCTCAATGATGCCTGAAGGGTGTTTTGACCTCCGAGTGGCTGTATCACTTCAACCAAATGCACTATAAGCAGGGGAACTGCTTCTCTCCCTGGAACTCAGGGGATCCCCAGCTGCCTGCTCTCAGGACTAGGCCCTCCTTCCCTGTCAGAGCACTGCCAGTCCTGACCCTGGTAATAGTGTTGACCTCTGAAACTTCAGACTCTGTATTTCATCATTTATAAAAGCTTGGAGGTATTGACACTTATGGTTTTGGGGAACAGTTTTTTTGTATAGTCCCCTGTGTATGTTTTCACTCTTTTTTTTTTCCGTTTTCACTCTTTCTCTATTTTATTTTCTCTTGCTACTTTTTCCCTGATCAGGGATCCCTCCTCTTTGCAGTGCCCATGGCTCTTCTCTCCCACAAACCAGTTTTTCTTCCTCTGTAGTTTCTACTTTCCACAGGTCATGTTTTCTGTTTGTAGACATGGAGTTTTGTTCTCTAAAATTTCTGATTGATTTCTTGGGTGTTCAGAATGATTTAATATTTATCTAAGCTGTGTTTGAAGGAGGAGGCTTGCTTTGGGTCACCCTACCTCTCTGTCATCTTAACCTCCCCCCTCCCCACCAATTTTCATTTTAAGTTAGTAAATTTTGGTGTGGTTTGTTTTACAGCCAATGTTAACTGATATACTACTCTTTTTCCCACTAGTTTGTCCAGTCCTACACCCCATTATGATTCCTTCTAGAAGTACTTCCTGAATAAATCACTTACACAGGAATTTTTGTTCCAAGATATACTTCTGGGAAACATGACCCAAGACAATAATAATTTGTTAACTCACCACACCTTCTGAGGAGAAGAGAGTATTTAACTTACATATCTACATTACAAAAATGGACATATTATTCCAGGTATTCTAAATTTGAAAAAGGAAGTTATTCAGAACAAAGCATGGGGGGTCAGCTGGATTTTCCAGACCTAGATTCTACTCTCTTCTCTCTTCTGTGATTATCTATCCCCCTTTTACCAACTCTATCTATGAGTAGATTGCAAATTAGAGGATTGGATCCTGTTTAGAGACTTGCAAAGAGATTACTAATTTTAAAGATCTAAAACACATTCTAATTATAGGATAGACAGGCTTTTTATTGTATTCCTAAGTGCTGTATTCCACAACAGAAAAAGCAATCAAGAAAACAGGTCATGAGATATTTGCTGTCACTTACATGACACACAACAGCCAAGTATATGTTCCTTCCATTTGTTGCTTGACAGAAGAATTCTCAGAGCCCAAGGAGGAGTTAAAGGGCACCCACTCTAGAGATATCATTAGTGCAGTTTGGGGCAGGGGAAGTTTCAGTCATTTTACTGAGTTAAACACCAATGGGAAATCTCTTGGATTATGACAGGAATCCATCAACCTTTTATCATCATTCTTAATATAACCTCATTTTGGGAATGGAAGAAAAAAGTGCTATAAAGCTTTTTACAATGAAGGACTATATCAAAAGGTAATTGGTATTTAAAATTTCATTCATCTGTATTGTTCTTAGATGTACATTTTCCCAGAAGGTAGAAACTAATCTTTTTTTTTTTAACCTAATTTTATGTTACAGTTTGATTGTTTAATAAAATACAGGAAAAGTACATTGGTCTTTATGCATTATTGGTTTTTGTATGATTATTATAAACTGCAACCTTCATGTAATAATAATGCATCACTATATAGATATATATGTCCTAACCTAAAGGACCTTTTCTTGGGAAAGATATATATTTAATTTTATGGTCAATAACTAATTTTTAGATAAAACTATAAAATGAAAAATTTACTAAATCTTTATCAAGATGACTAACAGGTAATAATATTAAGGAGTAAAAGACTGTGATAAATGAGCATTTGAATTATTAAAATTAACAGTACATAGAAAAGGAAGGCTACAAGTACATATAAAACAGAGCATTAATTTAAGCTTTATCAACTCTTCTGTGGAACAAATTATGTGATTCACAATATTAAGTAAAAGTGAAGTATATGTTAATAAAATGTCCCTCTCTTGCATTTCAAATACATATCTAATATGAAATAATTTATACTAAAAATATTGTGTCATCTCTAAGAAGTTTTTAGTGTTCAAAGCTATGAAATGACTAAAAATTCTGACTTTTCCATCTTAAATACTATATTATTTTTAATAAAAGGAAAATAGTTTTAAAAAGTATAAACTTTTTGTCCAATTAAGTAGTATAAAGTTATTGTAAGGATCAGTTTTCAATTTTTACCCATCTTGACTATACTTCCAAAATACTAGATATGTGTACATTGGCCACTACTTGTCATATTTGTTGAGTTGCATTCATGAATGCATGGCTTATAAGTAAAAATAAGCATTCAGTTTTTAATGGAGTTCAAACTCACATTATTATGTTTCTTACTTGGCAGAGAGAGGTTTTGTTTTGTGTTGTTTGTTTGTTTGTTTTGGATGATATCCCATCAACCTAAATGTAGCACATACAGAGAGCAGGACATAGTGGTACACAACAGCATAATTTGCAAATGTAGCCCCTTGTTTGGAATCAGATTGTTACCCCTGTTTTTAACAATACCAACCAAGAGTCTACAAAAATATATATATATAACATCACAAAATAAAGAATTCAGATAGAAAATGCATTGACTTTCAATAAGGCTTCTACCCAGGCTACATTCACAAATGTAATTGTAACTTTCAGATACCAATTTTGCTAGGCTATATATAATATTCAATTAAACAACAATCTAGGTGTTGCTGTGAAGGTATCTTGTATATATGGTTAAAACCTATAATCAGTTGGCTCTAAGTAAAGGAGATTATCCTTGATAATGTGGATGGACCTTATTCGATCAGTTGAAGTTCTTAAGAAACAAAACCAAGATTTCCATGAGGAAGTAAAAATTCTGTCTCAAGACTGTGGTACCAGTTCCCACTCAAAAGTTTCCAGCTTGTGACTGGCCAGCCCCCACAATCATGCAATTCCTTGAAATTAATCTTCTGCCCTTCTACATGTGTGTTTATATACATATATATGTATGTGTGTATGTTTTAAGTATGCTAATATATGTACATTACATATATAATTATATACACATATAGATGTATAAAGTCCCTAAATATATTTATATGTATATATGCACACATATAGCTGCATATGCATACACAAATATGTATGAATTCTGGACACCCTGACTGATATAGGTAGATTGAAGTTTTTAGCTTATTTTAGATATGTAATTTCTGGAAATAGAAAGGAGATTTTCATAGGCAATGAAATTTACAGTCTCAAAAATTCTGGAGATGATTCTGTGTATCCTTTAATGCTCTTTGCTCCTAACCCTGTAGAGTCAGACAATGACAATAAAACAGGTATCCATCACCTGGAGATTTTTGGAATCACTTCCTAGAATTTCTGGCTAGTCATAGGATCCATAACCACCCATGCCAATATTTAACTTGGAGAAGATATCACTGTAGCTGGACCTAGTATGGTTTTTAATAGTTCAGAAGAGCCCTCAGAACTCCCAGCAATTGAGATTTGAAATCTTTCCCTAAACCCAAGAATAAGCATACCCATATTTATGTGATTTTTTTTATATCAGTTATCACATTATAGTGAGGGTGTGATGTATAAAATTAGTATGCTGAAAATCCAGAGCAAATATTAAGCTTGGATGTGGAGATTTAGAAGAGCATTTGAACTAGGAAAACAATGGGGGGAGCATGTAGAATGGATATGGTGATCTCATTAGTTTTGCAAGCAATAATTGGACATGTTTACTGATTTTCAGAATGAGTGTGTTGAAAGAGAATTTTCTATGAATATTTCATGATTTGCATGGTTGAAGACTTCTAATCAAGAAAAATGACTGAATAGCAAAGGTCTGGAAAGCTAGAAGTTTAAAGATGTCTACCCAGAGGCATTTGCTTCCATTCCAGTAGAATAAATAAGGTTAAAGACTTTCCCTCTGCCCCTCCCTGGAGATGCTTTTTTTTTTTTTTACATTTAAGAGTGTTTAAGTCTTTATGTGGGGGCCTGGGGAAGGGGACAGATGTGTTAGCAGCACCTACATAAGCTCTTAGTCTCATAATTTTGGGGTAATTCTACTGTAATGTAAACCAACTACATGTACTGGTGAAATATGATCCTCATTCATGTCACTCTGTGGGGATTTGAAACATGGGGAACTGACACAGGATACAATTCTATGAAGAATAAACTGTTTTTCAGAGCCAAAAACTGTATGCTCATGACCTCACTCAATCAACCAATCACTCTCTTCTCACTTCTCTTCTCTCTCTCTCTCTCTCTCTATATATATATGTATACACACACATATATATGAATGTATGGGGTGTGTGTGTGTGTATTCTCTCTATATCACTTTTATTAGTTGATAATAATATTTTAGTATAACATATTGCCAAAACATGATTAGGATGTTCAAATGGATATTTGTTATACTGATTGAAAAAGTGAGAGTAGAAATACATATATATGTATACAGATACATATATATGTATATTTTAAGATTTTATTTATTTATTTGACAGAGAGAGACAACAAGAGAGGGAACACAAGCAGGGGGAGCGGGAGAGGGAGAAGCATGGTTCCTGTCAAGCAGGGAGCCCCGTGTGGGGCTCAATCTCAGAACCCTGGGATTATGACCTGAACCAAAGGCAGACATTTAATGACTGAGCCATCTAAACACCCCAAGAGTAGAATATTTTTAAACAAATAATTATACACATGTCTATCTATGAATTGAAATTTTAACTAACACTACAGATCATAAAGTTTTGAATAAGATGTTCTTTTTTACATTAATCATTTTCATTTTAGGAAGAAAGATAAAATTATGGAAATTAATAATTGCAATATAATAGGGAATATGTTAAATGCCATTAATAAGTCTACATGAGTGCCATGATATAGTGATATATGCTTTAAATCTGCCTGACTTCTCTTTGTTCTCTCCTGCCTCTAGCCAGATAATTTTTTTTTCTTTTAAGTGTTCATAGAATTAGATTGTGCATGTCAAGATAATTCAGGATAATCTCCATGTTTTAAGGTTGGTGACCTTAATTACACCTGCAAAGTCCTCTTTATCATGTAACATAACATATTCATATATTCTGAGAATTAGAGCATGGGTATCCCTGGGGACCATTCTGCCTATCATAGTCCACACACTGTATATAAGTTTTTTAGTATCTTGGAGTCTTAACTCCTTCATTCGGAAAATGGGCATACCAACATCTCACTCAAAGGGATGTTTTGAAAGTTAATCAGATGATTGTAAAACACAGACTACCTCTACTCCAAAGAGTTTCTTTGAATTCTTTCTAGTTCAAATACTACTTTCTTCTCCCCAGGAGTGACCCAGGTTTTAATCTGACTTGCATATATATTTTAGAAAGTGGTGGTGATAAAATCGTTTTTCTTAGAACTGAAATAAAATGGTCCCTTCACATTGCTCACTGTTTTCAGTCAGTATAGAGCCTTCAGAAATGTGTAGTTAACATGTGTGGCAGAGCAAAATACCAGATGATTCAGTCAACCAAGCCTTTGGCAAGTAATGATTCAAAGCCAATCCAATATTGAATTCTATGACAGATGACTAAACTATTGATATTTTGTTTTGCTGATTAAAGAGGAATTCAAGTGTTTTAGAGACAAACCTGTAGGACAGTTCTGTTAATAAAGTCATTGATAAAAGGGATATTTGTTTATCTGGTGCAACACTCCCTTAAATCTAAATTGATCCTCAGAAACGTATTTGATAAAGATCAAACACCAGTGTTTCTTTGCACTGTCAGAAAACACACTTTAGCTATATGTCATTACAAAATTCTTACATATGAAAAACAAATATAAAGATTGAAAAAGTTCCTAATAGAACAAGAAAAGGGATCAATTTTATTATAACAAGAAAAGAGAAAACCATAACAAATACTTTTACCTTGAATATGTAAGTACTTTTAGATTTTGCAAAATACTTCAACAATTATTTGTGAAGGTAAATATAAATTATTGTTTAAAATTTATACATTCTCCAGAAGGTTACATGATTTAACTGTATAAATATAGTGAGAAAAACACAGAAATAACATCTACATTTGAGCTTTTTCTTTATAAAAAATCAGTTTTGTTTACATCACCAATATTAAGTATAAGGAGAAAGCAGTTTCATTATGTAGCAGTTGAAACATTTTTGAGATTTTTATTTTTTTCACATTATTTTATGATGTTTAAAAGAAAGCAAAAAATGTTGAGCAGAAGTAGAAGCCCTGGTAAATTTGTAATATGTTAAATCAGCCTAAACTTCTTAACTAGAGCAAGGAATAGAAACCAAATAACATAACTTGGAATGACAAAACTAAAAACTTTAACTGGATAAATAATGGGTCAGCCTGCTCCTTTCCCTTAATACTGAGAAAGCAAGGTTGTTGTTTTTTTTTTTTTAATAATTTTGAAAACCCACTAAAAAACTGACTATAGAAATTTCCTTCTTCTGTAGAAGCATGAGTGCTGAAAGTGCAAGGATGTGGAGAAAAAATGCATTATCTAACAGTAAATGACAAGTGTCAAGAGGAAATAGAGTGATAGAGTCAAACTCTTCAGTTAATCTAGTTCTTCAAATTTTGTTGAAAATCATGGTTTTCTCTTTGATGCCATTATATAGAGCATGAAAAATTAATGTTCATAATGTTATTTAACAAGGTTTGTTAAAAAGCAAGGAAGAATATATTTCTTATATTTGCAATCAGGATCAAAGGGACACTTACTTTGGTTGGATATATAACAATATCATTATTAAAGACAGATTATTTAAATTAAAATAAATTGATTCTAAACTCAGTGCTGTCTTGAACACAATCTACAGTTATAGCCAAAAATCTCTACTGAATTATAAAGGAATATTAACAAAAAAATACCTATTAAGTACAGTGAACTAGATTCTCCAAGCAGTGTTCAAATGGGACAAGTAGACAGTGATAGTGATGTAAAGTAATGCTTTTCTCTTGTTAAATGAGTGGAGCATTACGTAACTGTAGCAACATACTAGCTGGAAATGAAGGGCTGCCGTGCAGATTTAAAAATGCATGCTTTCAGGGCACCTGGATGGTTCAGTGGGTTAAAGCCTCTGCTTTCAGCTCTGGTCATGATCCCAAGGTGCTGGGATTGAGCCCCACATCGGGCTCTCTGCTCGGCGGGGAGCCTGCTTCCCTCTCTCTCTGCCTGCCTTTCTCTGTCTACTTGTGATCTCTATCAAATAAATAAACAAAAATCTTTAAAGAAATGCATGATTTCAATATGAAATCTCTTTAGTATATAGAGAATATACAATGTTTTTATTAAAAATGACGACTCTAATATAGCAGAACAACTATTGGAAATGATAGATAATAATAATTCATCATTTAAAGCTATGTACAATTACGTTTGTGGTGATATCAGGCAATTAGGTGACAAATGGGTCTCAATCAGATGCTCCAAAAAGCTTAAAGAAAATATGACTGTTGGGGCACCTGAGTGGCTCCAGTGGGTTAAGCCTCTGCCTTCAGCTCAGGTCATGATCTCAGGGTCCTGGGATTGAGCCCTGCATCGGGCTCTCCACTCAGCAGGGAACCTGCTTCTACCCCACTCTCTGCCTGTCTCTCTGCCTACTTGCGATCTCTGTCTGTCAAATATATAAAATCTTAAAAAAAAGAAAATGTGACTGTTTTATAAGAGTTAAACCATGGGATATCAAAGAAGACAAGATATATACAATCTCTGTATTAAATATATATACATATATATAGGAGGACATATATATGTGTGTGTGTGTGCATCTGTGTCTGTGTGTGTATTTGTGTGTGTGTGTGTAACAAGAATTTAGAGAAGACCAATTACTGATCAATGTTTGCTTTAGACTGAAACAAAACATTTTTCTCCAAAGTTTTATTTTATTTTATACCCTGGAAGTGTTTTTACTTTCTTAATTAAAAAAATTAAAGGTTCCATCTATTTAATTGAGAAAGAGAGAGTGGCAGAGGGAGAGGGAGAAGCTGACTCCCTGCTGAGCGCAGGGATCAACCCCAGGACTCTAGGATCATGCCTGAACCAAAGGCATAAGCTTAACTGACTAAGCCACCCAGGGGTCCCTGGATGTGCTTTTAAATTAGAACATGTATTTCATGTTTCTCTTCCTTTTCTTTCCTTTTTTTTTTTAAATATTTTTCCCCAAAAAAACATGTGTCTAAAGTTTTAGGATTGCTCATGATCCTCATAGCTTAGAACTGAGGAGAGATAATATTAACTTAACTGAAGATAGACTCTGTTAGTAACATGGAGACTCTGTCAGCAACTGTAGCACATAAAGAGAACACCATAGCAGTATGCTCTGAATACTCTGTGGGGAAGAAGGCATCATAAGAAACAATCAAGTATCTGGTCCATCTAACCTTTATTCGTCAATATAAATAAATAATTTGAATTCTGGTTCATAGATCTCTGCCTCTTCTCAGTTTAGTCAAAGTGAATCCAAGAATTGGATTCCTGTAAAATCTGATGCCCAGACAAGATTCAGTTTCCACCTAGGCAAGGTGATATTTTTAACCTGGGCTGTGGCAAATTTCCCACTCAATCCCACTTATAGACATTCTGAACTTGATGAATTGCTTGTATTCAAATTCATGCCATTTTTTTAAAATTTAAAAAATGGTGAAAATCAGTTAATCAACATATAATTATTGGGGATCTATATGCACAAGACAGGTACTTCTGCTTATGGTGTATAAATTGAAATAAAAGCTATTGGCAGTGGCAAGCAAACAAAAATAGACCTGTAATTAGGTAGAGGAACCAATGTATGAAAGCAAGGAGAACACTAAATCCTAGAGTTAACCTATAAGCATAAGAAATGCCATCAACCAGGCAAAAATATATTAAATTATATGATTTTTAGACCATAGGCATGACTTAAAATGGCTTTAAGAAGAAAAAAAGACATTGAGGAGGAAAAAAGGAAACAGCATGAGAACAGGCATTCTGGGTGAGGAAAACAGTACAAAGCAAGGGATAGAATTTTTTTTTTAATCTTTAAGATTTATTTATTTGAGGGAAAGAGCATGCACATGAAGAGGGGGAGGGGCAGAAAGAGATGGGGAGAGAATCCTCAAGCAGACTCCTCTCTGAGTGTGGAGTCTAAGGGCTCAATCCCAGGACCCTGAGATTATGACCTGAGCCAAAATCAACTGAGCTTTACCAACTTTACAGACTGAGCCACCCAGGCCCCTCTGAAGTGATAGAATTTTTAATTCCAGAGTTAAATTGGTACATATTAGAGGGCAAAGCATAATTTCCTATATATATATATATATATATATATATATATATATTTATGTATTTTTAATATAATGAATATATTTTTGAATATAATGATAATTGGGTTTTTAAAATGTTTTGAATATAACGATAGTGGTAGATGCAGTGAAATTAAGTATCCAGAGATATTTTCTATTGAGCTGAGAATTGAATTGAATTCATGTATATCAAATCTCAACTGGAATGATGATGTATTTTGGGGAAATGTTTTTTCATCTGCTGTAGTTGATTCTACTAAGTAAAATATCCATGTCAAAAGAAACACCATCTTACTCATCTAGCCTGAAAATAAGAGGCAATATTTATCCCAAAATTACAGTAAATGAACTCTAATCTGCTTGTCCCCTGAGAAAAATAACCTATATAATTTTTTAACATTGTAGAGATCCAAAAGATTTTTTCTAATTTCTTTTAAAACACAGGCAGATATAAAAATATTTTATAGGATCTGGTCTTACACTGTCACCTATCTATGCCTCTTTAAGTAATATTTATTCATAAATAATTTGCTGAGAATGAATATATTTGGGAGTATGTCTTATTTTGAAATACATGTAGCAAATGAGAACAACTTCCTAAACAGAATCATTCTTCCCCAAATTATATACATGTAAATGTTTAATACATATGCAAAACATGTGTTAAAATTCTTAAATACATAAGAAGCTGTTATTGAAAATATGTTCTGAGATTATCACATGAAAAATTGAGAAATTTATAGATGAATATTAAGAGATTCTTACCTAATTTAGCAATTCAATAATATTTGATCTGTTTTATTAAAACATGATTGACAAAATGATAGTATATTTAAGGTGTACATTGTGATGATTTAATATAAATATAAACTATGGATTTATGGGAATGGATTTCCACCATTGAGTTAATTAATATAACCATCACCTCATATCTCTCTCTCTCTCTCTTTTGGTGAGTACACAAATTCTAATCTCTTAGCAAATTCAAATTATACAATACAGTATTATCAACTATAATCACCATGTTATATATTAGATCCTAAGGCTTTATTAATCTTATAACTGAAAGTTTGTAACCTTTTACCAAACTGTCTTTATTTCTCATTCCCCTTAACTCCTTTTAACCACATTCTATTCAACTTTTTAAAAATTTAAATTCCACATGCAAGTGATACCATGCAGTTGTTTTTTTTTTAAGATCTTGTTTATTTATTTATCAGAGAGAGAGAGAGCGAGTGCACAGGCAGACAGAGGGGCAGAGGGAGAAGCAGGCTTCCTGCCGAGCAAAGAGCCCAATGTGGGACTCGATCCCAGAACGCTGGGATAATGACCCGAGCTGAAGGCAGCCGCCCAACCAACTGAGCCACCCAGCCATCCAGATAACATGAAGTTTTTAACCTACTCTGTCATGCTTCTTTAATTTAGCATCATGCCCTCCAGCTTCATTCATGTTTTTGCAAATTGCAGTTTTTCCTTTTTCTTTTTTTAAAGCTGAATGATAGTTTATTTTATATTTTATGTACTTTCTTTTACCTTTTTTTTCACACTTTTTTTATTCATCTTCAATGGACAGTTAGGTTGTTTCCATTTCACACCTTGGCTATTGTGAATAATGCTACAGTGAAAATTGTTATATGTGTATCTCTTTGGTATCCTGTTTTTCTTTCTTTGGGATATATATCCACAAGTGGGATTGCTGAATCCATATGATAGCTCAAATTTTTAATTTTTGAGAAAACGCCAACACTGTTTCTCATAGTAGCCATACAAGTTTTTGTTCCCACCAGCAGTGTACAAGGGTCCTTTTTCCTACAGATCCTTACCAGTATTTGTTAACTTTTGTTATTTTGATAAAGCCATCCTGACTGGTGTGAGGTGATATTGGGGTTTTGCTTTGTATTTTTCTGATAATGAGTGATGTTGAGGACCTTTTAATGTACCTGTTGACTACTTGGATATTTTCTTCAGAAAAATGTGTATTCAGGTCTTTCGCCTGGTTTTGATTTTTTTTTCTGACTTTTTAAGAAGATTTATTTATTTATTTATTTATTTATTTATTTATTTATTATTTAAGAGAGAGAAAGAGGGAGAGAGCATGCATGCACATGCTGGGGAGGAGGGACAGAGGTAGAGGGAGAGAGAATCTTGAGTGGACTCTCCACTGAGTATGGAGACCCATAACTGGCTCAATCTCACCACCCTGAGATCATGATCTGAGCTGAAATCAAGAGTCAGACATTTAACCAACTGAGCCACCTAGGCACATTTGCAATTGATTTTCTATATTGATTTTGAATCTTGAAACTGTGCTGAATTTATTTATTAGTTCAAACAAAGTTTTTTGTTTTGTTTTGTTTTGTTTTTTTGGCATCTTCAGTGTTTCCTAAATATAAGGTTATATTATCTAAACAGAGACAATTTTACCTTTTCCTTTCTAATTTGAATTTCTTTTATTTCTCTTTCTATGTGGAACAAAACTGACAAGAGTGGGGATCCTTGTCTTATTTCTGATCTCAGCAGAAAAGCTTTGTTTTTCATGGTTGATTAGTATAGTAGCTGTGGACTTGTCATATATGGCCTTTATTATTTAGGTACATTCATCCTATATTCATTTTATTAAGTGTTTTTATCATGTAAAAGTGTTGAATTTTATCTAATGAAATAAAGCATATTTAGTCCTCATATTGTTGATACAATGCATTACAAAACCTGTGAGTCCCAGATGGAAGGATCACAGTCACACCTGGATGCAGACTGATGGGAAGCTGGACCTTCAGGCAGCAGCTGGGAAAATGTGCAGTCAAACCCCTTCCAGAGAGAAACTGGAAGCTGGGCATTTTTGCCTGCTCTCTCTGCACTGAGCTTGGGTGTACAGTTGTGGGGGTGTTTCCAGACCCATTTAAAAACTGTTTTTGTTTGTTTGTTTGCTATAGTCTTGCAGGATCATGAATGCAAGTCCCATTGGCCATATGAACTAATTTTAGGGGCTTGTCCCTTGGGTGAGGTTTATATAAGTTTGTATAAAAATATAAAAGTTGGGGCGCTAGATGTGTGAACAAGCTCCCTCAGAGCAATACTAGCAACTTGGTTTTATTGTTGGAGTGAGCTAGAAGGAAAAGGTAGAGGAAACACCTGCCTGCTTTTTTCAGCTCTGAGGAGGGTTATAGTCAGCACCTAAAGGCATGTTAATTAGAAGCTGAATCCTCCGGCAGCAGGTAGTAAAGGAGGTAGCCAAACCCCTTCCAAGGAAAGGCTAGGAAATGGATGTTTTTGACTCTTCATACTGTGCTTACTGTGCTGAACCCTGGGAGGATAGCTGGGATGAGGGCTTTCTTGGCCCTCTGTAAATGCTTCTTTGTTTCTTATAGTCCTGTGGGACCTGTGAACACAAGTCCTGATAGCTATCAGAGCTAGCTGACTTGAGAATCCATTGTTCAGGTAGCAGGTTTAAAAATTGCGATGCTAGATGAGATCCCAGGCTTTTGCTCTGCAGGAGAAACTGTGAGTTGGGGTTCCCCCTAATTATATGGAGCAGTGCTGGGGGTGGCGTTTATGGTGAGAAAGCATTGTATCCTTTTCTATCTGTCTTGATGTGGGCATTTTCTCAGTTATCAGATAATGTAGGAGTCACTAAATGAGTTTCTGGATTTCTCTCAGAGGATATTGCTCCATGTGTTGCTGTGTATATGGTGCATCCATAAAGGAGGGAAATTCAGGAGGCTCCTTCATTTCCATCTTAGTCTGAAGCCTGAAATTTTAAAGCCAAGATTTGAGTAGTAGATGTGCTCATTACTAATGGGATGTCATTGCTCCTAGGCTTTTTCACCAGGCAAGGCTTTATTCATCTATTAAGTTGTCAATGATAATCAACTAAAGGCTACCGACCATGGTGAGAAGGGTACTCTCCTAATTGTAGGTGGAAGCTGGCAATTCAATATTTTGGGAAGATGGTCATCCAACCTTTTTCTGAATATTCACAAAAATGAACAGTTTACTGCTTTGCAAAATGAATTTCTAAATCTACTCTGAGTCTTAAAATTGAGCACCTATCTTTATAGTGTTTCTTTTTTGTTTTTAATATAAAGGGAAATATAGAATGAATCATCACTCTTTTTCAACAAATCTTCTCGTCTAAAGATTACCATTTTCAATAGAGGTTTTCCTGCCATTTCTCAATATGTCATTCATTATACCATCTTAGCTATTTGACTTGAGGCATGAACTAATTTGTCCGAGTTCCCTTTTAGATCATAGAAAATGATGTAGGAGAAAATTATTTAGGTGATTCAAATTAAAGTTAAGGGATTTACTCAGCTGGTGTACATCAGTGAGTATTTAAAAACCAGGTGACTCCCCAACTGAAGTAGGCTCAGGGTTTTTATGGGTTAGGTGATGTTGAGCATGTGACTGAGGAACAGCCATGAGGCTAGGCACTGTGAAGTAGTGTCTGCATGAAGCTCCACAGGACCCATAGAGATTGAGTTGCATGTTGTGGTTGGTATGGAATCAGTGGCCATGGACTTTGAAGACAGTGAGTCTGAGAGAAGTGAATGTACTGTTCCAACAACCACCAGCTCAGTATTTTCTTAGAACTATTTTCACAAGTCTTGTAGTTTTTCCAGCCAGTCGGATTTATGGGACAGAGGAGGTAGATAATAATAAAGAAAATGGGGCAAGGATAGGAGGCAAAGGGGAAAACAGAAGCCCTCTATCATGTCTGTGTTGGTATTTTCCATAAAAAGTATCAGCCCTGGATTTGACAAAGAATGGGTGCCACCTAAATTTTTTTAGTCTTTTATTAATGACAAGATTGCATTTTTGCACATTATTTAAATATGAGCTTATACTAAGTTTATGAACATCAGATATCCTTAATTATTATTTATATATGTCTTCCTCTTTTGGAAATATACAAAGTCTGCTAGATCTGTTTATTGCTATGCCTTTAGTCACCATTTTATGTTTCATTAAATTAAATAAAACCTCATTACCTGAAAAAGACTATCACTCAATCCAAGTGTCTTGGTTGGACTACCACTAACAATCCGATATTCAATCTTCCAATAATATTCTGACGATAAGACGAGCCTTTGACATCACTCTGATCTGTCTTTCTGCAACTTACCCTATGCTAGCAAAAAAATTATTTTTAATATAAATTAAAAATATTTTATTTTCAGTTTTTAAATCAATCTCAGAATTTCTACCTATTAAGCCAGTCAGAGGGTTGTGGTCATGATTCTTAAATGAATGTGTGAGCAGTCAGGTTTCTATGTATTCTAGTGTACCTGTATCATCCTGATTTATGTCTGTTGACTTAGACTAATTATAGAGAGTGCCTCCTTTTATTCTCAAAAACTGTCCCATTTTGGGTGATAACTTATATGTTCACACATAAGTTACTTAGAATAGGCAATTGCATTATCAATTCAAATGCAGTAGGACAGAGTCAAAAGATAGAGGGCACAATATAAAAATCATTATAGTAAGTGTCAGATCTATACCTGGCTACTAAATCAGAAGAGACTATTATACACCCTCTCAAGTTGGTCCATGATTCATAATATTAATTGCCATATCTAATTTGATTATGTACAAGCATCCCACATCATTAAAATTATTCAGATAGCTGTACTGAAGTGTTGCATAGAACTGACCCAAGCCTTATTCTAATTAATTTGTTATGGGAAGTAAGAGCTGTGTTATTTTCCATAGGTTTCTTTTAAGAACCTAAATAAAAGTCAGAATTATAAAAGATATGAGTGAGCAGATAAAGAAAGTAGTTACAGCATGGAAAACTTGCTCTCTGGAACATACACAGAGATCAAACTCTAAGAAGAAATTACCCTCAATTTAAACCTGTAGCAAAAATATAAACTTCATGTCCACATCTCTTGGACTCACTCTCTTCAAGGTCCATGGCCACTTATTCTATATTAACCACCACAGGCAACACAATCTCTATGAGCCTTGAGGAACTTCATGCAGACACTATTGTATAATACCTAGTTTCATGCTTGTTCCCTTTACCTTTCACTTCCAGTGCCAGAACTTATCTAAGGCATTCAGGCATGAAAGATCTTACGACCTACTTTGCATTCATGTGTCAACTCTTATGAAACTAATGCCAGGCATGATAAGACTCCAAGAGAATGTTTCTAACATGGGGAAGAAAGAATGTTAACAGGGCTTTACCAAGAGGAGACTTAAGATTCAAGAATAGAGGAAATGTATTTATGGATTTACAGTCAATCTAGGGGCAATCTCCATTTTATCAAGATGGAGAATAGTAGGGATTAAAGTCATGTTTAAGAGGAGGTGGGGAGGGGCACCTGGATGGATCTGTCAGTTGAGTGTCTGACTCTTGGTTTTGGCTCAGGTCATGACCTTGGGGTCGTGGGATCAAGCCCTGAATTGGGCACTGTGCTCAGTGGGAAGTATGGTTGAGGATTTATCTCCCTCTGTCTCTACCTCTTCCCCCTTTCTTTCTCTAGAATAAATTAAAAAAAATATTTTTTTAAAGTCATGGGGGAAAAACAACAACAACGACAACAACAACAACAAAACAACTATGGAGAATAAGGACAAACAAAGGCCACAAAGAAAAAGTCTCAGTTCTTTGTCATTTAGTCCTTCAATATCTTTTATAACATGCTATTCTAAAAATAAAAAGTAAAACATTAATAGCTCCAATTTAGAAAGAAGAGGCAGAGAGATCTGTGGACAGATATAAGAGCAGAAAATCCTATATCCAAGGATAGTGAATAGTGTGTGCTTAAAGTTAAAGAAAGAGAATGAGGTTGGTGATGTGGCTAGAGACAGATTGGTGGCAGGTATATGTTGCGGGGAATGATTAAAAATGGGTATGGTAGAAAAGTTTCATCCCCCTGCAAAATACTAGGAAAATTCCATTTGCTCACTAATGTTTGTGAATATGATGTTTCAACAAGAGTTGAAATATGAGAATCAAATCCTTCAAGTTTGGTGAGAATAGAAAGTAGTTATAGAAGTTGAAGGATTTACAAATAAGAAGATGGACAACTAGAAACAGGAGACTTCCACACTCTTCTCCATTCGTTGTCCTTAGTAAACTGGGAAGGTTGCCATGCTTGAGGCGACTCATGAGAAACTCGATTGGTAGACTCCATTCTTTCATACATAAATCTGTATTAATATTCTTTTGTTGCTATGAGTAATTAACCTTAGCAGCCTAAAACAACATACATTTATTATCTTACAGTTCTATAGATCAGAAGGCCACTAGGTTTGTCTAGGTACACTGCTTATGGTCCCACACAGCTAAAATTAAGATACTGATCAGCTTGGGTACTTACCTGGAAGCTCTATGGGAGAATTCACTTCCAGACTTATCTGTCTATGTTGTTGATGAAATTCAGTTTCATCTGCTTGTAGAACCCAGATGCTTATCTCTTTGCTGGATGTTGGCCATGAGCTGTTCTCAACCTGTAGCTGCCACCTTCAGTTCTTGATTTATGGCTCCTGTTCTCCATCTTCAAAGCTCATAATGGGCTATCAGGTCTTTCCCACACTTCTATTCTCTCTGACTTTCCCTTCTGTTTTATCCTCCTGCTCACCTTTTGTATTGCATCTCTTCTGACTTCAACTGCAGAAATTTCTCTGCTTTTAAGGGGTTAATTGGATAAACTGAACCCATACATATAATCTAGAATAAAACCTAATTTTTGGTCTGTAACATCAATTGCATCTGCAAAGTCCCTTTTATCATTTATGACAACATACTCACAGGGGCGGGGTTTAGACTGTGAACATTTTTGGAGGAGCTATTATTTGCTTTCTCACAATCTGCATACTTAACATCCTTTATAATGCTTTTTCTATGCTAAGTCTCATGAACATAATTTGAATGTTCTTACAAATATACGATTCTGGATAATGGGCAGAATTTACTTTTGCAAAAACCCTGGAACCAGGAGGTTAATACCAAGTAAAGTGTAATACTCATAAAATATGCCCTTTTACATTAGATATTGAGACAACTCATGTAAAATAAATGGCCTATACATATCTGTTTGAACTATTGTGATACTCAGTATTTTTTTCTCAACGATTTTGAGTTGCCTTCCTCTCACTTCCCATGCTGATTCTTCATAATGTTTACCACTCTCCCAAGTCTTTCCCTGTTTCTATTATTCTGGATCATTAGTAGAATGACTCTTTTCTCTAATTCACAAAAAGAAGAAAGGCAAATCTTCAGACCTACTGAAGATCAAATGGACCAATAAGAAGCAGAATACAGGAGCAAGTTACTGTGGCATAGCAAGAACTGCCTTATGTTAGACCAGTACTGCCCACCAAAACTTTCTGCGATGTTGGGAATGTCCTATCTGCATTGCCAAATGACCCACTAACCAGTCGTAGATATTGAGCACTTAAAATGCAGTTAATGAAACTGAGAAACTAAATTTTCAATTTAATTTAGTTTGAATCTTTTCAAATGTAATTAGCCACATGTGGCTTATGGCTAGATCCTACTATATTGAAGAATACTGTGTTAGAAGATACAAGTTTCTGTCCTTTCTCCTGCTTACTTAGCTCTGAATTCCTCCGGCATGGAAGGTATCTCACATGCTCACATTGCATTGACTACCAAACTTAAGTGTATTGCCATGCAGAGGTTTTGGGAAGCTGTGCCAACTCAAGTCAGTTATTTTCTAGCTACATCATTTACACTGTTTCTTGGTCTGCTAGTAAACTAACTAGAAAGCAACCATAAACAGAGTTGGAGTCATCATTCTGTTCAGTTTTAGAATCAAAGTCATCATTTCATTTGGCATACTATCTCCTAAGCAAACAATTAAAATATGGATTAATTTCTACTTGGAAATATTTTTATATGAGTGAATCTAGTTTTTATGAATGTATTTAAATTTTTAGCTTTTCTAAAGTTTCCTAGATATGGATTTTTTTTTTTTCCCTGCTGAGTTTATTGATTAAAGCCAAGTTACAAGTTCCAGAAAAACAAAGTTGGTAATGAAAATGTCAGCCAAGTTTTAGCTCTAGCCATCTAGCTTTAAAGTTCGGTGTGTATTACATTACACTCCTCTTCAAAAGGTTCTTTATTCTGTGTGGAGTAATTCTACCTTTCTAACAGATGTATGCATGATGCATCTCAGTGCATTACCTACTTCTAAGAATGAATCATAGTAATGCAACCCTTCACTTCTTCCAGCACAGAGATACTACTTTTGGTTATGATGCCATTCTATATGGGATTTGACAAACTTCAAATAATTTAATGAAGCAATATTCCCACTCTGGGAGTGTAGGACTCATGAGGAAAAAAAAAATCAGTCTTGCATTAGTGTTACATACAATGTTTATGAGCAAGCATTCCTCATATGTCATCTTAAATATGTATGACTTCATTTTGGTACTGTTATTCATATTCTAAAACTTATTCACCAGTCTGCATTTCTCCTCTCCTTTGAAAAAAATTAAAATAACTGATCTATCCACTGAGAAAATAAGGAGATGTGCTACAAATGTAGACAACTCTGCCTTGGTGTGTGGCTTCAAATTTCCTGAGGGTACTATTTTTCCTGGTATGATGAAATGAAGTTTTTGTACTTCATTCAGTCTTCTGTTAACTTTCTGATTTCTGATTTCTGTCTCAATTACTCTATACCTAGTGTGTTAATGGTCATGATGGGCATTATGGAAGATCATCCTTGAGAATTTATGGTGAAAATACAAACTATACAGGGCACACAGCTACTACAGGAAAAGAATATATATATATATATATATATATATATATATATATATATATAAATCCTAACCTACATAGCTGAAAGTCATCCTATTGAATTGCCTTTAATATAATTGATTTAAAGAAAGAGAAGGCAAAAAAAGTACAGGGGGAGGTATTATTAAAGAAGAGCAATAAAGGGAAATACATGACAATAGAAATATTCCTTTCATAATCTTTCCTTTCACAATTTCTTTGTTGCTTTCTTATTGAAAGAAGGAAAGAAGGAAAGAAAGAAAGAAAGAAAGAAAGAAAGAAAGAGAATGCCTATAGAAAATCCAAATGAAAGTCATACATTTCTAGTTCCAAGATAATGGCACTAAATGTTTAGCTTTTTGAACTTTATATCCAGAGAATTTATGAAATTAAGGGCCTGATAACATTATTTGAAATCCAAAAAAATAAAAAGTAGCCTAAGTTCAAAGATAGAATAAATGTCCTACTATTACCAAAGGAATTTTCATTTCATCAGAAAATTCATTTCATCAGACAAATTATCAAACTCTTTCAGCCATGACTTTGAAACTCCTTAGCAACTGTACTACAAATTGCACTACACAGACTTCATAAATTCTCTATTTACACACAAGAGAGATTAAGTAGAATTAATTAAATTTTCTTTCCCTGAATTTTTACACTTTTGTATTAATGAATTGATAATAACCTTAACATCAGATATTCCACTCTGATATTATCCACTCTGAGTTATAGTAACAAAATTTTTAAAAAATTTTATTTTAAAATATAAATTAATCTGAATCGAGAAACTGGGACTACAACCCTGCTTTAGCTGCTAAGTAACAGACCAAGTTGAAAATTGCTTCTTGATTCTGTGTGTCAAACTAACTCTCTTAAATGTCATTTCAGAGAGGTGCTTTGTTCACACCCTATGTAAGGTAGCAACTATTTTTTTTTGCTTATTTTCTTTATAACCCTCATTATATACTTACCTTATTAATAATTATCTTAGTAATTATCTTACTAATGTCTGTTGGTTAGTTTCTGTTGATCTTCTCTGTATTTTCATTCAATTAGTTCAAGGAACTGTCTTGTTAACCTTTGAATTTTCTGTTCTTAGACCAACACTTGACACAGAGTAGGTGGTAAGTAAAAATGTGTGGAAGGTATTGGTTATTACATACATGTTAATTATTACTAATTTTATAACTACTTATTTTTTAAAGATTTTATTTATTTATTTAGGAGAGAGAAAGAAAGTGAATGAGTAGGGGAGAGGAGAAGGAGAGAGGGAGAAGCAGGCTCTCTGCTGACCAGGGAGCCCAACGTGGGGCCAGATCCCAGGACCCTGAGATCATGACCTAAACTAAAGGCAGACACTTAACTGAGTCATCCAGGAGCCCCTTTATCATTACTTATAAATAATTCATTATAGATAGATCAATAAGGCTATGTGACATTATATCTAAGATCCCTTTCAGTCAAAACTGATTATAAAACAGTAACAAAAAATTCTTAAGGATTAATTTAAATGGCAATTAATAAGTCAATTTTTGTGTTTTTTTTTCCTTAAAATTACCATATATATACTTTTAAACATTGACTTTTTGGTGTGAAAGAAGTAATGTAATTAAAGTGGTCTAATTATGATTGTTTCCCAGAAGCTTATAAATTATAAACAAAATAACACCATTGTCTATTGATTATTCTAATTGTATGGAAAATAGACTCAGGGAAATCAGTGACTCCACAAAGTGTAATAACCTTCATAGCATAGGAGTCCCAGAAGAAGAAGAAAGAAAAAAGGGACAGAAGGTTTATTTGAGGAAATTATAGCTGAAAACTTCCCTAACTGGGGGAAGGAAACAGACTTCCAAATCCAGGAGTCACAGAGAACATCAAAATTAACAAAAGCAGAAAATACAAAGACATATTATAGTTAAATTTGCAAGATATATAGATAAAGAAAAAATCCTAAAAAACAGCAAAACAAAAGAAGGCCTGAATTTACAAGGGAAGACAAATAAATTAGCAGCAGATCTCTCCACAGAAACTTGGAAGACCAGAAGAGAGTGGCATGATATATTCAACATGCTGAATTGCAAAAATCTGAAGCCAATATTTTATCCAGCAAGGCTATCATTCAGAATACAAGGGGAGATTAAGAGTTTCCCAGACAAACTAAACTAAAGGTGTTTGTGACCACTAAACCAGCCCTACAAGAAATATTAAAGGGGAATTTTTGAATGGAAAAGAAAGACCAAAAGACACACAGACTAGAAAGGAACAGAGAAAATCTCCAGAAACAAAGACAAGACAAGTAATAAAATGTCACTAAATTCTTATCTATCAATAATTACTCTGAATGTAAAGGAATAAATGCTCCAATCAAAAGAGAAAGGGCAGCAGAATGGATTAAAACAAAAAGAAGAAGAAGAACAGGACTCAATCTATATGCTGCCTAGAACAGACTCATTTCAAAGTTCAGTCTAAAGACATCTGCAGATTGAAAGGGAGGGGATGGAGAACCACTTATCTTGCTAATGGACATCAAAAGAAAGCTGGAGTATCCATACTTTATCAGACAAACCAGATTTTAAATGAAGACTGTAACAAGAGATGAAGAAGGGCCCAACAAGAAGATCTAACAATTGTAAATACTTATGGCCCCAACCTGGAAGCACAGAAACGTATAAAACAATACCAGACATAAAGAAACTCATTGATAGCAATACAATAATAGTAAGGGGCTTTAACACCCCACTTAGAGCAATGGACAAATCATCTAAGAAGAAAATCAACAAAGAAAAAATGTCTTGCAACTTTGCTGACATATGTACGGAAATCTATTGCATTTCTATACACCAATAACAAAGCCACAGAATGAGAAATCAAGGGATCAATCCCATTTATAATTGTACCCAAAATAATAAGACAACTAGGAATAAAACTAACCAAAGTAAAAGATCTGTACTCTGAAAGCTATAAAACACTTTTGAAAGAAACTGAAGGTCACACAAAGAAATAGGAAAAAAAAAAAAATCCATGCTCATGGATTAGAAGATGAAACATGGTTAAATGTCTATAATATCCAAGGCAATCTACACACTTAATGCAATTCCTATCAAAATTCCACCAGCCTTTTTTACAGAGCTAGAACAAACCACCCCCAAATTTGTATGGAACCACAAAAGATCCCAAAGAACCATAGTAATCTTGAAAAAGAGAAGCAGACCTGGATGCATCAAAATTCCAAACTTTAAGTTCTATCACAAAGTTGTAGTCATCAAGACAGTATGGTACTGGCACAAAAACAGACACACAGATCAATGGGACAGGAGAAAACAACCATTTGGTCAACTAATCTTCAACCAAGCAGGAAAGAATATCCAATGGTAAAAAGACAGTCTCTTCAACAAATGGTGTTGGGAATACTGGACAGGAACAAGTAGAAAAATGAAGCTGGACCACTTTTTTACACCATACAAAAAAAGAAATTCAAAATGGAAGAAAGACCTAAATGTGAGACAGGAAGCCATCAAAATCCTAGAAAAGAACACAGGAACATATTGCATGGAGCACTGGGTGCGGTGCATAAACAATGAATTCTGGAACACTGAAAAGAATTAAAAAAAAATAAAAAGATTTAAAAAAAAACTCACAAAGAAACAAAACAAATGAACAAACAAAACAGAACTCATGGATACAGAGGACAGACAGGTGTCTGCCAATGAGGAAGAGGGTTGAGGGTGTAATGGATGAACGGGATCAAGAGACACAAACTTAAAGTAATAAAACAAATAAGTCATGGAGATGTACTATACAGCATGGTGACTATGGTTAATAATATTATATTTCATATTTGAAAGTTGCTAGGAGAGTAAATCTTAAAGGTTCTCATCACAATAAGAAACATTTAAATTTATATTTAAAAAAGAAAAAAAAGAACACAGGCAATCTGTGACATTGGCTATAGCAACTTCTTAGTAGATATGGCTCCAGAGGTAAGGGAAACAAAAGCAAAATGAACTATTAGGATTTCATTAAGATAAAAAGCTTCTACACAGTGAAGGAAATGATGAACAAAACTAAAACACAATTTTCAGAATGGGAGAAGATATTTGCAAATGACATATCTGATAAGGGTTGCTATCCAAAATCTATAAAGAACTTATCAAACTCAACACCCAAAAAACAAATAATCCAGTTAAGAAATGGACAGAAGAGGAGTAGGCACTTTTCCAAATATTTTATTTTTGATTCAGTTAAATGTTTTATACATTTACTGGCTCTTCCTCTTAATACATATATTTAAATTTATTTCCTATTAGCTTTCAGTTTCCTTTTGGGGCTATAGGGCTTTTGACCTCTATTTTATATGATCTTAATATGCCATACTGTAGAAAAAAAATAGTTTTCTTTTTAATTTTAGTGGAAGGTAAAAATTCAGAGATTTTAGGGTACCTGGGTGACTAAGTTGGTTAAGTGACTGCCTTCAGCTCAGGTTGTGACCCTGGATTCCCAGAATCAAGTCCCGCATTGGGCTCCCTGCTCAGCAAGAAGTCTGCTTCTCCCTCTGACCCTCTCCCCTCTCATGCTCTCTCTTTTCTCTCAAGTAAATAAATAAAATCTTTAAAAAAAATTAGAGATTTTAATTTGTATTTTCTACTTCTATGGATCCAAATCTTTTATTTGATATCCTTGAAACCAAAATTCAGAATTTTATCCAAATTTAGGAAGAAATAGAATTCTTTTATACATTATGTAACATACCTTCCCCTGTGGCACCACATAATTGAACACATGAACAGTTTTGAAGTAAAAAATATGAATATTCACACGACAGCCTCACATATGCACATGTCAATTCTTCCAAAGGAGTTTGATTTCACCTAAACAAACAAAAACAATAAACTCTAGATTTGCATAACTTTTTGAATTTGTAATTGAGGATAAACAATTATAGACTTATATTACTTCATGAATTTTCACTTCATACTTTGCACAAGATAGTCTTATGTTACTGATGACCTTAAAAATGTGTAATATAGATATATGTTTCATTAAGTGTTGTGATAATTATCTTCTTATTTGAGAGAATTCTTATAGGAACAGATAATACACCTATTAGAATTATTCAAATACTGTTATAGTGTTTAGTATTTGGGGAAGACAATGCTCTTTTCCTATATCTGACATTGTTATTTACAAATATCTACAAACTGGAGATATCTGATTAAGATCAATTTTGAGTGTAGAAGTTAAGAAATACTCTTATTGCCTCTACTCTCTACATCTTCATGGTTTGCCTCATTATCTGGTGAACTCCTTGTTTTCCTTACTTTAACTTGAATATAAGGTTGTTCCTGATCCATTGATTCCATTCTTTCTTACATTTATTCAACAGCCACTTATCAAATGTTTTCATTTCCATGACCATCATTATTCTAATTATAGCTTATGTTGAAATAGACACAACAGGGAAATTTTTTCCTTTGTGAACCTTATATTGTAGACAGAAGGGATAAATAATACATATATAAAAGTCAGTGATAAAAAATGAAGAAAAATAAATCAGGATAAGGGGACAGACAATTACAGAGGAGGTTGTGATTCCAGAGTCCTCAGAGAAGGTATCTCTGAGCAGATGAATTTTGTGCATGAAGAAAACAGAAATAAGGCCCTGTGTCTGAAGTAGGAGAGAAAGAGTGGTAAAAAATGATTCTCAAGGACCAATCGAAGGTCGGATCATGTCATATAATAACTTGTATCTGTTCATATATATGTCTTTGGCAAGACTTTGGTTGTTCAGTAAACACTTGATAAAGAAATGAATATATTTCAAAAATAGCAAGTTGGTAGAAATGCATAATATATTTTCTCTGCTATTAAAAAAATAAAAAAGAGAAGGCTTCCAAGAGAAAATATGAAAGGCTTTGGCATTGCTGATAAGTAAGACACACATTTTAGATGAATGAAGATGTTTGAAAGAGGAAATGTTTATGGATTTTTATAGATGCCAAATTGAACAATTCCTTTAACATTTCAATAAACAAGGAAAAGAAAGACCTATCAAACTGACAAAATAAAGGTAAAAGCAAATAAAATAGACTCTAATAATAAATGAGGTTATTTATTCAAATCAACTCAAGATTTGCCATTTAAACAAAACATCAGAAATTAAGTGAGCTTTGAATTTAATGTAATCAAGAGCTGGAAATCTCTAAGTTTTAATTTTCAATGCATCTGTAAAAAATAAAAGGAGGAACTCAGGTCAAATGAACATAAATTAGGGATAATGAAGTTCTTTAATTCCAGGGGTAATTAATTAACAGATTCTTAATGATTTTTATTTTAGAATTATCATGGGAATGAGTACTATCTGCTAAAAGAATAACATAATATCAAGGTACATATGTCAATAAATCAAATTTCCCTCATGAACGGAATATGCATCAATGTGCTATTGAGAATTACAGGCTGGAGTGAATTTCTCTTCAGGCTATATTCTCCAGAGCAAATGATTCATATTTGATTATTTTTTGAATGGAATGTGTGACTTACTTTGAATTCAGTATCTGGGGCTCCCAGCAGAATTTCCTTAGGAAACATCACAGCTGTTAGGAAGTCTGGCATATGGAAGCTTGATCTACATGTTGTTTTCCAAACTTTTAACACACTGCTTCTTCTGTATTCAGCCATTCCTGAAAATGAGACTATGCATTTGGTGGAAACTAAAGAAAGTCTTTGTGATCTGGAGTGGGACATATAGTCTCCCCAACAAGGCCTTAGATTGTTTATTTTTGAAATATAGGGATCAGAAGACATGATTTAAACATTTCCAAATCTAAAACTATATCATTTCCTGAAATTCAAATTAATTGATGACATCAGCAGTTACTTTGGCCATCCTGAAAAATCTGTTAAATATTTTTTTCCATTTTTAATGTATCAGTAGTGCCAAAATTTTACTAAACTAAATATGAAATATAAATAAATAATTTGTCCAAATCATATGTAAAAAATGTGTTTTTTTTTAAATATATATTTCTTTATTTGAGAGAGAGAGAATGCATGAGTAGGAGGATCAGAGGGAGAGGGAAAAAACATTCCAAGCAGATTCCATGCTGTGCACTGAGCCCAATGTGGGGGCTCAATCTCGTGACCCTGAGACCACAACCTGGGCCAAAACCAAGAGTCAGATACTCAACCGACTGAGCTAGCCAGGTACCCCCTATGTAAAAAATGTTTGCATTACATTTTTAATTATGCAGTTGTAAACATTTCTAATTCACTTTACTATGTATCCATATTTTGAAACCAGGAAGTTCATCTTTACCTTGGGGCATTTTCTAAAATAAAGAATTCTGAGTAGTAGTTAAAATTTTTAAAGAATTTTATCTTCAGTCCTCTTGTAAATAAACCAAAGAAGAGGAATATGGAAAGCATTTGGGCATGGGTATATGTCCATGTTTGTACAAAAAAAAAAAAAAAATCTAACTAAAGTCAGGGTTCTTTAGTGTAATTTCCTTAACCATCAAATTCAAATATTCTTCTGGAGCTACTTTCTTCAAAAATCACACCAACCTTCTTCCCCACCTCCCTAAAAATTACCAAATTCAGAGAGCTTTGAAGACTTATTACCTCTCAAAGGCTGTCAAAAACAAAAACAAAAACCAATGGGGGAAAATGTTAATATTTTGTGCCCAGGAAGGTGCCAGTAGAGAAAGGTTAACTATATACATAATTATATCACATTTCCAACTCTTCCCTTAAACAATATGAGATAAAATTTTTGGCAATCCAATGAAAATGGAAAGTAGAGTGATTGATGATCAATTTTAGAGTTCCCCCCCCCCATGTTCTTCAGAATCAACTATCAACTTATTGGGGTTGTCATTTTTTCTTTTCTCTATGAGAATGTCTGGTTAGAAAATGTCTTTAAACTTCTCTATTTTACCTCATCATTCATTAGCACTAAGGTACAGCATATTAATTTGAAAGATAATTCACACATTTTTCATATATTTTCTGAGATTCCAAGTTTTATCACCTCACTTGTATGATCTTCTATAATTACAACTAATACAAAGTAAATGTTGGAAACAACAACAACAACAAGAGAAACCCCACAGGTTGAAGAAACCCCACAGTGGCTTAGGTCATGATCCCATGGTCCTGGGATGGAGCCCCACATTGGGATCCCTGCTCCACAGAGAACCTGTTTCTCCCTCTCCCTCTGACTGCCATTCTGCATACTAGTGCTCTCTATATATGTTCTCTCTGTCAAATAAATAAATAATTATATAAATAAATAAATAACAACTTCCAAAATAAATTAAGTCTAGTAGGTAATTGTGCAAACTTCGCCATTTCTTGAGTTTTCTGATAATGACTCACTTTAGAATTTGGAATGAATCTACACAGTATTAAAGAACCACAATTCTAATTAAAAACTCTTTTGTTGTAGCAGGGCCAGTAATATTTAGAATTTAAAAAAATTAAATTTACATAAGCATTTTTTAATAAAAAGCGGTTTTTGAGGTATACTACATGTTAGTTTGGTGTACTGAGACTCTCCACTGTACTTGGTAGTTAAATATTCTCCCATCCTTTAAGGGTTGCCTGGAGTTTACAATACTTAATCTCAATTTATCAGGTTCACTGCATAGAAAACTGTCCCAAAGTTAGTGTTTAAAAACAGTAATTATATTTTTTCAAATTCTGTGGATTTACCCATTAGTTGTGCTTGTCCCACTGGGGCTCATTAATCCAGCTTCACTCAGCTGTTTCACGGGCAGTGGTGGAAGTTTCATGATATCCTACACTCACTTCTCTAGAAGCTCTGCTGTTATTTATCTGTTGGGGTGCCTCAATTTTCCTTGATGTGGTCTCTCATCCTATAGCAAAACTGACAGGGTTTCTTCATAGTCTGATGATCTCAGAGCTACAGAATGTGAGAAAAGGAATTCAAAGACTCACAGGCTGGGATATGCACTCATATAATTTCCATGACATTCATTGGTCAATGTGAGTCTTGATGATAGGTTGATTATTATTATAGCATTTAGCCCATCCTGGCCTGGTGTACCTGGATATTATAACTCAGAGTTCAGTACTACCAAACAAAAACATGGGATACTAAATGGAAAGGAAAGGGTCAAAGAGAACTGTTGTATTGGAGAGCCTTGTTAGCCAAATGTTTGGAAAAACTAGAGCACACAATAACTTGAAAGAAGGTAGATTACATGTCTACCAGCTCAAGGGGAAATGTTTGAAAAGAATCATGATAATAGTGTATGTTGGTTATGACTAGGTGGCTTTTAATGATGTATCATCAGAAAGAAACTCAGGAGAAGAGTTGGCTTGTTTGCAAATAAAAATAAAACTGAGAGAATTGGGGGCTCTGAAAACTTAAAAAACTGGCAGTTTCTATACCCAAAACATATGAAATGAGAGTTTAAAAAGACATTGAGCCATAGAGTCTATTAAAACTAAGTGTTGCTGCAAAGATCATTTGAAGAGAGTGACCTCTACACCTAAATCAGATCTCACAGTAGACTTCATTAAGTTAAAAGAGATTCTTAGATGTAAGAAGCAAAGACATATATCAGGCCTGAGAATTATGTGCAGAAGACACTTTGGGTGTGGTTACTGGCACATAGGGACTAACTGAAAGTAAAATGGTTAAAACTATACTACCTTCAAAGGAATTCATTTGCAAAGTTACCAAAGGCTTAGGCTTAAAGTTAAAAAAAAAAAAAAAAAAACTAAACTAAAACAAATTTGTATCTGTTATCTAGCCATGCCTGTAATAGGTTGAATTGTATCCTTCCAAAATTCTGATTCTAACCCCCAGTACCTTAAAATGTGATCTTATATGGAAATAAGGTCATTGCAGAGGTAATTAGTTAAGATGAGGTCATACTGGAATAGGATGGGATCCTACTCCAGTAAGATTGGTATTCTTATAAAAAGGGCAAATTTGGAAACAGACATACACAGACAGGAAAATGCCATGGGAAGATGAGGTGGATATCTACAAGCCAAAGAACACCAAGGACTGCTAGCAAACCACCCAAAACTAGAGGAGAGAAATAGAACAGATTCTCCCTTACCTGATAGCAACCCTGACAATCCCTAAATCTCAGATTTCAAGACTTCAGAACAGCAAGAAGATAAATGTTTGTTATTTAAGCCACCCAATTTTTGGTACTTTGTTATGGCAGCTCTATGAAGCTAACACAATGCCTTTTAACACCCCCTCCAACTAAACTAAACTAAACTAAACTAAACTAAACTAAACTAAAGCTAACAACCTTTCCATTCCTCATAATTCTAAATTTGATCAAGGATCTCCAGTTAGTTCCATGTGTAGAGCATTCATAGTTTTACCCAAAGGAATTACCAAATTGTTATGAATGAATAATTATTGTATGTCCAATGTTTCCCCCTACTAAAAACAAATTTCTATTTTTTAAAGCAAAAAGAAAAAAAATATTTTTTCCTTCTGGAAAGAACTCTTAATATTTACTCTCTTAACGACTTTAAAATATACCATACAACAGCATTGAATATAGTCATCATGTTGTACATTACATTCTTACTACTTATTTAACTTATAACTGAAAGTTTATAACTTTTGACCACCTTCAACCAATCTCTATTATCATTATCCTATCACTGATTTTATAGTCAAGCAGATAATACATCTTTTTAGGTCATAAGGTGCCAAGGACTGTATATAAACACTAAGAAGAGTGTAGCCAAAAATAAGAAAACAGCAGAAACTCTAAATGATTATGGAAAGGAGAGTTGTTTAGTGATCCACCTTGGACTGTGATGTGACAACAAACAAACAAACAAACAAACAAAAAACTTTTGTTAAGTCCTGAAATCTAGGGGTTGTTTTTAACAAAGTTATACTACTTGAATATGTTATATATCTCCATTTATTGATGCCTCATATTTTTCTACCTTTCAGTCTGCCACCTCTATCTTCATTTTTTTTTCATATTTAGCTATTCTAATTTTCTTTATTCTTTGTGCATATTCAAGTTTTTTGTAAAAATTCCAAGTTGGTTTGTTCATTGAAAAGGTTTGAAAAGAAAATCTAGTTATATTAAGCAAAAGGAATTGAAGAAATGAAGTACTTACACATTGTTGGAAAAACTGAAGGACTGTGAATGAGGCATTGAGAATGACTCCAACAATTATTTCACCATAAGAGTACTCTCAGTTCCAGCACTGGGTTCTCCAGTGGAACCATGTAGGTCTAAGTCAGGACTTAACACTGCCCAGGCTATTTCAGCTAAACCAAGAAGAATGGACACCCAAAGCTTAGTCCAACATTAGGGAATCAGATCAAGAGGCTGTTGTTACTAACACTCACTGTGAGCCCTGCCAAAGCAGTGGTAGCTACAAATGATAAACATCTATGTGTCAGAGTATGGCACAATTTTCTTTGTTACCCATGTAAAGATTAGGTTGCCTTGTTGTTTTACTGATTGTTTCTTTCACTGTCCAGAAGTTTTGTATCTTGATGAAGTCCCAGTAGTTCCTTTTTGCTTTTGTTTCCCTTGCCTCCAGAGACGTGGCTAGTAAGAAATTGCTATGGCTGGTGCCAAAGAGATTGCTATTTGTATTCTCTTCTAGGATTTTGATGGTTTCCTGTCTCACATTTAGTCTTTCATCCTTAGAATTTTTTGTGTATGTGTAAGTTGTTTTTTTGTTTTTTTGTGTTTTTTTTTTTTGGTGTGTGTGTGTGTGTGTGGTGTAAGGTCCAGTTTCATTCAACATTTTGAGTTCTTTTTGTGATCAGATACCTAGCATCTCTAAACTTAGCATCTCCACAACTAACTTTACTTGACATGGATTTATTTATCTCTGAATAAGTTTCCTTGAAATGCAATAATTCATCTTTACCTACAGTCAGATTTATTAAGTGATTATTTCCTTTTCCAGATTTTTGTCATTACTGCTACATCACTCGATGCAGTGATATCAAAAAGAGATGTTCATCTGACACCAGATCAAAGTCAAAGATTATTTTCTGGCAAAGAAAGTAATGTAAGCAATTTCTCATTGAGAAAATCATCTGCCATTGAAAAAATATTAGGAACTTTTTTAAACATCATATAACATAATGCAGAGAATGAAACAAACTAGGTATATAGTACTTTAGAATGCATTGTAAAAAGTACAATATGTCAATTATCATAAAACATAGAAGCCACAAAACTCCTGAAAATTATATTATTATAAGATATTATATTCCAAGTCTTTAAAAAGAAGTACATAGGATTTCTCTCTATAAAACCATCATTTTTTTCCCCAAAATAGGACTTTTTTAAATGGTAAAAATCTAATCTAAATAGGAATACAGAATGGATGAGACATCTATCAGACCAGAGCAGAGTTTGATTATCATTTGTTCCATTGTCATAACATTAAACAAGGCATTTAAACTTCCTGAGACTAATCTGTCTCCTTTCTGAATGAGAATCAGATATGCTCATTTCTTTTTTTTTTGTTCATTTTTTTTTAACTTAAAAAAATTTTTTTCAGTGTTCCAAAATTCATTGTTTATGCACCACACCCAGTGCGCCATGCAATACGTGCCCTCCTTAATACCCACCACCAGGCTCACCCAACCCCCCCTCCCCTCCAAAACCTTCAGTTTTTTTTTTTTTTTCTCAGAGTGCACAGTCTCTCATGGTTTGTCCCCCCCTCTAATTTCCCCCAACTCACTTCTCTTTATCTCCCCTTGTCCTCTGTGTTATTCCTTATGCTCCACAAGTAAGTGAAACCATATGATACTTGACTCTCTCTGCTTGACTTATTTCACTCAGCATAATCTCTTCCAGTCCCATCCATGTTGATACAAAAGTTGGGTATTCATCCTTTCTGATGGAGGCATTATACTCCATTGTATATATGGACCATATCTTCTTTATCCATTCATCTCTTGAAGGGCATCTTGGCTCTGTCCACAGTTTGGCAACTGTGGCCATTGCTGCTATGAACATTGGGGTACAAATGGGTCTTCTTTTCACCACATCTATATCTTTGGGGTAAATACCCAGTAATGTAATTGCAGGGTCACAGGGTAACTCTACTTTAATTTCTTAAGGAATTGCCACACTGTTTTCAAAGTGGCTGCACCAATGTGCATTCCCACCAACAGTGTAAGAGGGTTCCCAAAAGACTCCACCCCCAAACTACTAGAACTCATACAACAATTCAGTAATGTGGCAGGATACAAAATCAATACACAGAAATCAGCTGCTTTTTTATACACTAACAATGAAAATATGGAGAGGGAAATTAGAGAATTGATTCCATTTACTATAGCACCAAGAACAATAAGATACCTGGGAATAAACCAAACCAAAGAGGTAAAGGATCTGTATTTGAGGAACTACAGAATACTCATGAAAGAAATTGAAGAAGACAAAATATGATGGAAGAATATTCCATGTTCATGGATCGGAAGAATAAATGTTGTTAAAATGTCTATACTGCTTAGAACAACCTATATTTTCAATGCCATCCGGATCAAAATTCCACTGGCATTTTTAAAAGAGCTGGAACAAACAATCCTAAAATTTGTATGGAACCAGAAGAGACCCCAAATTGCTAAGGAAATGTTGAAAAAGAAAAGCAAAACTGGGGCATCACGTTTCCTGATTTCAAGCTTTACTACAAAGCTGTGATCACCAAGACAACATGGCACTGGCACAAAATCAGACACATAGACCAGTGGAACAGAGTAGAGAGCCCAGATATGGACCCTCAACTGCATGGTCAAATAATCTTTGACAAAGCAGGAAAAAATATATAGTGGAAAAAAGACAGCCTCTTCAATAAATGATGCTGGGAAAATCGGTCAGCTATGTATAGAAGAATGAGACTCAACCATTCTCTTACATCATACACAAAGATGTACTCATTTCTAATCATTTTTAGATTCAACTTTCTATTGGTCTGTTATTCTACTTCAGATTGAAAATCTGTCTCAACCAAACTCCTTTGTTTTTTTTTTTTTAAACTGCTACTTAATATATTTAACTTTTTAAATTAGAAAAAATATCTTTTGTGATAAATTTTACATTGGATCTTATCCTACATTGACCTAAAATAATGTCTAAGTTCTCCTAAATAAAATTATGGTTTAGAACACTATCTCTGCCTCAATCCCAAATGACTATGTAGAAAGTCATCATAATTCTCTGAAATAAGACTAGTGCTAACTTTGCATTTTAAATTTTAAAATCTCAAATATGTTTTCCATTTATCTTATGCCTTGAAGCTATCCCATGCCCTCTACTAATATTCTAGGTATGTGGGATTGTGTCTCCAGTCCTCATTATCTTGCCTGAGCTCACAAAAAAGGAAAATCTGCCAACATTTGGAAGCAGTGCTGAGGGAGATCTGAACTCTTCTTTCTCACTCCCTCTTACTCTTGGAAGTGGGGATGATTAAGTCATTAAAATAAATTAACATTTTAAAGATCACCTTTTATGCATAATGTGTTCTCCTATCCACTCTCTCAATTTGATTTAGGGCCTGGTTTCCTATATACCATTAGTTTAGGCATCTGCTCCCTTTGTAATAAGCACACCAGGAAGGCCCTGTCTTTATAAACAGGTTCTCTTTACCCAGTCTCTTTGGTTGTGCATGGTTCATATTTGGGTCTTTGACTATATTCAGATAGGGTCTATGGATAAAAAAATGGTCACCTGCCATCTGCAAATGTGGAGAATTATTGGACCTTTGTCTACAACTATTAAAAGATAATCTTTTCATCTGCTGAGAATCCTATTTTCCTTTGGTTAGCACCAAGAAGGAAGATAAGCATACTTCTACCCTTAACAAACTGTAGTGTTCTATTTTTGATCCTAGACTATTTTAAGCCTCTGAGGTTCCTCTGGCTTCCAAAAGAAGTATGTTTTCTATAGCACTTTTTACATTTGTGATAAACCTCCTGCTTAATGGTTTCATTTGGATAATATTTCTCTGCTCTGAGAAGTACAACTGCAGAGATATGAATGCACATTGTTATTCACTAATGGATATTTTAAACATCATCCAACATTTCAATAACTGGTAAATACAAAATATATTTATCTTTAATTTTTTTTAAGTAAGATTATTTTTAAATATCAGAGGAAGTAGGACTTTTAAGAAAAACATAATAAATTCTCCATTAGTGAAATGTGAAGCCTACTATTCAGCACAGGGACCATGATGAAGGGACTGAATTATACAGCTGAACAAGGCCCAGAGAGTGAATCATACTATCAAAGAGTGACCTTATTCTAAAACTTCTTTTCTAAAAAACTAAACATTATTTTTCCAAAACCTGATTGTAAGAGAGCATTGAAATCCTTTAAAAAATATTTCACAATAAAAGAGATTAAAGTCCACCAAAATTGGAAGAAATGGTTCAATGGTCATTTTTAAATGACAAATAGTTTTCTTTTTTATATGTAACAGCTTTAAAAGTTATTTTTATTTTTCAATCACCTTCCATGTTTTCAAAAACTTTTATCATAAACCTGGATGATATTAACCTCACAATATCAACAAAGCAGTGAAAATAAGGTTATTATTCTAAAATTAAAAAATCAAATGCAAATAAAGATTTTTATCATTGATTTATAATGTATAAATAATGGTCTCTAAGTTCTTTTATAATTTGTTCAGTAACAACAATTTTCAAGATACTTAGGATGGCAGATACTTTTAATGGCAACTTTTGAGGGCCCTCAACTTTTCTATCTTGCTAAAAAAAATATTTCTTTCAGAAATATATTTATTTCCCACATGACTTAGGAGTGGGTGGTTGCTAATCCTAACTCTAAAGAGATCCTGATTAGCCTGGGCCAGTTACAGTGACAATGATGGCATTTTTCTTTGTCAAGGATTGGCTTAGGGGTGGACGTGTGACCTAGTTTTGGCCAATAAGACTGAAAGGGAAGTTGGCTTTGAGGATTCTGAGAAAATTTCCTTGTGAAGATTGCTGTGAAGTGATGTTGGAAAATGCTATAGCCATTTTGTAATGATGAAGAAAAGAAACCTGATCAGAGAAATGTTAAGCATCTGGATACTATATATAATGTTATCAACCTTGCCACCTTCCATACTTGAAAACTTGTAGTTATATGAAAAATATATATTAAAGATCACTGGTGTCTGTTATTTGGGATTGAAGATGTAGTACCTGATAAACTGAGAATATAGCTGATTGTAATTCAGCAAGGAAGACTTTAAAGATGCAGCAGTGGTGTGTTAGCAATGGATCATTTAAAATTTAATAAGATAAAATATGAGTAAAAGAAATTATTGGGGTATGTGGGTGGCTCAATTGGTTAGGCATCTTCCTTAGGCTCAGGTCATGATCCCAGGGACCTGGGATCAAATGCCAGGTTGGGATCCCTGTTCAGTGGGGAGTCTGCTTCTCCCTCTTACCCCTCCACCCACTTGTGCTCTCTCTCTCTCTTGCTCAAATAAATAAATAAAATCTTTTAAAATATTCTGAAAAATATGACACAATAAGTGTTTATCAAGCAATATTACTAAAGTAATTTTACTTTGATATCTTTAATAGAAGAAATTTTTTAAAAAGACAGTGGTCAGGTTAACTCATTTTCTGTTACAGGAAAAAGCATAAAGACCTTTGTATCTTGGTCACATTCATTTGACAGTGTCTAAGCTAAACAAAGGTTTATTGAGAATAAGTTATCTAATCCATTGGAGATGCCTAGATAAATGATAGTCATGATTCAGAGTTTTAAAATCTAGACTAAATTCTTGAAAAAATTTAGGAACGTTTAAATTAGAGATTTTGTTTTATTCATTCATTCTTCATCAATATCATTCATACATGTGTTTCCTAAATATTCACTTATGATCTATATAGTAGGGTATGTTGGATACACTGGAAAACATGAAAAAGGCTTTACTTTTCTAAAGATTACAATGCAGAAGGGAAAAAGTTGTCATATGATTGATCAATTAAATAATTACTTATTTTAATTGTGAGAAACACTAACATAAAGGTAGGGATTGTATGACAATGGATGATAAGAGTATCTGGCTTATTCTGTGGTGGTTAGGGAAGTTGTCCTTGAGCAATGATCAACCAAGAGGAGTGGCTAACAGTGACAAAAATCTGTTTCCAGGGGCGAAATATTTTATCATGTTATTCAGAATTGCCAGAACATGGTGATAATAAAAAGCAGACCAAATCTTTGGTTGGCTTTATTATTGTTTTAAAATCTCAAGATTTTCCATAGACAATAGATACCCCTTATTGCCTGTAGCATGGATTGGTTCTTATCACTCTCCTGCCCTTGGTAAACACTATCCATGAGGTATGACTGATAGAGTGACATCTTCACAGAATTTTGAACAATGTGACTTAGGGAAATACCAGGATCCATGTCACTCATCTGTCATATTGAAGGGGCTCAGTTTAAGAATTATAAGTGAATTTTAAATGTGGATATTGAACCTATTTAATTTCTCATATTCTGTTTTTCCCTAAGAGTACTGTCCTGTTCCTGTTCTTGCTCCACCATCCCACCCCTTTTCAGGTTGCTATAAGGTCATCCTGCAATATGACAATGATGGATATTAAGAGGATATATGCACACATATACATTTATCTGCCCTGTTTTCAGATCAAAGTTATACACACACATACAATCTTTTGAAGGAATATTTTGCAATATTAGATTGGAGGAATTTTAGTTCATTCTGGTTTAGAAACTTCTTATATTAAATAAATCTTTGTTAGACTAGCCTGTTTAATGAAAACATCATAACTACAGAGAAAAATGAATGACTAACAACTTAGTTTTTATTAAAATCTAGAACTAGGATTATATTCTGCAGAAAAGTTCTAATTTTTTAAACATCTTGCCTTGTCATTCTTGACTTTGACCAAATTTTCTGTATAATGCATATTGATTTAAACTAGTGTGAATTTTTTTTTAATTTAAAGATAAAATTTTAGTTTAAAATATTCTTCCTCTTTTTTGTTGATACAACTTTTAGATATGTATAATTTACACATTTTAAAACTGTGCCAAATTTGTTTTTAAATGTCCGTGAGTTGTTGACGTGCCTGGGTGGCTCAGTCAGTTGGGCATCTGACTAAGGTTCAGGTCATGATCTCAGAGTCCTAAGATCGATTCCCACATTAGGCTCCCTGCCCAGCAGGGAACATGCTTCTCCCTCTCCCCACTGCTTGTGCTCTCTCTTGCTATCTCTCTCTCAAATAAATAAATAAAAATCAAAATAAATAAATAAATAAACATCCATGAGTGGAAAATTTAAAAAAGTATAATTGTCAATTGTGCTTTTTATAGTCAGAAACATGAATATTGATGCCAGAAGTAGTGAATTAAAACCTTAACATATATTAAAGATTGTCTTCTTAAGGGTCTAATATTAATACATATTAATATAAACAATTTTAAACCTTTAAATATACATATGCAATCAAAAGGAAAGTAATCATTTTAAAATTAAACAAGAAAATCAGTTTTGTTGTTTAAAAAAATCTTTATGCAAAATGAATTTTAGTTCTATTTTTAGCCTTTTATAATTAGGAGACAATTTAATCAGTACAAATAAGTCACACTATTAGTGTCAATCTCATTGCATATTTGGAAAAAATGGAGTTAATTATAGAGACGTGCTAAATGGAATAGAAATATGTAAGAGTTTTGAGAATGTTAATTTTTTTTTTTTAGATGCTAGGAATCTATTTTAAAATGCATGCTTTTAAAAATAGACCATATTTTACTATGGTGGGAAGGAAAGTTTGGACACCAAACCACCTTTAGATAAATTTTATATCCTAAATAGAATTTTTTAACTCTTTGGGCTTTCAATATTTGTTAAAAACTGTATATCTTACACAGTAACTGAACTTCTTCCTGTAAATCAAATATCTCAACATCAACACTATTGATTCAGCCAAAATTTAGCCAGTTTGGGAAATAGAGATGTTGTCTGGCAAGTAGCATTCATTGTTTGGACAAACTGGATTTTATCCAGATAAATGGCAAGAGACAGAGACAAAATGTCAGAAGTAAATGTGGGTAGAGAGGAACAGCTACAGGGCATAAAGACATGAGAGGGCCACAGTGGAAAGTTCTCAGCCCTTCAGTCTAAGATCCTTCAGTGTCTCCCCCATGTTCACTTACTACAATGCAATAATGCAATCTCAATGGCTGTAGTGAATTTCATTGGTAGTAAGTTATAACTTCGGGTTCTCCCTTCAGTAATATTGATAGTTTTTCTCTGGACCTACAATCTCTGCGTACTTGGTTCCCCTATGTGCACTGATAGATCTGCTAAATATAAAGTAGGAATTTGTTTTGAAGGAATTGTGGTTTCAATCTGTATGAAGATGGTAATGCACTAGTAAGGTTAACTGAACACCCAGATGTAATTAATTTTCACTAATTCAAAATTCTGTAATATCCAGGAAAAGAGGAACCATGTTTTTATGGTTCACAGTATTTTGTATCATTAGCCTGTTTCTTAAATGAATGAGCGAATGAATAAAAATATCAGAGGATAGGCCTATTTGCCAGGCTTTCCCACTGTGGGCCATAGAATTTTGGCTCTTATTTCCAGGTAAAGTAAAGCTAGCCAAGTTGTAGATATTAATAGATACATAGATATAAAACAAAATCTGAGAGTTCTTTAAACTTAGAATTTCATCTAGATGACAAAAATATGGTTAAGAAGAACTGTACGCTTACCCTCCAGTAGGACTAGATATTATTTACCATTCAGGTCACACAGTAAATTGAGAGGGATTTGATTCAATTCTACTAAATTTTTAGGCAATATGATTTAATGACTTTGAGAATAGGTTTGTGACTCAACCATTTACTAGTTGTTGTTGTTTTTTTAATTTGTTTCTCTGGCATGTTTCATTTCTTTTTTAAGATTTTATTTATTTATTTGACAGACAGAGATCACAAGTAGGCAGAGAGGTAGGCAGAGAGGCAGGCAGAGAGAGAGAGGGAGAAGCAGGCTCCCCGCTGAGCAGAGAGCCCGATATGGGGCTTGATTCCAGGACCCTGGGATCATGACCTGAGCTAAAGGCAGAGGCTTTAACTCACTGAGCCACCAAGGTGCCCCTCAATTTTTTTTTTTAAACTAGAGATCCTATATTCCATTATAGGATTATTTTGAGTATCAAATAAAATAATTCAAGTAAAATACTTAGTTCACTGCTTACCATGTTGCCAAATATTTATTCAAATATTAATGAGTTCAGTTTGCTAAGATTTTACTGTCCATCCTGAAGAACTGAAAACAACCATTAATCATTGCTTGCCAATACTTGATCATAATCAAAACTGTATTTTTCTTGCTTTAAATTCTGTGACCTCTCTTCTGCAGCCCCAGTGCTCTTGTTCCTCACTGTCTGGTTTCCATGTCCCTACTTGACATTCTTACTATATCTGTAGTCTTTAAAACTTAAATGCTAGATCAACAGTCACTTTATCAACTAAAACTTCTCTTTGATTTTCATGGAAGGTTTTGCATAATTCAACTTGGTTTATAAAACAATGCTTGCCTTCCTGGATGACTAAGCAGAAATGCTTGCACAGTGCTGCACTTCTCACTCTCTCTAAGCTCCTCTGTTCCTTCTCTCACATCTAGCTGGGCACCTCCTATAAAATACCAATACTTAGTCTGGCAGTGGGTCAGGAAGTCGTTACTCATGTGTATCATCTGTCACTCCACATGGCTGCACTGAAATCTTCAAGGCATTTTAATGTAAGTCTAACTATGATGAAGAAAACTCATCTTCCCTACATTATTGTACCCATGCCTATCTGAATAAGGGTGAGAAGAATGAAAAGTAATTACATAATTTAGAGCAGGTCACCACAGTTCTTTGTATACAAATAGATTCACTTATAAGCACTGTAGGAGTCCTTACTCACCAGGTTCAGGCGGACTGAAATCAATTTTGGAGGGCATATAGAGCCCAGTATGGCATGTTTTATAGTGAGGGAAAATGGACTATACTGTCATAGATTTCAACTGAAAAGTAGTGGAATCATGGAAATTGTAACATAAACAACACACAAACAAGCATCAAACTGATTTTAAAATGCCTCCTTGTATGTTCTATTGATTTTTCATTATTATGACCTTATTCTTAAACCTGCTTGGTTGTGATCCTAATTTTCTACTCAATCTTTGTTTAGATCCCACTGGGATAGTGATACAGTGTGATTATTCAGAAAGGCACAGGAAAGGGGAGATTAAGACTCCCTGCTAATGAGAACAAGGGAAAGAAAGAGAAATGTGCCAATCTAAGTGTTCTACCTGTAAATTGAACTGCCAAACAAGAGGAAATAAATAATGCTTCACCACAAATCTCTTCCTGATGAAAAAAAAAAAAAAAGGTCTAAAAATAAATATAAAGAAAAACAAACAGAACAGCTCAACTTCAGGGAAGCAGTATAAATTTATCATATTATATATTTAACAATAATATAAATGTTAAATTCTCTTCAGATTATTATTTTATATAGCTATAAGAAAGCATTATTTTCTGAAAAATGTAATTACTTTTGTAAGAATCTAAATATAACATACTTCAGATATACATGTAATAGTTTCATTTTAGTTATGATATTTAATTTATATTGTCTGTAAGTATAAATGGGAAGTTAATTACAATTCACTATTATTTATATTTACATATGAAATAGTACAATAAATTATGACAAATAATGATTTATTCTTATAGTATGAGGCTTTTAATGAATAATGAAAATGACATTAGAACGTTATAGCTTCTTATCATGCATAAATACATGCATATATGTATATGCATCTTCTATCTGATAAACTTTATATTTATTTTTGTATAAACTTTTAACCTCTGTTCATTTTCTTTGACCTTCCTTAAAATATCTCTAATACAATAGTACAATGTAAAGAGCTGCATTTTAAAGATGGATTGTACTATAAGCAATACCAACATTTTTAAATCTTTAAATCTTTATGTCTATTCAGATATAAATAAAAAGCATATTTTTAAATGATAATTACATTGAGATATTCTCTTCCACTTGGTTTCTCAATTTAAAATGGGTATCATGTGAATATTAATTAAATCCAATGGTACAGAAGTATTACTTAGTTTTCATTTCCTTTCAAAATTAAGTTTTCATTGGCACTAATCTGATATTTAAGAAAAGATAAAATTACTTTGGCCACTTTCTTTGAATGGGTTACTAAGTTAGTGGACATGAACAGGATTTGAGTTGCACTGGACACAAATGGCCAAGGAATATGCTTTGATGATATATTAATTGCACACATCTGAATGAACCAAACAATATCAGTAGGCTTCTGCTTGTGTGGCAGTGTGATATGGTCGCTAAAGATGATGATTCTAGAATCAGATGGGTATAGGTTGGAAACCACTCTGAAGCTTCCTAGATTTGTGAACTTGGTCAGATTATTTAATCTCTTAAACCTTGGATTTTTACCTGTATTGCTAACAATAATATCTACTTTATATGGAAGTTATGAGACTGACATGACCAGTCTGGAATGCTTGCATGAGAGGGTAATTATGGCATCATAGACTTTTAAGACTGGGTAAATACTTCAGATAACTCCTTTCATGAATATAATATTCTCCTTAAAAAAGATCTTATAAATTGTCTAACATAATAGAGTATGGACATGTTTCCTAATGTGAATTTCTGAGTCATGGGCTTCTATGAATATACATATAAAATAGAAAATATATGCTACTTTTTTAAAAGGAAAAACCAAAGTAAAGCAAATCAAAACCATATTTTAGTGTTTTGCATGTTCACAACCCTTTGAATCTATCAAGTCATCAATTGACATTTTCTGTTAATTTGGGAAAAGTAGTAATATTTTCAGTTGCAGTATATTGCAAACAGTAAATCTTCATAATATAATTTGTATTTATATATGCGTATATATATATCCATACTCTTTAACATGTTAATATTTTCCTCATACTTACTATATTTTATTTTTTGTGAAGAAATACAATATACAAATATGTTTAGTGTTAACCCCTTCATTCTTCTCAGAGGTCACATTTACCCTGGTTGAAGCCATACTTTCTTTTCATTTTTTTCTACATTTACTTTATTTTAGATAGCATATATTATTAGTAGTAGTATATATATGTTATTATTTGGGGATATTTTAATATTTAATACAGGTTTTCTTAATTTATGAATCTTTTTATAATAAATTTATTTAATTCCCCATTCTTCATTCCATGTGGAAAGATATATCAATACATCCATTTTAGCTATTATAAATTATTCCATTGTATGATTTAATCACAATATTGCATCATTCCCATATTGGTGGACATTTAAGTTGTTTCCAATTTTTATATATTGCCAATGATACTGCAATGAGTATCTCTTCTACATGATCTTATTTTCTGTAGAATATTTTTATTATATTTATGTCTACATACACAGACACACAAAATATATATATTTAGTACATGTAGAATTGTTTGTTAAGAAAGGCATATTTTCAACTTTTTAGTTATTGCTAACTTCTCTTCAAAATGATTGTATAAATTCACATGCCCACATATGCAAAATTTCTTTACCTTCATAATCTCACTCACACTTGCTACTTTTTTGTAAAATCTTAAAATAAAATCTTACAGATTTTACTTATTTATTTGAGAAAGAGAGCTTAAAAGCATGAGAGCACAAGTGATGGGGGGGCAGAGGCAGAAGGAAAAACAGCTCCCACTGAACAGGGAGCCCAACACAGGGCATCCCAGGACCCTGAGATCATGACATGAGCCAAAGGCAGATGCTTAACAGACTGAGACAGTAGGTGCCCCCTACTTTTTGTTTTTAACTGTGTGGTGCCTTCAAACCTTCAAGTAGGTTAGACCGCTCTTTAATTTTTCTTCTATAAAATTGGGATATTCTTATCTGTAGAGATTGTCTATAAATAAAATGATAAACCAAATATAGTTAACTTTCTCATTTAATATCAAGGGGAAAGCAATCAAAACACTAATATCTAAATTTTATTTTGAACCATCTAAATCTCTATACTTCACTAAGACACTTCTAAGGTAGATTGGTTGACTGCATATTCAACCAGTCAGTTAACAGTATTTTTTGAGCTCTTAATTTTGGCTTCATTTTGGTTCCCAAATTTTGGCGGTGTATATGGAAAAAGAAAAAGTTAATGGTCCTTACACTTCATGTGATATAGTTAGTCCAGTACCTGAAATAGTGAACTGTAAACTAAGCAGCTGTATGTGGAAGGAAAGGGAAAGCCAGTCTTTGCTTAGCAATATTTTAGAATCTAACATACTTAGGAGGAAAATAAATTTTAAAAAATCATATCATACAGTTAAATCTGAAATTAAGTATTATAAGTTCAGTTCCTGATTCCACCACCTCCTAGCTATAGAAACCTGGCAATTTCCTTATGCTTTACTTGCCTCAACTGTTAAAATTGGGACATTTTATGTGACTATTATAAAAACTGTTCAGTTCATACATGGGGAGTATTGACAATGGGATTCACACATAGTGCTATAAAATGTTATTATTATAGAATTTTTTAGTAAAATATTAACTATCTTAAGCTATCTGTCTAACCATTTTTGAGTTTCATAGCTCTCGCTTCATCTGCAATTTCACTACAACTCATTGTCTAGTAGCTCTTTTGAAAATATAACTCCAATAACTACTGACAGCCACCTCCATCCCATCCACCCATCACAGAACTGGTTAAAATTTCTTATTTCTTCCCATTACAATTTGAATAAGAATTCAAATTTCTGTGACCTATAGAGCCTTCTGTGAAGAGGGCTTTGACTACCTTCTCAAACTCATTTCTTCCTTGGTCTTTAGCTCATTGGTTCCAGTGGGTCTCCTGTGTTTTTGTGTTTTTTAATTATTTGAAGGCCTTTCAAGTTTCTGAGCCTGTACACTGGCTGTTCCCTCTGCTTTTTCCTGGGTGTACACTTGGTTTGCTCCCTCACAGTTGTAAGAATTCAGATCAAATTCTACTTCCTCAGAAAGTTTTCTGCTGATCAGCATACTTCAAGTATCCCCACCCCCACCCCATTTTGTCAGGTATCCTTAATGTATAGTTTGTTCATATAAGGACACTTTAGTAAACACTGTATTTATCAATTCTATCTTGTAGATATATTTTTATATTTACTTATAGATAAATATTTAGACCCAGGAAACACTAGCTGAAAATTGCACTCAAATCACATATTTAAGATCAGTTAATATGTCCAATGGCTATTTCAACAGGCCCAGGAGTGAATGAAAACTATCAATTTTTTTAAAAAACAAAAATAACGGTCTGACTGGTTCAGTGATCTTAGGGGTGTAGGTTCAAGCCCACTTTGGGTATAGAGATTGCTTAAAAACAAAATCTCATAAAAGAGGGGGGCAACTGGGTGACTCACTCTGTTAAGGTTCTGACTCTAAATTTTGGCTCTGGGGCTCAGGTCATGATCTCAGGGTGGTGAAATAGAGCCCCATGTTGGGCTCTATGCAGAGTCTGCTTGAGATTCTCTCTCTCCCTTTCCCTCTGCCTCTCCCCTACCTACCCTCTTTCATCACTCTCTTGCACATGTTCTCTCTCTCTCTCCAAAAAAAAAAAAAAAAAAAAAAAGAACAGTACCTAAAGCATATTATCTCATTTACTGCAGGATTACAGGATTGCTTCAGCAAAATTTAATATTTTATATAATATAGAAAGAGAGTTTGCTTTGTGTTTTCCAAAAACTATTAATTAGTTCAGACATGATTTCCATATGTTTTTATTTTATATTTCACAGATACCAATAACACAGTAAATCAATAACATAGCCATAAGCTCACTTCTCAGTTTGATTTTAAGCATTTGATTTTTCTATAACTATTTTATTAAAATTCCAGACAGATTATATTTACTTCTTTCAAACATCTTTCTTTATTCCTACATATAAAAATTTAGCATATATGTATAAAATTATGATACAGTGAGATGTCACGTTTCCCTTAAAATATATAAACTAAATGTAGATTTTAATACTGAATCTTATATTTTGCTTGCAATGAAGTTTTTGTAATAAGTATTTAAATAATTCATAGACCTTTTTTCAAAGAAACAAGTCCCAGATTGTATATTCTATGTACCTTGATGAATTTATATTCCCCTAAGGGCCCATCATTTTATTCATAATTGATTATGGAATATGATATGGAAGTACCAAAGAATTTCAAAATTGATGCTTGGGAAATTGGCCACCATTTAGCTCAGACTCCATAGGTTGTGGAGCCACATTTTAAAGACAATTAATACTCCAGTTATTTAGGTTTATGGTATATTAAGTTTTAATTTACTTAACTAAAACAACAAGAAAGCGAAACATTTATTTTAATTACAAAAGAGCTAAATTGTATTTGTATTCATTTTCTATCATTTTAAGGCCAAAAGAATCTTTCATGAGGAAAATATTCAAATTACCATAAACTTACATATTTTGTTTATAGCTATAAATTAAATATCAACTACAAGCAAACTGCATTTTAAACATTAATTAAAAATTGCAGACATACAGCGGATGGCAGAAAGGGCTTCAAGTTAATTTAGCTGTTTTAATTCAATCTGACTGACTTAATTATACTGCCATACTTGGTTGAAACAGAAATATTTTTTCTTTCTTCTGATGAACTTAAAATATAACAAACTTTGCTATTTTTTTCCTGAAATAATGCCACTATTCATAGTAGATTTTAAATATTATTGATGTTATGTAAAAATGCAAAATAATGATCTAATTTGTTTGTTAAATGCCACCATATAGTCATTTCATTTATATTTATAAGCTATTTTCTCCAGGTTATGAATTAAAGACTGTTTGTGGCTCACAGAAGGCCTGTGCTATGACATAATAAATGAAAAAATAGTAACATTTGCATCCAATTTTTATTTTTTGAATTTAGACAAGATTTTGCTCAGGTTCTTTTCTGTTTTATTTGTTGGCCAAGCTGAGAGGTTCTATACAGAAATGTATTTTATATTAGGGTAGACTCTCTCTGGAGGATGACCAAGTATTTCAGGTTTTATTCTCATCTTTTCTTACCTTTCCAAAACCAAGTCTCATTATCTTGCCCACCAATGATACTGAGTTTTCAGTAATTCATGCCCCAGAGACAAAGTATCCAAGACATACTACCCTGACCCACACTTGTATACCAGTTATGTGTAGCAGGAAAGAATTATTTTTATTATATTAATTATTGCTGATAACTTTTCTGGTTCAGAACAGAAGTCAGAGGGAAAATATCTAAAATTTGATTGTGTTAAGCTTCACTCCAAACTCCACCAAAGACAGCTGTCTGAGCTTACAATTTAGAGAAATACACTGAAATCAGATCAATCTACCTTGTAATGAACATTGCATCTTCATGACACCACACAGGGCAGTCAACTTGTGGCTGGGACTTGAATGTAATGAACTTTGGTCACCTGGATCACTACACATTAGAATAACTGGAATCATAGAGCCTTAAAGTTGGAAGAAAACGTAAAGAATTTTTTCTCATGCGAGAAAATGTAAATTTCACCACTGAGAATGTTTCTAAGTGATATAGCTTGTTAGCAGTGACAGGAATAACAACTTTGCTTAGTTGATATTGAGGTTAAGAAACTGAAGACAGTGTCAGCAATTTAAAAAATAATATTGATATATAAGGCTTTAATAACAGTTAATCACAGACATTGATTCCATCTTTCTCACATGAGTGTCTCTAATCATATGACTGTGACCACATTCTCCTTTGCCAGCTTTGACATAACCATAAGTTATTTACTCATCAGATAAGCCCAACCATGAATCCAATGAGAAGTGCCATAAAAGCACCATTAATTCATACTATGCATTCCTCCTCTCTTTCATACCCATTGTCATTACCCTCCCACAACATTTAAACTAATTCTAATTGATGGATTCCATCAGCAAATTAAAAAACAATACCCTCTATACTTCAGTGATGAAAACATACAGCGTAAAACAATATGTTCTTTGAAAATGCAGCACTTTGTTATCTTTATGGTGCAGAGTGAAAGACAAATTAAGGGAAGGATGCTGTGCAAGCCTTTTTTATTGCTTTTATGATAATAAGAAGATAGTTTGTATTTGTTTTGATTGGTTGGTACAAATACATTGTCCTGCTACAATTTATTGATTTGGTTAAAAATCAGTGGATGCCTGATTGAAAACTTACAGGTGTTTCCTTCTGATAGTTTGCATTTGCAATTTAAATTGAATTTATAAGCTTAAAAGCTCATGCACAACTACAGTGTTTGCTCCTCTAAAGAACAACCTACATTTCATGAAGTAATTTTTTATTAGCATTCAGTTGTAATTCTTATTATAATCTTTCTTGATAAGGTGGTAAGTTCCATTTATTATAAAGAAAGTTAGGATGAGAAACTGATTACAAAGTAACATTTATTGGAGGCAAGAGAGAAATTACAACATTTTACATGTTCTTAAAGTTTGAAATGAAAATTGAATCCTTCCATTGTGATATTGAGGGTATAAATTAAAGCTCTCTCCATTTTTATGCAACCTTCCTTTTGTGTTGTCTCTCTCTGAAACTCAGATTTGAGGTATTATTGTATCAGAACTACTCAAGAAACACATTTATAAAGATGATTCCTGGAAAAACACAAAAAGGTATCCAAATGTTTCCAAATATTCAGTGTCACAAGCATGAGATGGCATTGGATTGGAAGGCGACTTCCACTCTTTTCTTTTTTTTTTTTTTAATTTTTAATTTTTTTTACATACATATAATGTATTTTTATCCCCAGGGGTACAGGTCTGTGAATCGCCAGGTTTACACATTTCACAGCACTCACCATAGCACATACCCTCCCCAGTGTCCATAACCACACCACCCTCTCCTGACCCCCCACCCCCCAGCAACCCTCAGTTTGTTTTGTGAGATTAAGAGTCTCTTATGGTTTGTCTCCCTCCCAATCCCATCTTGTTTCATTTATTCGTTTCCTACCCCCCAAACCCCCCACGTTGCCTCTCAACTTCTTCATATCAGGAAGATCATATGATAATTGTCTTTCTCTGATTGACTTATTTCGCTAAGCATAATACCCTCCAGTTCCATCCATGTCGTCACAAATAGCAAGAGTTCATTTCTTTTGATGGCTGCATAGTATTCCATCGTATATATATACACCACTTCTTTATCCATTCATCTGTTGATGGACATCTAGGTTCTTTCCATAGTTTGGCTATTGTGGAAATTACTTCTATAAACATTTGTGTGCACGTGCCCCTTTGGATCACTATATTTGTATCTTTAGGGTAAATACTCAGTAGTGCAATTGCTGAGTCATAGGGTAGCTCTATTTTCAGCTTTTTGAGGAATCTCCATGCTGTTTTCCAGAGTGGTTGCACAAGCTTGCATTCCCACCAAAAGTGTAGGAGGGTTCCCCTTTCTCCACATCCTTGCCAGCATGTCATTTCCTGACTTGTTAATTTTAGCCATTCTGACTGGTGTAAGGTGGGATCTCATTGTGGTTTTGATTTGTATTTCCCTGATGCCGAGTGATGTGGAGCATTTTTTCATGTGTCTGTTGGCCATCTGGATGTCTTCTTTGCAGAAATGTCTGTTCATGTCCTCTGCCCATTTCTTGATTGGATTATTTGTTCTTTGGGTGTTGAGTTTGCTGAGCCCTTTATAGATTTTGGATACTAGGCCTTTATCTGATATGTTGTTTGGGCAAATATCTTCTTCCATTCTGTCAGTTGTCTTTTGGTTTTGTTAACTGTATCCTTTGCTGTGCAAAAGCTTTTGATCTTGATGAAGTCCCAATAGTTCATTTTTGCCCTTGCTTCCCTTGCCTTTGGCGATGTTCCTAGGAAGAAGCTGCTGCAGCTGAGGTCAAAGAGGTTGCTGCTTGTGTTTTCCTCAAGGATTTGGATGGATTCCTTTCTCACATTGAGGTCCTTCATCCATTTTGAGTCTATTTTCGGGTGTGGTGTAAGGAAATGGTCCAGTTTCATTTTCCGCATGTGGCTGTCCAATATTCCCAGCACCATTTGGTGAAGAGGCTGTCTTTTTTCCACTGGACATTCTTTCCTGCTTTGTCGAAGATTAGTTGACCATAGAGTTGAGGGTCTATTTCTGGGCTCTCTATTCTGTTCCATTGATTTATGTGTCTGTTTTTGTGCCAGTACCATACTGTCTTGATGATGACAGCTTTGTAATAGAGCTTAAAGTCTGGAATTGTGATGCCACCAACTTTTGCTTTCTTTTTCAATATTCTTCTGGCTATTTGAGGTCTTTTCTTGTTCCATATAAATTTTAGGGTTATTTGTTCCATTTCTTTGAAAAAAAATGGATGGGATTTTGATAGGGATTGCATTAAATGTGTAGATTGCTTTAGGTAGCATAGACATTTTCACAATATTTGTTCTTCCAATCCATGACCATGGAAAATTTTTCCATTTCTTTGTGTCTTCCTCAATTTCTCTCATGAGTACTTTATAGTTTTCTGAGTATAGATTCTTTACCTCTTTGGTTAGTTTTATTCCTAGGTATCTTATGGTTTTGGGTGCAATTTTAAATGGGGTTGACTCCTTAATTTCTCTTTCTTCTGTCTTGCTGTTGCTGTATTAGATATGCAACTGATTTCTGTGCATTAATTTTATATCCTGACACTTTACTGAATTCCTATAGAAGCTCTAGGAGTTTTGGAGTGGAGCCTTTTGGGTTTTCCACATATAGTATCATATCATCTACAAAGAGTGAGAGTTTGACTTCTTCTTTGCCAATTTGGATGCCTTTAACTTCTTTTTGTTGTCTGATTGCTGAGGCTAAGACTTCTAGTACTATGTTGAATAGCAGTAACGATAATGGACATCCCTGCCATGTTCCTGACTTTAGCAGAAAAGCTTTCAGTTTTTCTGCATTGAGAATGATATTTGCAGTTACCTCCACTCTTCTTGAACCAAGTGGGCACAGAGATTCTTACTGAAACCATCTTTAATCTGTCTCTGTAATGCTTCTCTAACACTGGAGATATTTGTACTGACCGCTGAAATGTACATCTCATACTCGTTTCAAGTCATACCATTGACTGGAAAGCACCATTATAAGCCTAGAAGATGTATTTTAAAACTCTGTCCTGAGTTAAATATATATGAGTTATCACTAATAATCTTCTCATTAATTGTGGAGAATAATGATGCATAGACAATGTTAGAAAATAGTGTTACTTAGAAAATCTTGTATCTTTCTTTGGAGGTGCTTTAAATGAGAACAAAAGAAATTTTCCTAAAATAATTCAAAATAATTCTGATCTATTTAATCTCTGGTTATTTATTTATTTATTTATTGACTGTATGGTATCCTTATTTCAATTGATGATCAAAGCTCTGAATCCTCTTTTTTTTTTAAGATTTTATCTATTTATTTGACAGAGATCACAAGTAGGCAGAGAGGCAGGCAGAGAGAGAGAGAGAGGAGGAAGCAGGTTCCCCGCCGAGCAGAGAGCCTAATGCGGGGCTTGATCCAGGACCCTGGGACCATGACCTGAGCCGAAGGCAGAGGCCTTAACCCACTGAGCTACCCAGGTGCCCTGAGTCCTCTTTCTGAAGCCACCGATTTTTCTGTTTGAAAAAAGAAGTTGAGTTTGGCAATCAGCAATCCTCAGAGTTTCCTCCATTTCTATTCCAGAAACATACACACATTTTAAATTGTATGGCAGGATTCTATAACTATCGATAGAAATTAAATACAAAGGATTGTGAGCAAGGAGTGCAAAAAATATTTTCTAAGTTTTTGTTTATCTTTGCTGATACAAAGAAGATGAATTTTCATTATACCTGGGATTATAATTTGTTTATGATTGTACAGTGGTACTAGCTCTTAATCTTGAGCCTAGTTGTCAACCTTCTCAATGCCCATCTCTCATCTTCATTATCAGACTTTGAGATCAGAAGCACTCCTTTCTTCCTCAAGTATGTCATCACCAAACCTCTTCATGATGTCTATTTCTGTGAAACATTTCAGAGTAAAAATCAGCCTGAACACTGCAGTTTACTAGCATTTTCAAAGTCTGATCACTAATGCATTAGCAGGGAGTTACAAAACAATTTCCAAGTTCACATTCAAAGGAATGGTAGAATCTTGAAAATGATATTTGCTTGGATTCTAGATCATCAGAAAATAGTGATAGATACTACTTTCTTGAGCATTCTCATTTAGATCCCTTCTCTCTAAAGTGAGATCCTATTTCTCTTATCTCTCGAGGCCCCGGCATATTTAAAAATCACTGATTTGTTAGCAGTGTTTCCAAATTAGGAAAAAAGCCCAAGGAGATGAAATTCCTGATAATGAAAATATGGAGACCAGCAGTTTTAATTTCTAAGCCTATAACTAATTATTTACACATTGCACTCATTTTGAAGAGATCTGGTGTTTATTTCTTTACACAAGTTCCCATAAAGTGTTGTGTCATAGCAGAACCTAATGACATTAAAGTTCCAGTTATTTTGAGAATTAAAGCATGAATGCCAACATGAGACAAGACAAAGAACACATGTTTTCATTTCTGATTTAGCTCAACATTGCAAATAATAGGGCCGTTCTTATCTTTTGCTTTCTAAGTGGAGTCTTGCTGGCCACAAATAACCTAAAATAAGAAATCAGATAAGTGACAGAAACTGGGAAACTGAACGGGCACAGCTCTAACAATCAACTTCCATCAACCAGTGACCCCAACCCACTCATAAAGAATTGTAATACTTTCAGCTTCAACAGTATTATAGACCTGAGACCATCAAGCTTTATACAATATGTATTAAACTTCTCACCTTTAGGTAGTCTTTGTTCCAACTTGGTTGTTATATAGGAAACTAAATTCTTTAAAAATCAAGGGGAATCAACAAGTAGTCAAAGGATAGCTATTAACAACCTAAGTCTGCACCAAATAGTTTACAATTGTGAGAATTACCAGCAGCCATTCAAGAAATTTGAAAGAGTGCCAGTAGGTTGCTAATTCAGAGGCACAAGTGTCATTTTTTGATAAAATGTATCACAAGATCATAGAAGGTTTTAAAACTTCCAAGTTAACAAGGCATTGAGTCTGCAGCTAGAGCATATCAAAGGCTGAAACAGCAGAGCTCAGAGCCTGGCAGGGAGAAAAGTTGGTAGTTTCAAGTTACAACTAAGATTAAAAACTACAAATGTGCAATTTAGTTTTAGTAGCATATTAATATTTTACAAAAATTCCCTAGCACTAATTTTTTAGAGAGAAATTCCAACAAATAATGGCCCTTCCCTTGCTCCTTCATCTCAGAATTACATGACCATTCATGACCACTGTGACACCAAACACCTATTTTTGTTCCTTGGAAAACCACAGCAGGTCAGAAAGACTCTCAGGCAGAAATCTGTTTCCTCTGAAATCCCCTACTGTGGAGAGTAAGTGTAGGGCACAGCAGAAAGATAGGAATGTGACCTCACACCCCATCCCCACCAGTCAACCTAAGGAAAAGATCACTAAGAGATACAATATAGGCCATGATGCCAGCCATTGTCCACGCCCTCCCATTCCGTCTCCAACAGACTCAGGGCATCACTTTTATTTATATAAAAACATACAAGAAATGAGAAAGGAAGAACTCCAAAGTTTACATTTATTATTATTCCTTTTGGAAAAGTTATTAATATAATTAGAGGACATAAGTGTTATTGAAAAACAAACATGGAATATTTAAACTCGAGCATATACATACCAGTATAATTTGGGTTGGCTGATTGCTTCTGTATTTTAGCTTATTATTACTTACATTAACAAAGTGATTTAAAAATAAATCATATTTCTCTAGATACTGCTTAAGTAAATTTGTTTATTCTTATAAATTTGAGAACTATTGTGTGCTTAATGCATTTTTGGCAAATATTAAAACATTCCAGGGCTCATTCCTAAGTTCTTCTCCTACAATCTCTTCCTCTCTATCCTTATATTATGTACTTGGTTCTTGCTCCTCATCCTCTCTCCTATGTCCTTGACATTTTGCATTTGGAACACTCTGCCACCAGATCTTGGCTGACTTCTTGATATTCAGTTCCTGACTCAACCATCATCTAATGAGCATGAGTCACATTGATTGGACCTGGTAACAAAATAGTGAATGAAGGATAACTTTAGTTCTTGAGAGGCATATAATCTATAATCTATATGATTGACTTTTGAGTTAGGGAAATGTTCAGACTATCAAATATACCTCAAAATTTTGTTCTTTGAAAAATAATGAAAGATTAAATACACAATTAAACAAACATTATATCCTAGTGAGAAAAAATTACCATTAACATTATTTGTTTTACAACTCCATATCACTAGTGACTCAGAGATAGTGAAGGGGTTGAGAGAGAGAGAGAAAAAAAAAGAGAGAATGTGTTGAGGATATTGTTCCTTTAAATATATTGTGCAGCCTCAAGTTACACTGAAAAATAGGAAGACATTTTGAAATATACTCTGTTGTGAAACCAGACAAAGGAAAGCCAGAGAGATCCAGAGCCAGAAACTATGAAATATTCCAAGTAATGGAGTTGACAGAGAGAGAAAGAGAGAGAGAGGAGAGAGAAGAGAGTACACACTCCATGATTTTAAGAATATTTAATTCTTCTTTACATTAATGTCTCATTTTATAATTTGATCATTTGACCTTAGAATTTTTTTTTTTTAAATAAGACTATTAGGACAGACTGCTGCTCCAAGAAAGATGGAATAGATATAATCTTTTCCCATATTTCTTCTTCTAAGAACAGCTAAAAACCATGGAGGTTATATATAAAACAAATATTAAAAAAATAAAAATCTGCAAGATGAAAAGAAGAATGCAGATCTACTAGAGACCTCATGATCCATGAAGAAACATAGTTATGACTCTCTGGGCTTTCTTTTTGCCTCAAATATTCCAAACTTGGAGCACAAGAAGGCAGAAACTCATGAGCACCAATAAGAATGGACCAAACTAAGACCCAACAAAAGCCTGCTCTCTCTACCCAAATGACCAGAAAAGGGGCAGCCCAGAAAGATAAATTTTTTTGACAATAACTACTCTTCTGCAGCCAAACACCACAGAAAAACTATGATCCTATACCCATACACACCATCGAAGAATGAATGAACAACCTAGATTTTCATTCTTTGGAGGCTAAAATGAGGTACCACTTTAATCCTATTGGGATGGTGTTTAGAGAGTGGAAAGCAGGAAGTTTCACCACTGCCTAGTGGTGATGAGACCACCACTATCATGTATATAAACATACTTGAAACAAATGAAAACAAACAAACAAAGTTTCAATAAAAAAGTACAAAGTCTTAGACAAGAAGTAGAAAAGATAAAAATAACTAAATGAAAACTTTATATTTAAAAATATAATAAGCAAATTAAAAAATGTTCATTGATTAGGCAGAACAGAGGGGATAGGAAAGAATAGGACAAATAAAAGACAGAATAAGAGAACTTACCAAACCTGAATAACAGAAAGAAAATAGACTACTATAAAAACAAAACACTGAAACAAAACACAGCTATGGTGACCTGTGGGACTATAACAAAATATTTAACAATCATGTCATTGGATTTCATAATGGAGAGGAGAAAGAGAGCAAAGCTGAAAAAAAGTAATCAAAGTAGTTATGGTGAAAACTGATTTTGAAAGCATAAATCCACAGAGTCTGGAAACTGAACAAATCCCAAATAGGGTAAACCCAAACCAATCCATACTAAGGTTTTGCTGGCTAAGATATAGAGAAATTCATATGTTGTTGATGGAAATATAAAATGGCACAACTACTCTGGAAAACAATTTGAAAGTTTCTTAAAAACACACAAAAACAAAAACAAAAACATACAATACAAGCAACTACCATATGTCCCAACGATTGCATTCCTAGACATGCATCCCAGAAAAATGAAAATTTTTGTTTTCAATATTTATATCAACTTTATTTGCAATAGACAGAACCTGAAACAATTCTTATTTCTTTCAATGGATGAATAAACTGTGGTGGATCCATACCAAGAAATAATACTCTGCTAAAAAAAAAAAAGAAAAAAGAAAAAAAGAAAAAGAAAAGAAAAGAATGAAGAATGAACTCTTGATGCATGCAAAAACCTAGTTGAATTTCTAGAATTATGTTAGCGAGAGAGGTAAAGAAAAGGTTACATACTGTATGATTCAATTCATAGAAGTTTCTTAAAATGACAAAATTAAAAAAAAATAGGTACAGATTAACAACTGACAGAGATTTGGGAGGTATGGTGGAGGAAAGGAAGTAGGTGTGCTTTAAAATGATAATTGGAGGGATTATTGTTTGAAGGGAAATGTTCTTTGTCTTCACTGTATGTGTCAATAACCTGGTTGTGATGTTCCACTATAGTTTTGCAACATGTTACCACCAGAGGAAATTGGGCAAAGGCAAATCTCTGGGATTTCTCTGTGTTATTATTATTATTATTAAGTGGGCTCCATGTGGGGGCATGAACTCATGGGGCTTGAACTCATGACCCCAAGAGTCAAATGCTTAACTCACTGAGCCACTCAGGTTCTCCTTCTCTGTATTATTTCTTACTATTGCATTTGAAATTTGTAATAATCTCAAAATAAAAAGTTTAATCAAAAACTGTTTTAAAAATTGTATTGATTAACTTAATGTGTAAACTTGATGTGTAAAGTTGACTGGATGTCAAGTGGACCCTGGATGTCGGGGTGCTCAGACATTTGACCAAATGACCAAATGCATTGACCAAATGTGTTTCTGGATGAAATTAACACTTGATTAGATAGATTGAGTAAAGCAGATGTCAGTCCCTAATGTGAATGAGCCTTATCCAAACAGCTGAAGACCTAATAGAGCCAAAAGAGCTAATAAGAGGAAATTCCTCCTGCCTGACTGCATGAGGGGAGACTCTGAACTTTACTGGCCTTGGGAGTGGGATGGAAACCACCTCCTGGGTGGCAAGCCTGCTGGTGTTCAGACTGGTACTACAACAGCTCTTGTTCTCAGTTTGGCCTTGGCCTGGAACGACACATTCTCCAGGTCTCCAGTTGGCTTATTGCAGGTCTTAAGATTTCTGAGTCTCCACAATTGCATGAGCTACCATTATTATATACATATGTAATATTGGTTCCATTCTCTGGAGAGCACTAATATAAAAAATATTAGGAGACTATTTCAAGTATATAACTCAGGGGTCAGAAGGAATTCTGTACATCACTTTTAATTGACTCTTCCATAGGAAAAAATGAAGAAATCAGAACAATCCCTTTAGTTTATCAATACTCCACATGTGTGTGTGTGAATGAAGCTTAGTAACAAATGGTGGTAGGGTGGAAGGATAGGCAGGTAACAAGAAGTTGGATGATGTCGATTAGAACACATATCCACGGAAACTTAATATACAAAAAGGGCAGTTGATATTTCTTAAATAAATGCCTGTGTTCATTACCTATTCATATCAGCATGTGGTAATTTTTATTTGTCAGTGAAATCAATCAACCTGCACTTAAAAAAAAAAGATAGACTATTTTGGGTCATCAGTATGATTCAAGTGGTATTCTATTTTAGAAAAGTCATTTCTTTTTAAAGATGTTTTTAATATTCATGATTTGAACATTTAATTATGGTTGATATTAAATAAAAGGAATGAGAGCACATTTTGACTTGCAAAGTTTATAATTCACTAAGAATTCATTAGGCCATACTCAGTAGTTTAGGAGTCAATCTTCAGTTTTTTTTTGAAATTCAGGAAAAGCATATTTAACTATAGATTAATCTAATTGTAAAACTTTTTTGAAATTTCTTTTCAATAAGACAATACTATAAACTAAAACTGTATTAAAATAAGCCTAATTTCCATTTAAGTGCTGTTCTTATACCTTATGAAAAATTTAAATCAAACCTTCACACATAATTTCCGTATTAATCAGAAGATACCAAACTTAGATTTTCTCAAAAAATATTACATGAAGATTAAAGGGATTTCAAAGTTACAGGGATTCTAATTCCAATCTGCACCCCCACCTACTATGGTCACCATAACAGTATCACACAACTACACTTCACTTTGAGTGTCTACTACATGCCAGGTAATGTATATATGGCATTTTATTTTACCTTTATAATAATTCAAGGATGAAGATATAGATGATTTCATTTTACAGATAGAGGATCAGGCTCAAATTTGTTGTAAGTATCTGGACAGTAAACTAAACTTTCTTTATTTTAGTTTCCTTGCTAATAAAATAGGGAAAGCTATACATACTTCACTATTATGAATTATAAGCAAAATACATATGTGATATATTAGATTCAGTTCATTGAACCTAACATTCATTAAATAATGTGATAGTCTTTCCATTTTCCTTAAAATATTGTTCAGATTCATGTCATTCACAGAAATAAGTCAGGATCTGTTTATAATACCAGGATAGGAGTTAGAGCATCCAAGATGTAGCTGGTCAAGTTTGAGTGTTTACAGATACAGCTTACTTGATTTGAGTCAGCTTCACATGCTCTTATTAAAAAAAAAAAAAAATATATATATATATATAGATATATCTCTCTCTCTATATAGATATATATATATAGAGAGAGATATATCTATATATATATATTTATATATATATATATAGAGAGAGAGATATCTATATCTATATCTATATATAGAGATATAGATATAGATATAGATATATCTCTCTCTCTCTATATATATATATATATATGAAATAAGCTGTCCGTTCAGGACTTTTTCAGGCAGAGGAAATTTGTTTCTTATGGTATACCATCTGTAAGAAGTAGTTGACAAGAAATGGCATTGTGCTTTTCACATTTGTCAAATTAAAAATAAAGTCTTGAATTCATATTAAGATAAAACAAAATTTTTTAGCTCCCTAAGATTCAAATCAAAAGACTTTTCATGCTTTAACATTCAGAGCAGCACTAAATGACTCCCTTGGGCTTATTGCTAATTTTAAAGCTATTAGACATAAGGGCTGGCTTTCAAGGGAGGTACGGTACTGAATTCATTCTTTTTCCTTTCCAGAGGGAAACCCATGAGGCTTCAAGATTTAAAGTCAGTCAGCTCAACAGACCATGACAAGACTTGAATCTTCTCGATAAATACAAAAACACATTAAGAAGGTGTTTGATGGCACTGTGTCTGGAATGGCTTTGAGCAAAACTTTGATTATCTAAGACAGATATCTAATTACTAAACAAATAAAAATATCTCTCATTTATCTCAATATTTTGAAATATTAAAATTAAAAAGAGAGCTTAGGAACATGGTGAAAGATATCTTCAGATTCATGTAGCTGGATCTCTGGTTACTGATATTCTATATCACATTATGCATCACTGTCTAATAATGTTATGCAAGTTTTGATGCCATTGTTTTTCCACAAGACTGGATAACCAGTGTGTGACTTCTTGATCTTAACAAATAATTTAAGTAACTTTTCTTTAATATCATATAATAATGCTTACAGAATCATATAAGATACATTATGGGTGAGGAAAGACACATTTCACATTTTGCTGTAAATTCTTATTCATATTCTTAGTAATGTAATTTGAAATATAAATTAATATTGAGATTGTCTAGCCAAAGATAATTAATATGATTTTTTATTATTTGCAATAATTAATTTTGTCTTTCAAACTGCAGTTATTTCAGCTCAAATAAAATGGCAAAAAAAGTAGTTTTAATCATATAATTGAGTAAATAAGTGGGTTTGTGATTTAAGTAATGCAAGCTAACAAGAATCATAACTATTTTGTGACCCCCTGTCTTGCTTCTCTGGAGATTTCAGGCAACAATGTCTCTTCACTAAATTTGTATTGGAAATCCTCACAGTAGGATGACATAAAGAATATTCAAGTAATGTGAATTATCTGTCTTTGTCCCTACAGATTCTATTTGCCTCTAGAACATATAGGCACATAAAATAGACAGATCATGGCAGATTTGACTGTGGGATAGCCAAAAAATGAACAAACAAAAACCTTCCACACAGAAACAGAACCAAACTGAAACACAAAAAGAAAAAACTAAAAAAGAAAGAAACATTAGCTTTTGAAAAATTGCTGAGCATTTCCTCTTTTGTAGTCATTGCCTTTATAATTATGGCCACCGGGGTGCTACTGGCTCCATTATCTTTCATTTTTCACAGCAGTGATTCATTCACATTCCCTTGTTCAATCCTCTGAGATGAGTGGCACGAATCAGAGAGATGCCCTGAAGTATGATTAGGAACACTTTAGCTCACAGAATATAGCTGTGTGTTTCTTGAGGGATGAACTCATGTCCTTGGTCTCCTTAATATCAGGTTTCAAAGAACCTTGATAACTGGCCAAATATTACCGTTCTACAAAATTAATTAAGCTATTATTTCCTATAAGACCTTAAAAGGACTCTTTATGACTTCATATACCCTCAAAGTCCTCTGGACTTAATAACAAATTTTAAGAATATTAAATGTACTGAAATTCCCCTTTAATTCGGACAAGTGGTACACTTCATTCTAGGCTTTCGCCAGGTAAAGAGCAGTTAGATCAACATTAGAATTTTTTTTTTTTTTTAAATCAAAGTACTTCTTATGCTTGGTAATTTCTCCTTAGTGAGACTTCATTTTCTTTACTTCTAAATAAGAAATTTAGAAGCTTTTGTTTCTTGATAATTTGTATAATATTCTGTTTTATTTAATTTTCTTCTTTGTTTTTTGGTAGACAGTTTGCATCTGTTGGGCTTATAATGTTCTCCATCTCCCATAATATCCCCTGATTTTTCATTTTTTTTACTTTTAAAATAAAGATATATGTCTCTTTGTTATCTATATCTTTATTTTGAAAGTAAAAACAAAATATAGAAACTGAAAGTAAAAGACAAGTATATTAAAAGTAAAAGAAATGTATATATATATAAAAATATATAAATATATATATCTAAGCTAAAGATTAAAAGTTGACTGCAGGTTTCTTTTTTTTCTTTTCTCAATAAGTGATTTTCTATTAACAAAAGTATTAGAAATTGTATTTCAAATGAGCAAAATTTTCAAAGAGCGAACATGAACTTTGTTTTCCTAACTATACAGGATGTAGTTAATATCAAGTCTCACCCATATCATGTAGTATAATGAAATGTGAGGTAAGCAAGATTCAAGAAGGTTAATCCCTATTCTCTATATATAATTATCCATAATTAAAACAAAAATGTTAACTATCCCAGGCTGTATGATCCTAATTAATACAACTGAATATGATGTCTCTAAAAATTTACATTTTTGAGGTAGTTGAAAAATACACAGCATTGTTTTATGAATGTATATGCCTGTATTTTCATTGACCTAATTGTTGCCATATATCATCATTCACTTACTCATTCAACTGGTGATAAACACCCACACAGTTTCCACATCTTTACTACCACAAACAATGTTATATTTCCATGAGCATCTGCCAGGGATATTTCTGGTACTAAATTTATTAGATACTGCCAAATGAATTACTAGAATGGCCATCCTAGTTAGACTTCCCCAGAAACAGATGCATGCATACATACACACACATAGTGTATAAGTTTAGATTTTATATACAGTTGGATCTCTACTCAAGATCATATTTTATTTGCATTTTGATGTTTAATACAGTATTTCTTATGGATTTTAAAAAAGCTAAAGTGGAAGAAAAAGCCATGAAGCTAAAGAGAAAACACACAAAAGAGAAAGTATTTCTTAAATAAAACAAAAATGTTCACATATTCATGCTCATGTATTAAAGTTTTTTATCACTGGAATACCTGGGTGGCTCAGTCAGTTAAGCAGCTGCTTTCAGATTGGATCATGATCCCTGTGTCCTGGGTTTGAGTCCCACATGGGGTTCCTTGTTCAGTGAGGAGCCCACTTCTCCCTCTGCCTGCCTCTCTCCCTGCATGTGCTCTTTCTCTGTCTCTCTGACAAATAAATAGCAAAATGTTTTTAAAAATAAAGTTTTTATCACCTAATGTTAATAAAATAAATATTTTTAAATTGAAACTAATACCTTGATATTTCCCCAAGCTGACAAAACTTTTTTTTTTTTTTCTCGTTGATTCTTGTACCATATCTCAAATGCCATAAAAGAGAATTTTAGGAAATTAATTTTGAGAATTTTGTGAAAATAATCCACTGTTTCAGGTATTTCTATACTTAAATGTTATGAAACACTTAGGAAAAAAATCTTTATTCATCAGGAAATACTTAAGTTGATAGTACATAAATTTTAAAATAATACCTGAAATATGCTGTTATCTCAGAAGATAGAGAAGCTTAGCAAGTATGCTTTACTCAGAAGTCACACATTATCACTGTCCACATAGAGGGAAATAAGATACATGGCCTTGCTCAGATTAATTTGATTAATTTAGGTAAATGGATCCTAAAAATCAAACTTTAATATATTTTTCTTTTCAAAATATCAATTAATCTCTCCTTTTGGAAAATCTTTCAAATATACGCTTCATTTTCAACGTCCATCCAAGAAACCCTAACTCAAGCAATGGCAAATTTCAATGTAATAGTAATGGTAATACTGTAGACATATTAATAATATAATGAGAGGTGCTTCTATTGACTGCTTACTGCATGCCTGGGACTACATAAAGATCACTGCATTCAGTCCTTAGAACACTATGAAATAGGGATTATTGTCACCATCAACAGAAAAAAAAAACAAAACAGAGAGGTGGAGTAACTTGATGTCTCATTGTTTATAAAAGACAAAGCCAGGACAGTATGATTCCATCAACTCAGATTTTTCCAATATATGTCTAATTTATTTATTTGCTTACTTACTTATTTATTTTAAGAGAGAGAGAGAGAGAGAGAGAGAGCATGCTTATATGCAAGGGATATTGAGGAGGGGAAGAAAAAGGAGAGGAAGAGAAGAAAATCCTAAGCAAGTTCACCACCTAGTACAAACCTGGACACAGGACTTGATCTCACAACCCTGAGAGCATGACCTCAGCCAAAATCGAGTCTGATGCTTAACCAGCTGAGCCACCTAGGGGCCCAATATATATCCACTTTCAAAGCAATCCTGTGATGGTGAATTCTACAAATTGACTTGCTGAGTCTTGTGCCCATATATGTGATAAAAAATTATTCCAGATATTCTGAAAGAATGGTTTTTGAGTGAGGCTAATATTTAAATTGGTGGACTTAGAGTAAAGCAGATAGTCTTCCATAATGTGGGTGGGCCTCAACCAATAAGTTGAAGTCCTGAGTAGAACAAAAGACTAATTTCTCCAAGAGGGAATTCTCTACCAGACAGCCTTCAAACTTAAACTACAACATCGGTTCTTCCCTGGGATTCTAGGTTTCTAGGCTGCTGGGTTACTCTGCATATTTTGGACTTGCCAGTCTTCATAATCATGTGAACCAATTACTTAAAATAAATCTCCCTTTCAACCTCTTTCTGTCTCTCTGTCTCTTTCTCTGTTTCTCTCTCTGCCTCTGTCTCTCTACACACACACACACACACACACACACACACACACACACATCCTATTCGTTCTGTTTCTCTGGAGAACTCTGACTAACGCAATGCTAAGAGCTATAAATGTGCTTGTGAACTCCAAGTACTATTATTTTATTAATGCTCTTTCTTGTCCTATTTTCTTCCTACTTTTCCCCTTTTCCTTTCTCTACTTTTTTTTAAAACAACACGGTTTTGTCATAGGAAGTAACTTCATGCCTTTTCTTCATAATCTTTGCATGTTTATTTCATTATCACATTTTTTTTTTAGCCAAGGCAAGAAGGAAATCCACACTAAGACTTCATTTTTTTTAAGATTTTATTCATTTATTTGACAGAGACAGAGAGAGATAGTGAGAGATAGAACACAAGTATGGGGGGAGTACGAGAGGGGGAAGGAGGCTTCCCACTGAGCAGGGAGCACAATGCAGGGTTCAATCCCAGGACCCTGGGATCATGACCTGAGCCAAAGGCAGATGCTTAACAAGACTGAGCCACTCAGGCACCCCCTAAGACTTCATTCTTAAGTCTTTAGGTCAGATCAGTTTTGTCTTTATCACAGCAAAAGGATTCTAAATCTTTACTTACCCTCTAATTCCTTTTGTAGCAGAAAATGTAACATTTATATCCTATTTTTTACATGCTATATCTTACCCCGAGATTGAATCAATTATTGTTTCAGTGTCTATTAAATCTTCAAGTACTTATCTATAGTCCTGACATTTTTTTGGTCAACCTATGTTTTTAAGTTACATTTTCATCAGGATCTTGATCTAACTGAATTTCTGACATACAGATTCTTCTATCTCAAATGGAAATTTCCTAACTGCCTTATCTATCCTTATAGAAGTCAAGTTGTGGGCAGGAGATCTTCAATAAATTTGTCTTAAAATAACAAAGTACAAGATTATTTGTACTGACATGGCAAGCTCATCCATCTGAGAAATCTGGGGTCTTCTCTATACTTTGATCAAGACACCTGAAAAGGAAAATAGTAATAATTTCTGATTTTTTTTTTTCCCATGGGTAGGTGCTTTATCTCTCCAGAATGGTTAACAGTGAATAAAAGTGAAGAAAGATCTTGGACATTCTTTACTAATCTACTCTACTAAATAAAATGCAAATCTTAGTATTACTACAGAGAGGGTTTTTCTATCTATATTTGTTCACATTTTATACGATGCATGAACATTTCAAAACAATATCATCATCACCTGTAAATTTTAAATTGTCTCAAGATAAAAAGCTTAATAAAAAAGGATGCAGACACTTTTCAGGAAATCATTTTGATTAAACCAAATCATACCCAAAACTAGTTTTGGGTTTATCTTTAATAAATAATTTCAGCCTCTTGACTAACAAGAAAACAGGTGACAGATGTTTGGATGACAGATATTCCTAACTCAAACCATTGTGATGAAGTGGCCATAAGAAGGACTGGTGAAAGGGGCTACCTATCTTTAAGTATTCCTAAGGAAAAGCTATTTCTTCCTTATCTGGGATCTTCAGCACGTGACATAATCTGTAAATACATTTAAAGGCTTGACTCAAAGCTTTCCCATTCCTCATGCTTCACAGACCTTACCACACTCTACTTTGTTCTAGATAATATGCCTACTTTAGAAATTAAAGACCCAATCTACAGTCAACTCAAACCTTTAATATATTTGCTAATCACACTTTCTCTGGACCATTTTTTTTTCCATTATCCAAAGATAATGAGGTAATTGAGCTTATAATAGAACTTACTTATTTTCGAGAGAAGGAGAGTTTCAGAATCACTAGGCCAAATCCTTTGTTTTCCAAACAGTGATACAGACACACAGAAGGAAAACTTAGCTAGGTTATACTTTTAAATTTGGAAGATCAATATTAGAGACTATTTTCTTTTGCTTATAGGTCTTTATACTTTCACCTAAATTACTATCCTGCAATATGAAATATTTTATTAGGAGAGCAAAAGATTTTGTAACTTATCCTTTAGTCAGATAATTGGGAGCTGATTACCTGATTTTTTTCCTGAAATAAAAAATTGTCCCACAGTTTTATAACTCTTTTAAAGTTAATAATTAAAATTTCTTAAAAGCAAAATTGAATATTTGCCAATTCAAGTTCTGATTATGTTAATTTAAATTATAAATGCATTTCTGAGTGTTATCATGTATTTTTAAGACCTTCTGATAGTTATAGGAAGGATTTGGAGCAAAGATAAGTGTGCTTCAAATGGTAATGCATTCTGCATTTTTAATGCAGTCCTTTAACCCGATATGCTTATCTTTAATTCCCCCATAATCTTTTTAAAAATGATATCTAAGATGTGTCAGTAATAAACTAGTTTATTTCAGTTGCTTACATGGTTCGCAATTGTATTTTCTTATATTTCAAAAACACTTCTTTCATTTCCTTTTAAATTCCTGACATAAGGACATCTTGTATAAGTAATTAAGAGAATGGAAAGAATCTAAATTTATTTACATTTTAAGAACATTAAATTGAATGAATTGTATATCTAGCTTATATGTGACCTTTGGAAAAATTCACAATGCAGCAAAGTGATCAAAAAGAAGGGCTGTCCTTCAACCTGATGTGCTTCTCAAAGATATGTGATACTTTCAATATATGGATAATTTACTTAAATGAAAATTGGTGTTCTCTCTTTCTCTATAATTTTTAATTCTCTAGTTATAGTCATACATAGTCTTGGCCTCCAAAGCTGCCAGTTAAAAAAAAATTCAGTCTTTGCCTGATAGGTTCCTGATACTTCCATTTGGCAGAATCTATTAAGTTACAGAGAAGGAAAATTACTGGGCAAGCTCAGAGAGGGAGTTGAGGGAACATAGGCACAGTGAGAGAATATAAATACAGAGAAGGCAAGAATATACAGGAAAGAAAAAAAATATGTATTCTTCAAAAATGGAAAAATGAGAATAAGGGAAGAGAGAAAAAATCAAGTTTATCCTGGACTTATGTGAGAAGTAATAGTGACTAATAGCATGTGAGAAGTAATTGTGACCAATGTCTATGGGATGCTTATTTGTCTTGGTCTGAAGTACTTTCCATGCTGGAAGCCATTTACTTTTCAGAGCAATCCTAAAATACATACATTTATTCCTATTTTTGCGTAAAAAATTGGATGCTCAAAAGAAATTACATAAAGTACAGAAACTCACAATTACTTACTTGAGTGAAATAAAAAATTCTTCATGGAGAATACATTATATTACTGTCAGATGCACAATATAATAATCCAATATTTGTATATATTGCAAAATGATCACCACAATAAATTAGTGCAGACATCTGACTCCAGAGTTTACATTTTTAACGAAGTCAACAAGGAAAAGATTTTAGAAAAGTTTGTGTGGTATTAGAAATATAATTCCTTCTGCACTTTAAGAAATTATTGACAAAGTTAAAGTTAATTTAAAGTGACTTTTTTGGGCACCTGGTTGGCTCAGTAGGTTAAAGCCTCTGCCTTCTGCTTAGGTCATGATCCCAGGGTTCTGGGATCAAGCCCCGCATCCGGCGCTCCCTCCGAGGAGAGCCTGCTTTCTCCTCTCTCTCTGCCTGCCTCTCTGCCTACTTGTGATCTCTGTCTGTCCAATAAATAAATAAAATCTTAAAAAAAAAAAAAGGACTTTTTGATCATTTTCTTTTACTGTGATAGCATGCCAATACTATTGTCATGCCAATTACTGTGTCACGTGGTAGTTCATTTTTATAAAGATTACACATATACCTATTAGTTTATACAATTTATTTAGTGAATGACAACACATACCTCTACTCATGATTTTTCAACTGCACTTGTCTTTCTGAGAAGAAAATTTTATAAGAAGGAAATACACATTTAATATAGCAATAGGGTAGAATTTATTAATTATATCAACCAATCTCTCTCTCACACACGCACATACACACACATACACACACAAAATAAAGAATGGCTCAACTGGGATTGATGAATCCTTAAAAAATGCATGAGAATGGACCTAATGTTTTTGTTTTTGTCTTTGTTAAAGTATAAATTTTATATACATTTTTATTACATCTAATCTCTTGTATAATTTTTAGGGACTAATATATTCCCTCTAGCCCTGTAAATTGTAAAAGCAGCTTTTTATAGGAGGACCCAATTAATGAGGCAATTGAACATATTATAACACACACTTTTTACTTTTGATTGTGACAGAAATGTTATATATCACTTTTCATAGGAATAAATAGGGTAAAAATTACATTTTTGTAGGACTAGCTATAATTGATTTAAGTTCACCAATATACCAAATACACTGTAGAGGCCACAAAAACTTGGAGTCATTGAAATAAGAAGACAAGATCCTTTTACATGTGCCTACATGTATGTGTGTTATATATGAGTATATGAGTAGATATGTAAATATATATCTATAAATTTTACATAAAGATATTATCAGTTTATCAGCTTATGTTATCAGTTTGAAAATATTTGCAAGTTATTTTCATAATTCTCAATATTAAATTGAATATTGATTTATAAAGACGTTTAGTTTTCCCAACATAGTAGGTATTATAAAAGAAAAAAAAACAAATGACAAAACAAAACATAGTCCTTGGATTTATTTTTCTGTTAGATCATTCTATGCACATTTTGTTTTCATCACTTTTTCCTTTCCTTTTTTTAACTCCCTTTACCTATGATGAAAATTTTATTTTTATCAGATAGTAATGATGAGTCCATGAAGGTTTAATTTTGATTATTTACCTCTTACAGAGATTGTAGTGTATTAATTTTAATATTGATTTTGTTTTTCTTTTTTTTTTTTTTGAAGATTTTATTTATTTATTTGACAGACAGAGATCACAAGCAGGCAGAGAGTCAGGCAGAGAGAGAGGAAGGGAAGCAGGCTCCCCGCAGAGCAGAGAGCCCGATGCGGGGCTCGATCCCAGGACCCTGGGATCATGACCTGAGCCGAAGGCAGAGGCTTTAACCCACTGAGCCACCCAGGTGCCCCTTTATTTTGTTTTTCAACTTGATACAGATTTATCCTTCCTCAGTTAGTGGACAGCATCATGGAGTGCAGGCAATCTCCCTATAAGGTAGGAGGCTGTCGGATAGGGCTCCCAACATCCTGAACAACCTTTTCCTCACACTGTTTGTATAACTTTATAGCAAGGAAAGTTGTTGAGGCTGCTTTTCCAGGCAGTATAGGAAAGGAATGTAAACTTGGATAGGTTTAGTTTCCAAAAGAGAGAATTGAAGTTCACTGTTATTTCAGTAAGTCTATTGACAAAGCATATAATACAGTTGTGTCTGTAAAGAAAAAAACAGACCTTTGTTTCCAGTCATTCACACCACTTTCTCACATACATGAAACCAAAATGACTGGATGAGTTGGCACATTCATCAAACAATTAATTCATATCAATGAAAGATACAAAAATTAAGTGCTTAAACTAAATATTTCATATTGCTTGGATAAAGAAGTGAAAGTAGAGGTTATTTTAATTCTTAATTATTGAAATTACTTGCCCTAAATTAAAGAAATTCTGAACTCTCAAACTCAGCTCACACTTACTTATATACATATACACATACACACACACACTCACATGCACAGATCACATATCCATAAAAAGACAAATAAACAAAAGAGCAGCCAACACCTTCATCCACCCTGGTGAAAGTTTAAAAGTCAATTCATTGAGAAGAAGAAGAAGGATGAGGAGAAGGAGGAGGAAGAAGAAGGAGGAGAAGTTGTTACCTAACAAGAAATAAGATTGGTATCACATTGGGTTGGCGAGGTGCAAAAAGATAATAACCATGCCTCAGATTTCTGAGGAAAGAATATTCTGAATTAGGAATTCTATGTTATACAAAGTTGTAATCTAACATGATTTTAAAATAACTAATAAGAGAAAGAAATTATTCAATGAACATTTTTATAGACATGTGAAGATTAAGAAAATAAATAGAGATTGATTTCCATAGAATGTTCTCAATAGACTAAAAATGGGATACAATATAACAAAAATAAGATTCCACAGTGGAAATCCTAGAAATATAATTGAAAAATCTCCAATTTGTAAATTGTGATATAATCTTTTTAAAATCAGGAGTAATTAAACAAGAAGTCAAAGAATTTTATGAGAAATGTATTAAAAATAATTTATAATTCATTTCACCTATTATATAATTAAAATATTAATGATATGGAGTTCTTTGCTATTTTTTGTCAAGGAAAGATGATTAAATATTACACAGAAATGAAGAATTTCTTAATATAGTTTTGTTCTACTTATGAAATAATCTGAAGAATGGTTTTATTCTAATTAATTTATAAAATATAAATAATGAGACTTTGTCCTAAATACTTGAAACAGACTTCCAAGTAGCACAGATTTGGTGGCATATGATTACATTTTCTTTACTTTGGAGTTTAACCATAACAATGTTGACACAGAAATAGCTTAAATACTGTTTAGAAAGTTTCAGCACGTACAGTGATCAACATTAGGATAACATTAAAAAAAGTGTTTTACAAAAGCAAAATATAACAAAAATTGGTTAAACATAAATAATATATGACTGACAGAAATCAGGGGATGTGTAGGTTAATGGATTAAGAATGAGATATTTATGGCATCACCTGAAGTTAATTTATGTGACAAGTTGAATAAATAAAAATTATATAATTAGGCATGCTGAGAGGTTCTAGCTAGGCTACTTACTCCTTGCCTTTAAACACTAAGCATAGCAATATTAGGATGAATCCTACAGAAATTCTCTATCTTACAAAGATAAGTGTTCCTATTTCCTCAACATCCCCATCTACTATAGACTGAATGTTTGTGAATCTACAAGATTGAAATATTGAAACCTAATCCCCGATGTACTGGAATTTGGAGGTGTGGCCTTTAGGGAGGTGATTAGATCACAATATCAGAACCCTTATAAAAGAAGCTCCAAGAGAGATTCCTCCTCTCTTCCACCAGGGGAGGTTACACTGAAAAGATGGCAATCAATGAATCAGGAAGCAGGGCCTTACCAGACCTGGAAGTTTCTAGCACTTGATCTTGAACTTCTTAGTATCTAGAACTAAGAGAAATGAATTTTTGTTTTTCATAAGCCACTTATTCTATAATATTTTTATATTCAAATAGACTAAGAAACCATCTCAAAGTTAAAGAGAAGATGCATAGATTTCCTAGTTTTCTGACAAAACTGATTCCTTGAACAATGACCAGTTTATCAATCCAAAGAAAGAGATCAGTCTCCAAAATAAAGCTGCAGTATTTCTATTCCTTGAAGAGACCATAAGGACTAATCCCATGATGAGTCACATCTCTGATAATCTCTATCAACACAGAATCCAAGACTCTAAAGTAATCCCTTATTATCCAGATGTATGATTCTGAACACTCCTTAGAATAATCCTTTATCTTCCTAACCAAATATCAAAGTTTTTCACTGTGCCTGTTTAACTAACTCAAAGTCAGCAAAATCCCCTATATTTCAAAACTATTTTCAATGTTCACTTCACTTCTTTGTTCTAAATTAAACTTAGCTTAGCTATTCCATGGGAATATTTCTTAACCTTGAAGATTTTCCTCCCCTACACATCATGGATTTCATTGTTCATCGCTAAAATTATTCTTTCATAGTTCTTTACTCAATGAACTCACTAATCTTCAAGGTGATGATGCCATACTTCCCCACCTTCATCTGTAACACTGTCACAGACACTCTTAGCTGATAACCTTGCTCCTTATTTCACTGAAGAAGTAGAAAAACATAGAAGAGGATTTCAGAAAACTCACCCAAGTTTATCTGAATCATTTTAAAATACTGAAAATTTTGGATTTATTGTAACTCTAAACTGTCTCATAACTTCATTTAAATCTATGAGTAAATTATGTCAGCTCTATCTGCAAAGCAGAACCTGATTCCAAATCTTTTATAAGAACAGTATAAATTAGCTTAAAAACTTGACAAAGACATTATAATAAAGGTAAGTTACAGAACCTTTTTTTTCATAAATATGGACACAAAATCTTAAATAAATATAAGCAAATAAAATGTGACAATATATAGACTGGATGATACATGACGGATAAGTTTTTTTAAAAAATACAAAGATAAAAAAATACAAAGATGGCTTAACATTACAAAATTGAGCAAATCTATCACATTAACAGAAAAAAGAAGAATATGATATCGTGGGTAAATGTAGGAATGTCTTCAGGAAAACTCATAACCTATTAATAGTTAAAAAAATAACTATACCCTACCAGAGACACGAAAATTTTTTTTGATAACATGAAATTTCTTAATCTGACAATCTCATAAAGAGTATTAAAACAGGCTTCAATAAACACTTTGCTTAATAGTGAGATGACAATTAACTTCCTTTATTATTAAACTGGACGTTACGGACAATACAGTAAGACAAAAGCATTATCAACTACTTAGGAATAAATCTAACAAAAATATTCCAGACTTGTGCATTTAAAATTATAAAATATTGCAATTTGAAAGACTCAAATTGAATATCTATATATCTCTGATGTTGAATTATGCAGTCTTCCAATCTTAAACTATTTTTGAGATATATATCAAACAATACAATTTTAATATGATCCTTTCAGGTGTGTGTGCATGTGTGTGAATTCAACTTAAATTGATAGTCTAGTTCTTAAACAACTAATAAACAACATCAACGACAACAAAAGATTTCTAATTATCATTTCTTGCCACTTTCTTTGTTACCATTCTACTCTCAGCCACCATCATTTTGTCTCTGGAAAACTGCAATAATTCCAACACACACACACACACACACACACACACACACACACAATCGCAACCTGCCCCCATCTATTCTCAAGAGACCTACTAGAATAAACCTTTTACAATGGAAATCCCACTTATATTTAAAATCTTTCAGTGGCTTTCCACTTCAGTCAAAGTCAAATCCATAGTCCTCGCCATGGTTTCAAGATTATGAATAATTTGGCCTCTGCCTGACTCTCAACTCAACACTACCACTCTCCTCATTGCTCATGCTGTCCCAACCGCACTGGATTACTTGCTTTCCCACAAACACAGAAAAGAAGCATCCATAAACTATGCTCTGTTTAGAATGTTCATCCACAAAGAGCTACTTCTTCGTTTCATTCTTTGTTTGACTTTTCCATGCAAATGGAGGTCTTCACTTACCTTCCTAACTAAAAGAGTTAGACATTGCCTCTACCTTCTATGCCTATACACTTTTTTGTTTTTACAACACTCATCAGTGTCTCATATATTACATATTACTCGGTTAATCTTTTTCTCACCTATGGAAGTTTCCAGTAGAGCACAATATTTGTTTTGTTAACAAAAGAGGCCCCAAAATTTAGAGTCATACCTGGCACATGTGTTGAATGAATGAATGAATGATCTAACAATTAAGAAGCAAGAAATGGGGAGTGAGTATATAGGAAAAGAGCTTAAATGAATTAAATTCCTTATCATTAATAACAGGGAATAAAATATTTTAAAATCATATAAGTTAAAAAAGGAAAAGTTATATTTGTGACCAAAAACTATAAAAAGCAGAAGTAAAATGCAGAAAAGGTAAAAAAAAAAAAAAAGTGTGTTGCTAGAGGCAAGAATTTAATAGAAGTGGCTGTTAGTAGAGAAATGTTCACTTTTTATTGTTTTGTAGAGTTTAAGTATATACATCATATGCATTTAAAATTTATGAAATAGATTTTAAATGAAAACTAGTGGAAGACTTTTCTTTATGCTCTAAATTACCCTTCCTTATTTCAGTTAGTACATTTATGTAACATTGCACTTTAATGATATCCAATGGCTCAGTACCTTCAGGACTGATTAAGTGGTAGCTTTTGCTTATATGTTACTAGTATATTCTTTAAATGGGACAACAGGCATGAACATAACCAGAACTCTGATTTGCTCAGTCGGGGGTTTTAATAGCTAATTTTGATATTTCTCATACATAAAAGATGAGTTTTAAAATTTTACATAAACAAAATGAAAAAAAGTAAACCAACCGCTTAATGCCTCCATATGCAAAAAATACAGAATTTTTTAATGTTAGTACAAGGTAGTGTTTTACTTTAATAGTTCTATTGAAAATAATCTAATCAAAAAAAGAACATAATCTAATCATGAAAGAAGTTATAATAATGAGAATTTTGATAAAATAGTCTTTTGAGTCAAATAAATAGATTAACAAGGAAAATTTAAATATTTTTTCTTTATTTAAACTAAAAAAAAAAAAAACTTGCTCATTTCTCCCACTGTCTTTCTCCACTTCTTACAATCACCAATATCAATTCTTTCAATCCGTAAACATGAAATGTCTTTCCATTTTCTTATGTCCTCTTCAGTCTTCTGTTAATGTCTTCCAGTTTTTAATACACATCTCTTTCACATCCCTGGTTAAGTTTATCCCTAGGTGTTTTCTGATGCAGTTGTAAATGGGACTGTTTTCCTAATTTCCCTAATTGTTATTAGGGTAAAGAAAAGCAACTGGTTATGGTATATTGATTTTGTATTCTGCAACTTTATTCAATACAATGATTCATTTTTTTAAAGATTTATTTATTTATGTGCGAGAAAGAGAAAGGGAGAGAGCATGGGGAGGGGCTTAGGGAGAGGGAGAAAAGTAGACTCCTCACTGAATGCAGAGCCCTACATGGGATTTGATCCCACAACCATGAGATCACAACCTGAGCTGAAATCAAGAGTAGGATGCTTAACCAACAGAGCCACTGAGGCATCCTTATTTATTAGTTTTAACAGTTTTTTGATAGAATCTTTGGGATTCTTTATGTATAGTATTGTGCCATCTGCAAATAATGACAGTTTTACTTCTTCTTTTCCATTTTAAATGCATTTTATTTCTTTTACTCAATGAATTGTTCAGGCTAAGATTTCTAAAATTATGTTGAATAAAAACGTTGAATAAAACATGGGCATATGCCATAAATGGATGCTGAATTTTATCAAATGAATTTTTTCTACATCTATTGAGAGGATCATGTGATTTTTATCCTTAATTTTATTAATGAGGTCTATCACATTGATTAGAGGATGTTGAACTGTCCTTGCACACTGGATTAAATCCCACATAATCAAAGTATATGATCCTTTTAATGTATTGTTAAACTCAGTTTGCTAATATTTTGTTAAGGATGTTTGCATTTATGTTCATCAGGGATATTGGTCTGTAATTGTTTTCTTGGTAGCATATTGGTCTGGGTTTAGTGTTAGGGGAATGCTGACCTCATAAAATATGTTTGGAAGAGTTTCCACCTCTTCTATTTTTTAGAAGAGTTTTAGAAGAGTTGGAGAAGGATTATATTAATCCTTCTGTAAATGTTTTGTTGATTTACCAGTGAAGCCATCTGTACCTGGACTTCTGTTTGTTGAGAGGTTTTTGATTACTGATTAAATCTCATTGCTAGTATAGGGTCTGTACGGGTTTTCTATATCATCATAATCTAGTCTTTGTAGTTTGTATATTACTAGGAATTTATCTACTTCTTCTATGTTGTTCAATTTGTTAACATATAATGCTCCTAAATGTCTGTCATGATATTTTTTATTTCTGTGGTATCAGTTATAGCATCTCTTTCATTTCTTATTTTATTTATTTAACTCCCTCCCTTCTCTCTTTTGGTAAGTTTAGCTAAAGGTTTGTCAATTTTGTTCATCTTTCCAAAGAATTGTCTCTTAATTTCATTGACCTTTTTCATTGCCATTTTAATCTCTATTTCATTCATTTCTGCCCTAATATTTATTATTTCCTTCCTTCTAATATTTTTTTTTCCTTTTTTCTCTAGTTCCTTGAGGTGTAAAGTTAAGTTGTTTATTTGAGACTTTTCTTGTTTCTTGAGGTGGGTATTTATTGCTATGAACTTTTCTCTTAGAACTGCTTATGCAGCAACCCATAAATTTTGGTATGTTACATTCCATTTTTGTTTGTCTCAAGGCATTTTCTGATCTCTCTTCTGGTTTCTTCTTTGACCTATTGATAATTTAATAACATGTTGTTTAATCTTCACATATTTGTTAATTTTCTAATTTCTTTGTGTAATTAATCTCTAGCTTCATACCGTTGTAGACAGAAAAGATGTTTGATATTTCTTCCATGTTCTTAAATTTACTAAGTCTTGTTTGTGGCCTAACACAGTCTATCTTGGAAAATGTTTCATGTGCATTTGGGAAGAATGTGAATTCTGTTGTTTTTGGATAGAATATTCTGTAAATATCTGTTAAATATTTATCCATCTTCCCTAAATGTACCAGTATTTTTTAAAGATTTTATTTATTTACTTGAGAGAGAGAGAGAGAGCATGAGAGGGGAGAAGGTCAGAGGGAGAAGCAGACTCCCTGCTGAGCAGGAAGAATGATGTGGGACTTGATCCCGGGACTCCAGGATCATGAACTGAGCTGATGGCAGTCGCTTCACCAACTGTGCCACACAGGCGCCCCATGTATCAGTATTTTGAACTTAGAACCATAGCTCAATTTTTCTGTTTGTGTCTTTTGGATAAATAGAGTATTACAGTATGGTTTTTGGATAGAGATCTGTTTTTTTTTCTCTCAACAATTTGACTCATTCATCCTTTGTGCATGCAGAGTTCGTTTTTTTTTTCCCCCTGCATAGGTTTTCATTATGTGACTACACCACGATCTATCTATGCAGTCTGCACTTCATGGGTATTTCAATTGTCTCCAGTTTGAGGTTGTTAAGACATATACTACCATAAAAATGTTTACACATTTCTGAGTTCAAATATACATATATTTTAAAAATATATACCTAAGAACGGACTTCCTCAATAACAGGATTGTTTTATAATCAACTTCAGTATATAAGGGCAACCTGTGTAAATGATTATATTCCTACTGCTGGAGTAGGGGATCCTAGTCACTCTACATACTCATCAGCACTTGAAAATAATGTTTGTTTATTCTTTTTTTTGGTAATTTACTCATTCTTATTCTTATAAAGTAGTATCTCATTATGGAATTAAGTATGATTCTGATGAGTTTTATTGATTATTGCACATTATCTTTTGTGAATTGGTTCTTCAAATATTACCCTTCATTGTATAGGGTTGTCTGTAATTTTTCTGGATATTTTTATGGATATAAAACTTCTGTTATTCTTAAGTTTTCCAAATTTCTTTCTATGGTTTGCATTCCAATGTCTTAGTTGTATCTTTTTTTTTTTTTTTTAAGATTTTATTTATTTATTTGACAGAGAGAGATCACAAGTAGGCAGAGAGAAAGGAAGAAGCAGGCTCCCTGCCAAGCAGAGAGCCCAATGCGGGACTCAATCCCAGGACCCTGAGATCATGACCTGAGCTGAAGGCAGAGGGTTAACACTGAGCCACCCAGGTGCCCAGCTGTGTCTTATTTAATGGAAAAGTATTCTTAATTTTAATGATGTCCACTTTTTAATGTTTAGTGCTTTTGTGTCCTATTTAGGAAATTTCCTCCAATTCCAAAGTCCTGAAGATAGTATTTTATAAGATTTTTACTGTTATGTCCTTTATATTTATATTTAAAATCTATATGGACTTAATTTTTATGTATGAAATGATCTAGGGTCATAAATTTATTTTTCTATGTGTATATTGACTACTTTCTACACTGTCATTTCCATACTACAGTGAAATATTATATTTATATATGAATAGGTCTGTTTTTAGACTCTATACTTATATAAATATTACAGTCTTAATTATTTGTTTTATTATAAATCTTACTTAGATTTATTTAATTTCCCTCAGTTAAAGTTCATATTATATGATATTGTTTTATGCAACTTCTATTTCATTTATTCTCTGTTATGGACTGAATATTATGTCCCATCAAGATTTATATGTCAAAGCCCGAACTCCCAATGTAATGGTATTTGGAAGTGGGGCCTTTGGAAAATAATTAGGTTTAGACTAAGTCATGAGGATGGGATCATCTAATGTTGAAAAGGAGTGGTGAGGGGCGCCTGGGTGGCTCAGTGGGTTAAGCCGCTGCCTTAGGCTCGGGTCATGATCTCAGGGTCCTGGGATCGAGTCCCGCATCGGGCTCTCTGCTCAGCGGGGAGCCTGCTTCTCCCTCCACTTCTCTCTGCCTGCCTCTCTGCCTGCCTCTCTGCCTACTTGTGATCTCTCTCTGTCAAATAAATAAATGGAATCTTTAAAAAAAAAAAAAAAAAAAAAAAAAAAAAAAAGAAAAGGAGTGGTGAGAAGGGACATCCTTGCCTTGTACCTGATCTTAATGGGAAAACTTTTAATTCCTTACCATTAAAGGTGATGTTAGCTGTAAGTTTTTGGAGCTTTAAGACAGGTTCCTCTCCTAAGAAGGCCTTGAATTCCAGTTTCTGTTCACCTGCCTTGCAAGACTGACAAAAATTTTTCTCAAGTTTTCTCAAGTTTCTTGGCTATCTCCTCTAGATACTTTTAGAAAAAAAAAATGTTCAACTAAGTATTGAGCTCCTATTCTGGATTCTCCTCTTGCATTTTAGCCTCATAATTTTTCATTACTTTATTTAGTGTTCACATGTCTTTGAGCCTTTTTTTTTTAAGATTTTATTTATTTATTTGACAGAGAGAGAGATCACAAGTAGGCAGACCGTCAGGCAGAGAGAGGGGGGGAAGCAGACTCCCAGCGGAGCAGAGAGCCTGATGCAGGGCTGGATCCCAGGACCCTGAGATCATGACCTGAGCCGAAGGCAGCGGCTTAATCCACTGCAGCGCGACTTAATTCACTGCAGCGCGGCTTAATCCACTGAGCCACCCAGGCGCCCCTGAGCCTATTTTTAAACAAATATGTTGTCCAAATATTTTGGTTGTTCTCAGTGGAAGGGGTTCTTCAGCAGTGTTCAACTTGCCAGTAGCAGCAGCAGAAGTTCTGACTTTCTCTTTTTTTCTAAAACATTTATTCTTTCTTGAGCTTATTACAATTTGTCCCTTTATGGTGCTTCTTGTTTAATATATATGTTTTCTATTAGGATGAAATATATTTCCATAGCAAGTCTTAGTCTCTTTTACTTATTGGTGTAACCCTGATGCTTAAAATAATGTCTGACATATAGCAGTGGTCTTAGTCTCTTTTACTTATTGGTGTAACCCTGATGCTTAAAAATAATGTCTAACATATAGCAGTGGCCTTTTACTAATTATTAGTCCAATAAAGAAAATACAATAAATGAAAAGGTGGAAAGATTGATTTAGACAGCAATTTCTGTTTGTTTAGTGCATGTGATATGTTTCTGGGGGAAAAACCACTACAAATTAGAATAGGTAAAATAAAGTATCACTCAACATAGTACTTAGTATATGGTAGACAATAAATGTTGCTAAATAAAGAATAAATAGATTATCAGAGTAAAGAAACATCCTTGTTTAGCTAGTACATAGCTCTACTTATCAAGATATTGAGTTTTCTGCTTCACCTTGCCTGGAATTGTCAAGCAGACATCACCGAGGCTAATAGCCTCTGTACTGGACACATTGTAGATGCCTGATAAAATCTTGTTGACTTCGATATTGGCACCAACATGTAAAAATATTTCTACACATGTAAATGCCTTACAAAATGGAACAGTTCTTTATTAAATAGACATATTCTTAAACAGATGAAGACATAGAAATATGTTTATTACATAGAATTAATTATGGCAATATAATTGCTGATATTATTGATAAAACACTGTTAATTGGGTCTATAAATTAGTTTTCATTTATGTATCCAATAGCTGTTTAATGAGTTCTAATATTTGTCAGACATCTGTTTAAGTTCTATATACAGAATGAAAAAACAAATAAACAAAAGACCATAGCCTCAAAGTGTTTATAGTCTAATATAAGTTTTAAGAAATATCAGGCATTTAGAAGTAAAATTATTATATATTTAGGAGCTCCAGAAAGCCATGAACTATAACACACTACTCTCGATCAATGTATGGTTTCTCAAATTTAATTTGAAATTAAAATCTAAAGAAAGTTCTAAAAAATCAAGAAGTTTGCATTTGATTACCATATGATGACATATTGCAGTATTCCTGTATTTCTCTCTTTCACTGTTACCATTTCTAAAATTTTTTAAAAACACCAATCAGAACCCTTTAAAACGTGTTTCCCTCAAATTTTTTTCATAGTAGTTGAACAAGTAAGAGAAAGGTTAAATGTAAATTCAGAAAAAAACATGAGCACATGAAACCAAAATATATTGTAATGTTCAATAATATAAAAGTTATATCTAAACAGTCACTTTTTCCAATAGCTCTGTAATCTATAAAATGAGATGATCTGAAGAAATAGAGTCCTTATGACAAAATAACTGAGATCAGTAAGAGTTCTCTTTCAAAGGAGGAACTTGAAATACTATGTATTACTATGTATTCAACTGTGGTCTCTGTGACACCATGAATGGGCTGCTGTCAGGCTATCCTATGTAACTATTATTCATAAGATAATTATTAATAATATAATATTAATTATTTTTCATTCAAAGGAATAAAAATATAGTGTTTTTTTAATTTTTATTTATTTATTTGAGAGAAAGAGATGACAAGTGGGCAGAGGCAGGCAGAGAGAGAGGGGGAAGCAGGCTCCCCGCTGAGCAGAGAGCCCGATGTGGGGCTCGATCCCAGGACCCTGAGATCATGACCTGGGCTGAAGGCAGAAGCTTTATCCACTGAGCCACCCAGGTGCCCCCAAAATATAGTGTTTTATAAAAAAATTCATAAGTAAGTATAAAAGTATAAAAATATGCATGACTCACCAGTGCTCATATAGCAGATCTGGAGAGAGCTAACACCTTGTAGCCATTTGATAATCATTCAATAAGCAATGTTTTTATTTTCATATGTAGTAAATAGTCTGCATGAAAAAGTATTTGAAATGATATGAGGTATGATTTTGAATTTAAAAGCATCATTAGTTTATTGCCACAACTTGGTTTTGCTTTCCAGCAGATACAAAATAATTTATTCAGTTTAGAAACTTCAAGTGATCTGAAATATATTCTAATGATCCTCCCTCGTGCAAAAGACTTTAGAACTTCTTTTATTATATTTTCCTTAAAAGGCAGTTGCCTTCAGAGATCTAGAAGAATTTTATCAGTTTTATGTCTTATAATATCCCAACTTCTACAAATGCAATACTAAACAAATGGAAACTTTTCAATAAGCTGTCTTAAGTTGTAGTTTGATACAGCCTACAGTTTGTGACTCTGTCAAGTTCTAAGATGATATAACAAAAGTTTGAGAAATTATAAGCTGAATATTTCAGATCTGTTGAAAAGCACTCCAAAACCAAAAGAGGAGTTTGAACAAGAAGAAATTAATGCTGAGGTTTAAGTTTATGTAAACAAACAAGGAGTGAAATGTGTGTAAGCATAGGCTTAATTTAAGATGGATCTTTCATAAGTAAAAGGAAGAAGTGAAAGACACCTGTCACTTAACATTCAATAATTTTTTTTCATGTGACTACTTTAATCAAGTGCTATTTGTAAAGCTGGGTATTTAGAAGGTACTAAAACCAATCAAAGTAAATCTCTAACCTCCTAAATTTTACATTCTGGTTTTGGGAGGAGAATGATAACAAGAGAGAAAAAAATAATTATAAGTTAGTACTTTATATAGAATAATAAATGGTGAGGTGTCCTAAAGGGGGAAAAAAAAAAACTGGCAAGGAGAAAAGTATGGAGGATGGATGGAGGAATGGTATTTTAAAGAGGGTCTACATAGAAGTCCTTATGGAGAAGTTGACACCAGACAAAAAGAAGTATCTGGGTTGGTAGGTGTGTGAACAAGACCATGTCAATAGGGGAAAATCATTGCAATGAAACCAGATTTGAAGCCAGTGGAGTATTTATGGCAAAGTAGTAACATAATTACATTTATATAAGTACAAAATGTTGTGTGTGGACAAAAAAAAAAAAAAAAGGAGTAAGCAAACTAATAAGAAGATACTGCAAAGCTTTAGGTGAAAGAGAATTGTGGCTTGTACCAGGGTAGTAGAGATAGAGATGATAAGAAATTTTCTGAGTCTAGGTTTGTTTTTTCTGTTTTTTTTTTTCTTTCTTTTTCTTCTCCCCAAACATAAGGCAGAGAGAATTTGATGTAATGTAAAGAGAGTAGAGTGAAGTAAGATTCTCAGAACCAAAGCCTAAAGAGCTGGAAGAATAAAGTGACCAATAGCAAAAAATCAGTAAAACTTGCAAGAGTGAGTTTTTGTAGAAAAATGAGAGCTCAGTTTGGGATAAGTTAAGTTTAAGATCTCTAGTAAACATCCTAGAGAAGATTTTGAGTCTGCCATTGGGTGTATGAGACCAGAAACCAGAGAAGATGTCTGGAGACAGATATACATTTGGGAATTATTAGCACATAAAGAACTTATGGGGTATAAAGCCATGAGAACTGAGGACATCATGAAAGGATTTATTGCAAAATGAAATCACAGAGATACACTGGCTAGACACTGAGGGGATATAAAGTTGACAGTTCTGGGATATAAGGATGAAACAGAACAACGGACTGAGGGAAAGTTTACAGAAAAAAAAATGTGCTATCCTAGGAGTGAAGAAAGCATTTCAAGAAAAAGGAGGATAATCAACTGTTTAGTGAGGATGCTCAGTCAAGTAAAATGAACAAGGCAAAATAACCATTGGTGACCTTGACAAAAGTAGTTTTCCTAGAGTTGTGGCTCTGATAGCTTGCCTCATACAGGTTCACGTGAAAATGAGAGGGAAAATGGTAACAGGCAGTATAGCAACACTTTCAAAGGATTTTTCTTTAACTGCAAAGAGAGAAACTGGTGCAATATCTAAAGAGTAAAACAGGATTGAGGAACAATTTTTTACCCAAGATAGAAGTATGTTGGTGTATTTATGAGGAAATTGTGACAGTAAACAAACAAACATCAATGATTCAGGAAAAAAAGAAAGACAGGAAAGACTTTGGTTTGATTTGAGCCATATCTCTATGTAGGTCAAAGGAAAAAGGGATATATGACAAAAATGGAAAGACAGAAATTTCATTCCAATCAAAAGAAGAAAAGGCTGACAGTTCAAAAGCTGATGCAGTTAAGAGAATAGATTTTCTGTGGAATTTATGGAAATTGTCTTCTAATGAATTTGGCATTTTTAGTAAAATAAGGAAGAAGATCATCAGTGAAGAAAAAGAAGAAGGGAAGATTACTAGAGATTTGAGGGGAGAGGAGAAGAAGGTAAGATGTAGTCATAGGGAGAGGAAAACTTAATGGTTTGAGGAAGATAATATTGCATGGAGAATTAAGGAGTCAATGTTGATTACATATTTAACATAAAATTCATCAGTATTATTATATTTTTTTCTAGTACATTTAGCTACAAAATCATATACATAGATGACAGAGATGTGGATTTGCCAAAGGCTGGTGTACCTAAGTAGTCCAGAACTTTAAAGGTATTCTCTCTCTTGATTGCAGAGGAAATCTTAATGATTTCTCTTCTCATCTAGTTTGGAAAAATGGGTCTAGTTTAATAGTAGAAAACCTGATGTTTGAATTAATTTTTTTTTTTTTTTTTTTTTTTTTTAAAGATTTTATTTATTTATTTGTCAGAGAGAGTGAGCACAGGCAGACAGAGAGGCAGGCAGAGGCAGAGGGAGAAGCAGGTTCCCTGCTGAGCAAGGAGCCCGATGTGGGACTCGATCCCAGGACCCTGGGATCATGACCCGAGCCGAAGGCAGCCGCTTAACCAACTGAGCCACCCAGGCGTCCCATGAATTAATTTTTTTAAATTTTAGAATAGCTTTAGATTTACAGAAAAAATTGTGAGCCCACTATAGAGAAATTCCTATATAGTCCACAATCACTTTCTCATGTTGTTAAAATTAATCACAACTCATAAACCAATACTGAAACATTTTTATCAATCAGTTATTCAGATTTATTTAGTTTTTATCACATACATTTTTCCATTCCAACATCTCATCCAGGAAAAAACATTTCATTTAGTCATCGTATTTTTTTAGGCTCCTCTTGGTTGTGATAGTTGTATATTTTCCTTGTTTTTCATGAGTTTTTCAGTTTTATGGAGTCTTATTAAGGTATTTCGTAGGAAATCCTTCAGTTGAAATATGTCTGATTTGTATTGATTGTGAGACCGGGGTTATTGCTGTGTACAAACATCAACATGATGTCACTGTGGATGTTAATCTTAATCACCTCAGTGAGTAACATTTATTAGATTTTTTCATGTTTCTTTATTTTCATAGTGTTATCTTTAAAAAAAAAAAAGATTTAATTATTTATTTTGGAGAGAAAGAGCAGGGCGGGAGAGGAAGAGGGAGAGAGAGAGAAAATTTCAAGCAGGCTCCCCACTAAGCATGGAACCACCCCCCCCCAAGGGGGTTTGATATCACAATCCAGAGATTGTGACCTGAGCCAAAATCAAGAATCATAGACTTAACTGACTGAACCACCCAGGCACTCTCATACAATAATCTTTAAAAAGAAGTCACTGTGCACAGGAGGTCATGTAAGGAGTAAGAAACTATGCTAACCCTCTTTTGTTAGAATATCTATATAAATTTTCTTCTGCACAGATTTACATATCCACTCACATTTACTTATTTATTTATTTATTTATTTATTTATTTATTGATATCAAGCTCATGGATGCTTATTTAATAGCTTGGGTTATAATAGAATAGTGCACCATGTGTTTTTTTGCTCACATTATTCCAGCTTTGCTCACTAGGAGCTCTTTCAATTGGTTCCTGTGTCCTGTTGACATATACCTGTCATTGTGGGTTCTGAACATTTTTGCTGCATTTTTCTTTTTTGAGAACTTTCTCAATTCCTGCCACTACAGTGGCTTCCAGGCTCGTTTTCTATATCCCTCACTCCAGCCTTAGACTTAGCTATTTCTTCAGGGAGCTCTGAAAATCCAGACATTTTAAATTGAAAAGGATTTTTTTTTAATGTTTTCTGTCTTAATATTCTTCTCTAAAGCAATGAATGCCTTGCTCTCTACATGAAATTGCAATGGAACAGAATTATAGGCTATTATAACACAAAACATAATCCCAACATTAAGAACAAGAGAAATAGGAATGCTTTGCATCTATATAGACCTTCATAAGATCAGACAGTATTTTAAGTGTCTAACAATTATTAATTCATTTAATACTAACAACAACCCTAAAAGGTAGTATGAAGCAATGGGATGTCTCCTCTATTAAATGTCTTGTGTAAAGCTCACAACAAAACATCATGAGGTAGTTAATTTTTATTATCCATTTGGCAGATGAAAAAACTGAATCTAAGGCTCACATGTCTTGTAGTTTCAAGATAGAATTCTGGGATTTGAATTCAGATTTGTTAGATTCTCAATATAAATCCTTAATTACTACAAATATTATCTACTTGGCAACATTGAAGATGAAAAAAATCAAACTGTCATCATATTTCTACTTCAAAATAATGGAATTGGATGTGATTTAACTAAAAATTCTTTAAACTCTAAAGTTTCTTTCAATTCTTATAAATTCTAAAGGTCTTCTAAATTAAAAATGATGTGGTTCAAAGACTTTCCCAATTTCCCTGGTTATATTAGATGTCTTTGTCTCTGTATTCCTTTTACAACCTACATATGTATCTAATAAACAATTTATCACATCAAGTCAAATTATCCCTTAATGTATCTCTTTGTACATATTTAATTTACCTATGCAACCAAGCCTGATTTTTTTTTGTATATGTTATAGAGGGCTATAATTTTTACTTAATAATTAATTAGTTTTAATGATTAAACAAATAAATGAGTAGGACATCAATGTTAATATTAAGGGTTATCATAGACAAGGGATCCTCTAAGTAATTTTTAAAATTATAAAAGAAAATTAAATATAATTATTTATAAGGTTTCTGAGATTATGATGAAATGTATATTGTTATCTTTAAAACTGGGTGTTTAACAAACAAATATCATGAGGCAGAAATTTTTAAGCAAGTAGGAGACAAAAGACATTTCTCTGATTTTGTTTATTAAAAGTTTCTATTAGATACAATACTAAGGGGAAAAACAAATGTTACTCTCTAAGCAATAGAAATTTACATAAAGTAATGGATTTGAATTTCAATCCAATTTTACTAACGTATTTCAGTATAATTTATGACTACTTCATTTTCAAATACTCATTGTATTTTTAAAGAAAGATTGGTAAAGATCAGTCCAGTTCTCTGTTTGACTTATCTAATGCTTGAGCTTTAATTGAGTTTATCCATCAAAGTCACATTTCATTTGGGGAATGGATGTCAGACTACAGCAGTTAGCAATGATGATGGAAAGGACTCTAAATTAACTAACAATAGTATCTTAGAACAGAAATTAAAGTCTATACTCATATTCTTCTTCAAACTTAAGTTCAATAAAAATAGTTGAATATTAATAGTATTTTGTAAATCGAAGGCACATGCTAGGAAGATGGTTAAGCCTGGTAACTGTAATTTTAAGCCTAGAATGCCATTTATATCATTGTGTCAATATGTAGATAAAAATTTTATGTTAGTAGCTCTATAAATAACTTATGTAAAATTCAATATGTTTTGGTTTGCATATTTAATACTCTCATTGATGGTGATATAACTTCCAATATAATCAAGATACAAAATACTTTCCTTTGATAGTTAAGACAAAAGTAACTTAAAGAATGGAGGAACAGAAAGAAGAGAAATAGATACATTGTCTATATTTTCTGGGTAATTATCATTGTCCATGGATAGATGTGGTTATTTCCCCAGTTTCAGAATGCAGATTTGAAAAAGACATATTTAGGAAATGGCAGAATTGCTACATTGGCTGCATGAGCTATGGAGTGTGGACTGTGATGGTAGCAAAGGCCAAGTAAAAGTCTCTACCTATCAAAATAGTAAATCCAAAACAATATTACATCTCCAGGGACAAATCAGAGATCTGTGTTGCTTAATAGGGCTTGACAAATGCAGCAATATTGATTATCACATGTGCCCATCCAACTTGCTTATTTGGCCTTTGCAGAAGACAGAATTATTTGGAGAAGGGCAATGGATTATTATAAAATTAATAATGTGATAGCAGTTGTTGTTCTGGATATTCTAGAGATGTATATGTATGTGTGCCTTTATGCATGTCCATAATCCAATATATACCTCTTGATCTGGCCAAACTATTTTTTCTCTATCTATTAATAAAGATCTTCTGAAATTGTGGGATTTTTTTGTTTTGTTTTGTTTTTTGTTTTCCCAGCCAGCATGGATAACAATGCATACTCACAGTCCTATGTCAAGGCCATCTTAGTTTCCCATCTCTATATCATAACCTAGTCTGCAAGGAATTGATCAACTTTCCCTTCTACAAGGCATTGTAGTGGTTCACGACCTTGATGGTTTCAGTCAACTGGGTCTGGTCAGCAGGCAGTACCAACTACTTCAGACACTTTGGTAAAAAGTATGCGAGAAAACTTGTAAAAAATAAATTCCATAAAAACTCGTGTTTTTACTAACTCGGTGAACTTTAGGGATTCAGTTCTCTGGGACATGTTACTATAATATCAAGTAAAGGAAACGTTATTGCACTTGGCCCCTCTTAGAACTAAGAATGAAGCATAATAGTTCTCACCATTTTTATAATTTGGAGGGAGCATATATATCCCATTCAGGTGTGCTACTCTGATCTAATTACTGAATAACCCTAAAGGCTGCAAATATTAAGGTGGCCCAAAACAAAAAAGGGGTTTTCAACAAGTCTAAATGCCACAAAAGTGTATCTGTCACTTAGGGTTTACAGTCATGGTGCTCTAAATGCCAGTGGCAAATAGAAATGTACTTGGCAGGCCCCCCCAGGTGAATTAAATTATATACCTTTACGATTCAGATCAGAACTATGTCAGCCTCCATCAATAATTCCCCTTTTTAGAAATAACCTCTGACTCTGGATATCTGTTCTTTGACTTAATCTTTTATAATCATTCTCTTTTCATCTTTTTTTTCATTCTGCCATATTTTGAAAAATTTTCAAGTTTGTTTTTCAGATCACTGATTATTTTGGAAGAGTTAATTGTACTTAGTAGCACTCAAAGTAAAATGTAATTATATGTTTAAATCTTGAGTGTCTTTATGATCTCATCTTACCTCAGACATTTACTTTTCCAGATCTAAATTCGTCTCAGTGTATTATTTCCTTATGGCTTCCCTGTCTTTGCCAACAGAGGTTGTCAAATTTTGCATGTTTTTGAACATTCAACTTGTCTCTTTAAATTCCCTTAATTATTTTAGTGTATTAACATATTCATAATTTGAAATGAATATACAGTTTGTATTTTTCTCAAAAGACGCTAAGTGGGAGAGCTGAGGTTAAGTCTTATATATGACTTGGTAGACATCCTTTTTTTCCCAAGAGTATTCGTCTGCTGTTACCATTTCAGCAACTATTTCTCACAGTGAAGCAAATCAAGAGAAATTATAGGGTAGTAGCTCCTCATGACATTTAGATCTATACTCCCCAATTCCCATGACTCCTACAAGGTTTTATGTGTGAATATATTTTACAGTTGCTGCAGAACTGGTAGCTGCTACTACAAATTGTTCCTTATCATTTACCCTTTGGTTTTCTAAGCATGTTTTAATCTTTAGCTACCACCAAAAGCAAACATCTCAGAAGTACTTTCTTTGTTGGTATGATTTTATTTTCCTTTTTGAATGATGAGAGCACTCTCCAAGATACACATTTGACAAGACATGATGCCTGAAATGTAACATCCCTTCTCAGAGCCCACATTAATGTTGTCACTTTGTCCTCTCAGATCTAGTTCTGATGAGCAGATTGACATATATAACCCATTGTTTAATTTTTGTTGGCTGGTTACCCATCATATTTGATTGATGTCCAGGACTCCTTCACTACCTTCTGCTTTAACTCTATGGTATACTGCTTAACTAGAAAGATTACTTATAATTTTCCAACAAAAATATTTCTGTACACAAAGATCACTGGTCTCACTCTTCACTAGCTGTCATGCTTGTCTATATTCATCACTCCTTAGTAGACTGTTCATCACTGGGAATATCCTTGAATGTCTTGGAACTATCTAAGGATGCATCTTTGCTTTTATTGTTTTCTTAGGTGGCAATAATTATACAGTTAGCCTGCTATAAAAGGAGATGAACAGATTAATGTATAAATTGTGTTCTACCTGGCTTAAGAAAAAGAGGGGGAAGGAAGGAAGGAAAGAAAGGAAGAAAGAAAGAAAAGCAACTCAAGGCAGAGAAGTTTCTTTCTTCCTTCCTTCTTTCCTTCCTTCCTTTCTTTCTTTCTTTCTCTCTTTCATTCTGCTTTCTTCTTACAGATGAACCTGTGGCAGTCCTTTCAGATTTCAATATAGATAATCCATTCCTGATAATAAAATTATATCCTATGTTAAATTATTATACAACTGTTCTCTTGAAATTGTTTTCCCTATCTTTGTCTTCTTATTCCCCAGTCACCTTATTCACTCAAGCAACTGGTAATTCTTGGGCAATTGCCTTAAAGAAGGAAGGTAGCAATTCCAAAAGGAAATAAGGCACAAATATCATCCTGGCTTTTGTTTCTCAAATGCCTTGCTCTTACAAAAATGATTAATTTATGAAAGTAGAAGCTGGTTCTTTGAAAGAATTAATAAAATCAATAAACCACTGGCCAGACTTTTCCAAAAGAAAAGGACACAAATTAATAAAATTATGAATGAAAGGGGGGAGGTCAGGACTAACACCAAGGGAATAGAAACAATCATCAGAAATTATTATCAACAGCTATATGCCAATAAGTTAAGCAACCCAGAAGAAATGGATGCATTCCTGGAAACTCTAAACTTCTAAGACTGGAACAGGAAGAAATCGACAACATGAATAGACCAGTAACTACTAACAAGATTGAAGAAGTGATCAAAAACTCCCCGAAAGACAAGAGTCCAGGACCTGATGGATTTGCTGGGGAATTCTAACAAACATTCAAAGAAGAAATAATGCTATTCTCCTGAAGTTGTTTCAAAAAATAGAAACAGAAGAAAAATTTCCAGACTCTTTCTATGAAGCCAACATTACCCTGATCCCCAAACCAGTCAAAGACCCCATTAAAAACAAAACAAAACAAAAAAACTTCAGACCAATATCCCTGATGAATGCGGATGCCAAAATTCTCAACAACATCCTAGCTAATAGGATCCAACAGTACATTAAAAGGATTATCCATGAGGAGCAGGTGGGATTTATCCCTGGGATGCAAGGGTGGTTTAGCATTTGTGAATCAATCAGTGTAATAGAACACATAAATAAGAGAAGAGACAAGAAGAGACAAGAATCACATGGTCTGGGGCACCTGAGTGGCTCAGTGGGTTAAAGCCTCTGCTTTCGGCTCAGGTCATGGTCCCAGGGTCCTGGGATCGAGCCCCACATTGGGCTCCCTGTTCAGCAGGGAGCCTGCTTCCTCCTCTCTCTCTGCCTGCCTCTCCACCTACTTATGATCTCTGTCTGTCAAATAAATAAATAAAATATTAAAAAAAAATCACATGGTCCTCTCAACTGATGTGGAAAAAGCATTTGACAAAATAGAGCATCCTTTCCTAATTAAAAATCTTCAGAGTATAGGGATAGAGGAAACATTACTCAAATTCATAAAATCACCTGTGAAAAACCCATAGAAAATATCATTCTCAATGGGGAAAAGATGAGAGCCCTCCCACTGAAATCAGGAACATGACAAGGATGTCCACACTCACCACTGTTGTTCAACATAGTACTAGAAGTCTCAGCCTCAGCAATCAGACAACAAAAAGAAATAAAAGGTATTCAAATTGGCAAAGAAGAAGTCAATCTCTCTCTTCACAGATGACATGATATTCTATGTGGAAAACCCAAAAGTCTCTACCCCCAAATGACTAGAACTCATACAGCAATTCAATAATGTGCAGGATACAAAGTCAATGCACAGAAATCAGTTGCTTTCTTATACAATAACAATGAAACTGTAGAAAGAGAAATTAGAGAATTGATTCCATTTACAATAGCACCAAAAACCATAAGATACCTTGGAATAAACCTAACCAAAGAAGTAAAGGATCTATACTCTAGGAACTACAAAACACTAATGAAAGAAATTGAAGATGACGCAAAGAGATGGAAAAACAGTCCATGCTCATGGATCCGGAGAATAAATATCATTAAAATGACTATGCTGCCCAGAGCAATCTATACTTTCAACACCATCCCAATCAAAATACCAAGAGCATTTTTCAAAATGCTGGAACAAACAATCCTAAAATTTGTATGGAACCAGAAAAGACCCCGAAGAGCCAAGGAAATGTTGAAAAAGAAAAACAAAGCTGGGGACATCATGTTGCCTGACTTCAAGCTGTATTACAAAATTGTGATCACCAAGAGAGCATCATACTGGCACAAAAAGAGACACATAGACCAGTGGAACAGAATAGAGAGCCCAGATATGGACTCTCAACTCTATGGTCAACTAATCATTGCCAAAGCAGGAAAAAATATCCAATGGAAGGGAGATATTCTCTTCAATAAATGGTGTTGGGAAAATTGGACAGTAATATACAAAAGAATGAAACTTGATCATTCTCTTACACCTTAAACAAAGATAAACTCTGAATTGATGAAAGACCTCAATGTGAGACAGGAATCCATCAAAATCCTAGAGGAGAACATAGGCAGTACCTCATCAACATTGGCCACAGCAACTTCTTTCAAGATATCTCCAAAGGCAAGGGAAACAAAAGTGAAAATGAACTTTTGGAACCTGATCAAGATAAAAGTCTTCTGCAAAGCAAAGGAAATAGGAAATAGTTAACAAAACAAAGGCAACCAACTGTATGGAAGGAGATATTTGCAAATGACACTACAGACAAAGGGCTGATATCCAAGATCTATAAAGATCTTTTCAAACACAACACCCTAAAAACAGATAATCATGTCAAAAAAATGGGCAGAAGACATGAACAGACAGTTCTCCAAAGAAGACATGCAATGGCTAAAAGACACATGAAAAAGCATTCATCATCGTTAGCCATCAGGGAAATTCAAATCAAAACCATACCAAGTTACCACCTTAGACCAATTAGAATTGCAAAAATCAACAAGGCAAGAAACAGCAAATGTTGGAAGGGTGTGGAGAAAGGAGAACCCTCTTACACTGTTGGTGGGAATGCAAGTTGATGCAGTCACTTTGGAAAACAGTGTGGAGGTTTCTCAAAAAATTAAAAATAAAGGAGGAGTCAAGATGGCAGAGGAGTAGCCGGCTGAAATGACATCAGGTAGCAGGAGATCAGCTAGATAGTTTATCAAACCATTCCAAACACCTACAAATCCAACAGGAGATAAAAGAGAAGAACAGCAATTCTAGAAACAGAAAATCAACTACTTTCTGAAAGGCAGGACCTGTGGAGAAGTGAATCCAAAGCGACCGGAAGATAGACCATGGGAAGGGGCCGGCTCCCAGCAAGCAGCAGAGCAACGGAGCACAAAATCTGAACTTTTAAAAGTCAGCTCCACTGAGGTACATTGCTCCAGAGGCTAAGTGGGGGAGGAACCCTCATGGGGACAGCGTGGTCTCAGGTCCCACGGGATCACTGAAGGATTAGGGGTGTCTGAGTATTGCAAAACTTGCAGGTATTAGACTAGGGAAGCTGGCTACAGAGACAGAACTGAGGAGTGAGCTCTCAGCTCGGGGTTACCTTAAACTGTGATCCGTGGCACAGTCAGGACACTGCTCTTTGAGCAGGGACCCCACAAGTGGCAGATCCAGGGAAACCTCCCTGGAAGAGCAGCAGTGATCTGCTGGGTTTGGAGACTCCAGGAGGGGCTATGCGCCAGAGACAGGGACGTTCGGTCACAGGCTAGGTGAGTTCAGCACGTGGCCACAAGCCAGGAAGATGGGAGTGATTGAGTGCTTTTCTCCAATGGTGCACTGATTAGTGGGGCCCAAAGCTCTCCGCTCCTCTGGACCAGAGATTGGGAGACTGCCATTTTCATTCCAGTCCTCCAGAACTCTACAGAAAGTGTTCAGGGAACAAAAGTTCCTGAGAGCAAACAGGAGCAGATTACTTAGCCAGGACCATGGCAAGGGTGAATTCTGCCTCAGAAAAGACACTTGAGAGTCACTACAACAGGCCCCTTCCCCAGAAGATGAGCAAGAAATCCAGCCAAAACCAAGCTCACTTATCAAGAAGAACAGTGGAATTCCAGTGGAGGAGATAGCAAAGCATTGAATTAATGGCTTTCTCCCCATGATCCTTTAGTCTTGCAAAGATAATTAATTTTTTTAATTTCATTTTTTTCTTATTCTATTTTTTTTTAACTTCTACTCTTTCCTTTAACATTTTTTAACTAGTTTATTTTAACAATACCTTTCATTAACAAAAAACATTTTTTGAACCTTCATTATTATACTCATATTTTATCCTTCCTGGTATCTAACTTTATTTTTTGTATACACATAGGGTTTTTTCTTCTAAAATATTTTGGGATATAACTTCTTCTAATATCAAAATATACCCTAAATCTAGCAGAGGGTTTTGTTCTAGTCTCCAGCCTGAGGAAATTCTCTCCACTTTCTTTTTCTTTTCTTGCTTTTTGCAACCAAGTACTCTTATCAGCACCTTTTTTAGAATTTTTTTAAGTTTGTCATCTTTACAGTCATTCCGTCCCTTCATCTTGTTTACCCTTAATTTTGTGTGTGTGTACATATATATATATATATTTTTCTTTCTTTAAAATTTTGAGAGGTAGTTTCCTCTAAGTGACTAATATACTCCCAAAATTAAATGGGTGGCTCTGTTCTATTCATTCTAATATCTATATTTTCTTTTATCTTTTTTTTCCTTTTTTTTTTTTTATTTTGTTTTTTGAACTTCTTTTTACCCCCTTTCTTCCCACCATGATTTGGAGTCTCTTCTGATTTGGTTAACTCACATTTTTCTGGGGTCTTTGCCACCCTTTTAGTATTTTATCCTTTTCTTCATATATTCTTATATGGATAAAGTGACAAGGCAGAAAAACTCACCACAAGAAAAGAACAAGAGGCAGTACTGAAGGCTAGGGACCTAATCAATACGGACATTGGTAACATGTCAGATCTAGAGTTCAAAATAACGATTCTCAAGGTGCAAGCTGGGCTTGAAAAAGGCATGAAAAATATTAGAGAAACCCTGTCCAGAGAAATAAAAGCCCTTTCTGGAGAAATAAAAGGACTAAAATCTAACCAAGTTGAAATAAAAAAAAAAGCTATTAATGAGGTGCAATAAAAAATGGAGGCTCTTACTGCTAGGATAAATGAGGCAGAAGAGAGAATCAGTGATGTAGAAGAGCAAATGACAGAGAATAAAGAAGCTGAGCAAAAGAGAGACAAACAACTACTGGACCATGAGGAGAGAATTTGAGAGATAAGTGATACCAAAAGACGACACAACATTAGAATAATAGGGATTCCAGAAGAAGAAGAAAGAGAGAGGGGAGCACAAGGTATATTGGAGCAAATTATTGTAGAGAATTTCCCTAATATGGCAAAGGGAACAAGCATCAAAATCCAGGAGGTGCAGAGAATACCCCCTCAAAATCAATTAGAATAGTCCACACACCATCAACTAAGAGTAAAACATACAAGTCTTAGTGACAAAGAGAAAATCCTGAAAGCAGCCTGGGACAAGAAGTCTTTAATGTAGAATGGCAAAAATATTAGATTGGCAGCAGACATCCACAGAGGCCTGGCAGGCCAGAAAAAAACTGGCATGAAATATTCAGAGCACTAAATGAGAAAAACATGCTGCCAAGAATACTATAACCAGCTAGGCTATCACTGAAAATAAAAGGAGAGATAAAAATCTTCCAGGACAAACAAAAACTAAAAGAATTTGCAAACACCAAACCAGCTCTACAGGAAATATTGAAAGGGTCCTCTATGCAAAGAGAGATCCTAAAAGTAGCAGACCAGAAAGGAACAGAGACAATATACAGTAACAGTCACCTTACAAGCAATACAGCGGCACTAAATTCATATCTCTCAATAGTTACCCTGAGTGTAAATGAGCTAAGTGCCCCCATTCAAAAGACACAGGGAATCAGAATGGATAAAAAAACAAAACCATCAATATGCTGTCCAGAAGAAACTCATTTTAGACCCAAAGGTACTGCCAGATTTAAAGTCATGGGGCGAAAAACAATGTACCATGCTAATGGGCATCAAAAGAAAGCTGGGGTGGCAATGCTTATATCAGATCAATTAGATTTTAAGCCAAAGACTATAATAAGAGATGAGGAAGGACACTATATCATACTCAAAGGGTCTGTCCAACAGGAAGATCTAACAATTTTAAATATATATGCCCCTAACATGAGAGCAGCCAACTATATAAAACAACTGATAACAAAATCAAAGAAACACATTGACAATAATACAATACTAATAGGGAACTTTAACATCCTCCTCACTGAAATGGACAGATCATCCAAGCAAAAGATGAATAAGGAAATAAAAGCCTTAAATGACACACTGGACCAGATAGACATCACAGATATATTCAGAACATTCCATCCCAAAGAAACAGAATACACATTCTTCTCTAGTGCACATGGAACATTTTCCAGAATAGATCACATCCTGGGTCACAAATCAGGTCTCAACTGGTACCAATAGATTAGGATCATTCCCTGCATATTTTCAGACCACAATGCCCTAAAACTAGAACTCAATCACAAGAGGAAATTTGGAAAGAACCCAATACATGGAGGCTAAAGAGCATCCTTCTAATGAATGAATGGGTCAACCAGGAAATTAAAGAAGAATTTTTAAAAATCATGGAAATAACTGATAATGAAAACACAATGGTTCAAAATCTGTGGGACACAGCAAAGGCAGTCCTGAGAGGAAAATATATAGCAATACAAGCCTTTCTCAAGAAACAAAAAAAGGTCTCAAATACACAACCTAATCCTACACTTAAAGGAGTGGGAGAAAGAACAACAAAGAATGCCTAAACCCAGCAAGAGAAGAGAGATAATAAAGATTAGAGCAGAAATCAAAGAAATAGAAACCAAAACAAACAAACAAACAAACAAACAAAAAAGTAGAACAAATAAATGACACTAGGAGCTTGTTCTTTGAAAGAATTAATAAGATTCATAAGCCCCCAGCCAGACTTATTAAAAAGAAGAGAGAAGGGACCCAAAATAAATAAAATCATGAATGAAAGAGGAGAGTTCACAACCAACACCAAAGAAATACAAACAATTATAAGAACATATTATGAGCAACTCTATGCCAGCAAATTTGATAATCTAGAAGAAATGGATGCATTCCTAGAGACATATAAACTACCACAACTGAACCATGAAGAAAGAGAAAACTTGAACAGACCCATAACCATTAAGGAGATTGAAGCAGTCATCCAAAATATCCCAACAAACTAAAGCCCAGGGCCAGATGGCTTCCCAGGGGAATTCTACCAAACATTTAAAGAAGAATTAATACCTTTTCTCCTGAAACTATTCCAAAAAATAGAAATGGAAGGAAAACTTCCAAACTCGTTTTATGAGGCCAGCATCACCTTGATCCCCAAAGCAGACAAAGACTCCATCAAAAAGGAGACTTACAGACCAATATCCTTGATGAACACAGATGCAAAAATTCTCACCAAAATACTAGCCCATAGGATCCAACAGTAGATTAAAAGGATTATTCACCACGACCAAATGGGATTTATTCCAGGGCTGTAAGGTTGGTTCAACATCCACAAATCAATCAATGTGGTACAATACATTAATAAAAGAAAGAACAAGAACCACATGATGCTCTCAATAGATGCTGAAAAAAAGCATTTGACAAAGTACAGCATCCTTTCTTGATCAAAACTCTTCAAGGTTTAGGGATAGAGCATATATACCTCAATATCACCAAAGCCATCTATGAAAAACCCACAGCAAATATCATTCTCAATGGAGGAAAAACTGAGAGCTTTTCCACTAAGGTCAGGAACATGGCAGGGATGTCCATTATCATCACTGCTATACAACATAGTACTAAAAGTCCTAGCCTCAACAATCAGACAACAAAAAGAAACCAAACCAGCAAAGAAGTCAAACTCTCACTCTTTGCAGATGATATGATACTTTATGTGGAAAACCCAAAAGACTCCACTCCAAATCTGCTAGAACTCATACAGGAATTCAGTAATTTAGAATTTAGAATTCAGGATTTAAAATCAATGCAGTTGCATTTCTATACCTCAACAAAAAGACAGAAGAAAGAGAAATTAAGGAGTCAATCTCATTTACAAATGCACCCAAAACCATAAAATACGGAGGAATAAACCTAACCAAAGAGGCAAAGAATCTGTACTCAGAAAACTATACTAATGAAAGAAATCAAGGAAGACACAAGGAAATGGAAAAATATTCCATGCCATGGATTGGAAGAACAAATATTGTGACAATGTCTATACTACTTAAAGCAATCTACACATTTAATGCAATCCCTATCAAAATCCCATCCGTTTTTTTTCAAAGAAATGGAACAAATAACCCTAAAATTTATGTGGAACAAGAAAAGACCTCAAAGAGCCAGAAGAATATTGAAAAAGAAAGCGAAAGTTGGTGGCATCACAATTCCAGACTTTAAGCTCTATTACAAAGCTGTCATCATCAAGACAGTATGGTACTGGCACAAAAACAGACTCATAGATCAATGGAACAGAATAGAGAGCCCAGAAATAGACCCTCAACTCTATGGTCAACTAATCTTCGACAAAGCAGGAAAGAATGTCCAGTGGAAAAAAGACAGCATCTTCAACAAATGGTGTTGGGAATATTGGACAACCACATGCGGAAAATGAAACTGGACCATTTCCTTACACCACACCCGAAAATAGACTCAAAATGGATGAAGGACCTCAATGTGAGAAAGGAATCCATCCAAATCCTTGAGGAAAACACAAGCAGCAACCTCTTTGACCTCAGCTGCAGCAGCTTCTTCCTAGGAACATCGCCAAAGGCAAGGGAAGCAAGGGCAAAAATGAACTATTGGGACTTCATCAAGATCAAAAGCTTTTGCGCAGCAAAGGATACAGTTAACAAAACCAAAAGACAACTGACAGAATGGGAGAAGATATTTGCCCAAACAACATATCAGATAAAGGACTAGTATCCAAAATCTATAAAGGGCTCAGCAAACTCAATACCCAAAGAACAAATAATCCAATCGAGAAATGGGCAGAGGACATGAACAGACATTTCTGCAAAGAAGACATCCAGATGGCCAATAGACACATGAAAAAATGCTCCACATCACTCAGCATCAGGGAAATACAAATCAAAACCACAACGAGATACCACCTCACACCAGTCAGAATGGCTAAAATTAACAAGTCAGGAAATGACAGATGCTGGCAAGGATGTGGAGAAAGGGGAACCCTCCTACACTTTTGGTGGGAATGCAAGCTTGTGCAACCACTCTGGAAAACAGCATGGAGATTCCTCAAAAAGCTGAAAATAGAGCTACCCTATGACTCAGCAATTGCCCTACTGGGTATTTACCCTAAAGATACAAATGCAGTGATCCAAAGGGGCACATGCACACAAATGTTTATAGAAGCAATTTCCACAATAGCCAAACTATGGAAAGAACCTAGATGTCCATCAACAGATGAATGGATAAAGAAGTGGTATACATATATATACAGTGGAATACTATGCAGCCATCAAAAGAAATGAACTCTTGCTATTTGTGACAACATGGATGGAACTGGAGGATATTATGCTTAGCGAAATAAGTCAATCAGAGAAAGACAATTATCATATGATCTTCCTGATATGAAGAAGTTGAGAGGCAACGTGGGGGGTTTGGGGGGTAGGAAAGGAATAAATGAAACAAGATGGGATTGGGAGGGAGACAAACCATAAGAGACTCTTAATCTCACAAAACAAACTGAGGGTTGCTGGGGGGCGGGGGGTAGGGATAGGGTGGTTGTGTTATGGACATTGGGGAAGGTATGTGCTATGGTGTGCTGTGAAGTGTAAACCCGGCAATTCACAGACTTATACCCTTGGGGCTAATAATACATTATAAATTAATAAAAAAATTTTAAAAAATTAAAAAATTAAAAATAGAGCTACCCTATGACTCAGATATTACACTACTGGGTAGTGAAAAGAAGGGCCAAATACACTCTAATATTCATAGCAGCAATATCCACAGTAGCCAAAATGTGGAAAGAGCCAAAATGTCCTGCAACAGACAAATGGGTAAGGAAGATGTGATCCATATACACAATGGAATATTATGCCTCCGTCATAAAGGATGAATATCCAACTTTTGCATCACTTGGATGGGACTGGAGGAGATTATTCTGAGTGAAATAAGCCAAGCAGAGAAAGTCATTTATCATATGGTTTCACTTATTTGTGGGACATAAGGAATAGCATGGAAGACATTAGGAGAAGGGGAAAATGAAAGAAGAGAAATCAGAGTGGGAGACAAATGATAAGAGACTATGGACTCCGGGGAACAAATGGAGAGTTTTAGAAGGGAGGGTGTGGGGGGGACGCCTGGGTGGCTCAGTTGGTTGAGCGGCTGCCTTCGGCTCAGGTCATGATCCCAGCGTCCTGGGATCGAGTCCCACATCGGGCTCCTTGCTCAGCGGGGAGCCTGCTTCTTCCTCTGCCTCTGCCTGCCACTCTGTCTGCCTGTGCTCGCTCGCTCTCTCTCCCTCTCTCTCTCTCTGACAAATAAATAAAATATTAAAAAAAAAAAAAAGAAGGGAGGGTGTGGGGTGATAAGTGAGTCTTGTGATGGGTATTAAGGAGGGCATGGGTTGCATGGAACACGAGATGTTCTATACAAACAATGAATCATGGAACACTACATCAAAAACTGAAGATGTACTCTATGATGACTAACATAACACATCAAAAAAAGAAAAATGATTAATTTATCAATTAATATATAAGTTCAGGGGCATCTGGATGGCTCACTTGGTTAAACATCTGCCTTCAGTTCAGGTCATGATCCCAAGGTCCTAGAATGGAGCCCCACATATGGCTCTCTGCTCAGTGGGGAGTCTGCTTCTCCCTGTCTCTCCCTCTGTGCTTTCCCTCTCTCTCTTTCTCTTTCAAATAAATAAATAAAATGTTTAAAAAGATATAAGTTCATTACACCCAATAGAGACCCAACTTAATAGGAGATAAACTAAAATAGAAACCTGTTTATTTTCATAAGAAAGTCCAAACTTATTTGGTACATCGTTCTGCTTTTCAAAAGCATCAAGATTTGAGATCTTTTGATCTTATTGTGTACCTTTCCTTACTTATGACATCTAAAACAGTTGACCACTGCAGCTGTTAATAAAGATGCAGGAAGGAGAAAAAAGGAAATGAGGAGAAATCATAGCCATTCACTTCAAGACAAAACAAGACAGTGAACACATCATTTTTTCTCATATCTTATCAGCATAGAGAAGTGAATTTGTTTGACCAAATTTTGAAGGTATGAAATTCTTGTCAGTAATAAAATATTTTAGGGAGAAAAACAGTCATCTTCCAGAAAGTGTCTTCATAAGGAGCTTGAGATAGAAGGGAACTGGTTTGTGAAGTTGGAGTAGTAAGGAAAAAAGACTCCAAAGAAGCAATTACATCAATGGTTATTACTAGTGAAAGGGGATCTGGGGTTGGGGACCAAAGAATAGCTGAAAGGGATTCACTGAGACACATAAAAGATAAGATTTTTTAAAATACAAGAATATTAAATATTCAATATTAAATAGTTTGTGTTCCTGTTGTACCTCATTGCTTCTAACTCCTTTAAAATTTTGAACAATCTCACAAAAATATCATGTGACAATTCAAAGAAAGAAACCAAGACCATATTTGGGTCGACGCCAAATTGCAGAGAACGCAACCACTGCAAAGGACCAGAGTGGAGACACAGACACAAGAGGAGTGAGGAGTTAGTGAAAAAACACAAAACACCACCGTTTGAGGAGTATGTACAATTCCTAGGAAGGACTTAAGGCTTTCTACAGAAAAGAGAATAGGATAAAAATTCAAGTCTGGCTTGGGGCACCTGGGTGGCTCCATTGGTTAAGTGTCTGCCTCCTGCTCAGGTCATGATTCCAGGGTCCTGAGATAGCATCCCACATGGGGTTCCTTGCTCCCTCTGCCTGCTGTACCTGCAGCTCCCCCTGCTTGTGCTCTCTCTCTCTGACAAGTAAATAAAATACTTAAAAATTTCATTCATAAAAAAAAAAAAAATTCAAGTCTACCTTAACCTGGATATTAAGGGGTGATAAGCCCAGCAGATGTGTGATTTCCACAATCTTGTGAGACTCTCAGAGTGGAGAGGAGCACTGAAAATTTGTTGGAAAGCAGGGTAAGTAGGGATGCAAAAGAAGTTCCTTTATTCTAGACCATCAGAAATCTATTAGGAATATTACAATTGTATACTTAGTTCAGCAAGTCAGTGAAATAAGCAGATTATATAATAGAAAACAACGTTTCAGAGCAGTTAAGTGCATTAGCTAAAATCTCACAGCAGATTAGGATCAGCGTGCCAGGCCTTATGGCATTTGCTTAAATATCCTTTCCATAGTGCTTCATCTCAGATCCCGAAGTCCTCTTAAGATGTTTGATTTCTTAAGTCACCTTAGTTGCCTGTCCCTAAATTTCTTTGCTCAAAATTTCCTGTGCTCAATTTTTCAAAGTAAAGTAGCTAGTCAATTACAAGTTAATAATTTTGCTCAACTCATTTTTCACAAAATATATATAAATGATCTATATATACCAAATATAAACAAATTATATATACTTTCTTTCAGATAATATCCATCATTCATTCAATCTTCCATTTAATCAATCACAAAATGTATGTTGAGCATCAATTGTTTGTCTAAGCACAGTTCTAGATGCCAAAAAAAGCAAAAGTAAACATAACGAACATATTCTTCACAATTGGTACATTTCTTTTAGGAACACTGAGTCATAAAAACATTCTTCAGATACCAGCATTTATTTGGCAGAAGCTTATCAATATTACAGGAATAGTATCCAACAAGTATTTAATGCCTGATAGGTGCCAAAGAATACCTTCAGTTTTTTAACTCCTTAATTTACTCTTCACCTTAACCTTTAGAGATTGATAGTTTTCTTGCTTTTATAAATGAAGGAATTGAGAGATAAAAAATTGAAATAACTTGCTCAAGGTCATATGACAAATAAATGGCCAAGACTGGAATGAAATTCAGAGAACCTGGTTCCAGCACGTGCTCATAATGCTGCCTGCCATCTCTATTTATTTCTCTTGCAAAGAGATGGGAAATGGGTAAATATCAAAATATCTTTGAATAGAAACTTATTTAATGCATGTAAAATGAAATCTGATTTTTTCTCTTAAAGCTATAATCCTTATTTTGTGTGCATGCATACTTAATCCCCACCATTTATACATATATGCATTTATAAGAGGAAATCAATAAAACAGAATGCAAGGGAATGTGATCATTCAGTATTTTCAGAAATAAGTAGAAGTGATGACATAAAAACGAAAGAAAACACTCTTCTTTATTGCCAGTGAGTGCATTACTGCCAAGCTTTACTGCAAAATAAAAAGCCAGAGAACACTTGACTAGATAAGGCTAAAAGCACACACACATACTTGTGTTCTTTTTGAAATGAAATATTCAGCGGCAAGATGATATAAGTGACCATGAAAAGGGAGTAGTGGATAGCAGACTAGAAGACAGATTCTGTCAGAGCATTTCAAAGAATTGGAGAGCGATCTCACCTCCAGGCCTGCCAGTATCGATGAAGCGGGAAGTGAGAGCTCCAGGAACCAACCTCAGTACAGCTGCAAACGGAAGAGCAATCAGAATTGAATTATATTTTTTTGTGGTCTGAATTGCAGGAGAAGAAGAAATTAGATGAATGTGTCAATAATGGCCTCGTTATGCACCTGATAATTCATTGTCCAGATGATAAATTTGGCAAGATCACAAATAAAATTGTTAAGGTTAGGAGCTGATTTCTACCTGGATTGGCTATAGATGTGTACTATTTTCACCAACACACTTCAATGTATTTATGGTCTCTCAATTTGAAATGAATGGGTATTGAAATAGATCTTGCATAGGAGAATTTCAAGACAATCGTGAAATAACAGATAACTAAAAATAAGGAAACATATCCTCTTCATCAGACACCAGAGAACTACAAGTATACCTTTTAGTATTAATTTCTAAAGATAAAAAGAGTTTGAATGTATTTAGAGGATATGCTTTTTTAAAAAACTCCTATTTGATAAAATTAGAATATGATGTGGATGTCTATTTGTCTGTGTAGATTTCTCATGAGAAAAAGACAGTGGATAAACACAATATGAGTTCAGCCTAATGGGAATTCTGAGCATCAGAAGGTAAAAATATTCTCAAACATCTCAGTATCCTTTCAGGGTTTTCTCATTAATGTTTCAGTCAAAATTAAGTTATGAACAGATTTCTCAATCCAAATCCTGGTTTTGTGTCCTTTAATTTCTGATACTGTGTGTATAAGACTCACAAATTAGCTGAATAAAATGTGTTTATCACACTAAAGCTATTCACTCCTCCTTCAAAACCTCTTTTTCCTCACCTCTCTTTTCTTGCCTCTCTTTGTCACCCTATTCTTACTTTTCAGGACTTATGGCCCCTCAGCTCTGAGGCAAAAAGTGGGAGCAGAGAACACCAAATACATCTTCCCTGAGTTCTCTCTCTTATACACATTATTTTCTATATGTCTCCTCTCTTATACATACTTTAACATGTCCCAATTAAAGGATAGACAAGAGTGTAAAAAATTGAAATGAATGCATCAGTAATAGTACTTAAAATTTTCTTTATTAAAAGTAACTTTCATCTTTTCATTCATGACTCAGGCAAACTGCAGTATTGACGACTGTCCTATCTCCCAGAGTTGCAAAGGCATGTGTGCCTGGGCTGAATAGAGAATCAGAACTGTTATTCCCCACATTTTTTCTCTAAACCATGTCATCTAAACTTTAGAATTTCCTTTTTTTCCCCCTCTCTTTGTCTAAAAAATATATGCCAATAATATTGGTGGTCATGGATTGGGTTGCAATAGACAGATTTTTTTAGTCTCAGTTGACCATAATGAATAAAAGTTAAAAGAAAACTATTTCTCTTTTCTATGCTCTTTGAGAACACATTGAAGTAAATCAAGCTCAGGTTTTTTTTTTTTTTTTTTAGATTTTATTTATTTATTTGACAGTCAGAGATCACAAGTAGGCAGGGAGGCAGGCAGAGAGAGAGATGGGGAAGCAGGCTCCCCGCTGAGCAGAGAGCCCAATGTGGGGCTCGATCCCAGGACCCTGGGATCATGACCTGAGCTGAAGACAGAGGCTTAACCCACTGAGCCACCCAGGTGCCCCTCAAGCTCAGTTTTGAAAATCAAAATGAATCAAGAAAGACAACAAATGTAAGGAGCTGTGAGAAATATCTATCAGTATGAAATGAAATAAAGGAATTGGGCTTGGGTGTCTGTACTCAAAGAGAATTCAATTTATAAATTCCACCATGATTTAGGCTGCTTTCAAGGATTAAAATGAAAAATTAAATCAATTATCCATATCAATTTTAACTTGAAGGATTTTAATGTTTCTTTTACAGATTTGTTTTGTATTGATTGGATAAATAGGAAAATTATTCCACTATCAGATATCTTCTATATGTGTAAACATAATCTAAAAGTATAAAGCAATTTATTCTAGCTCTCGGTTTCACCATGAAAGTGTTAAATTTTTCAAGGCATCCTTCTTTATATATCTCAAGAAATGGCATGAAATTCAAATAAGGCTTAATAAAACAAGTCTGTAAACTATGGCCATAATTTCAATTATTTAATTTCAAAGAGGGCAAGGAAAATGGGACCTGTCTTTCTCATCCTTTCATTCTGGGGTAGTAAGTACAGCATATGGAGATGTATGTTAATTTAGCCTGGCTTTTTCACTTAAAAACTTACAGAGATTCAAAAACCACGGAGGACATTGGGAGATGGAGAGGGGAAATGATTTGGGGGAAATTGGAGGGGGAAACAAACCATGAGAGACTGTGGACTCTGAGAAACAAACTGAGGGTTTTAGAGGGAGGCGGTGGGAGATTGGGTGAGGCTGGTGGTGGGTATTAGGGAGGGCACGTATTGCATGGAGCACTGGGTGTGGTGCATAAACAATGAATGCTGGAACACTGAAAAGAAATAAAATAAAATAAAATAAAATAAAATAAAATAAAATAAAATGGAAACAAACAAACAAACAAAAAGCCTTAGTTTCCTAGGTAAAACAGGGAAAAACTCATCATTCTTTTTCTTATTAGGCTTAAGTAAGAAAATATCTATGGATTGCCAAGTAGAGTGTCCCTGTTAAGTACTGATCAACTAAATGATTACATAGCTATGAAACACACCAAAAAATAAATTAGACAAATGAACAAAAGATCAAGTGAGAATGACAGGCAAATACCCTCAGTTACAAAATACATTTGGTCTTCATTATCTAAGCCTGAGAGAATATACATATACATACACATACTATATATATTCACACACACACACACACACACACACACACATATTCTCTTCAAAATAAAGCTATCAATCCTCCAACACATTTCTATATTTGGATGCAGGCATACTTTGGTTTGCTTATAGGAAAACATTTTCTATGCAAATGAATTGCTTCTTCTGAAGCTGTATTCTCGTCAAATGTATAATGCATACAAAATAGCTAGAATTCAGCCAATAATAGCATATTATCTCACAGGCCCGACCTTCATTAAGAACAATGCAGAACAGCATTAAAATGTGTGAAGAGTAATTTAAATTATGACTTTTTCGATGGAATAATAAGAATTTGTCATATTTATAACAAGTATAGACTCAGTAATAACAACAAAATAACATCCATTTCTAAATCATTCCATAGATAACAACAAAATTTTTTTTCACTAGTAATTAAAGTTTAGAAAGTTGAAAGTACAGAAGGAATAGGAAGAAAGATTTAGAAAACATACACTTTCATTTTAGAATGATAATTTTTAAGAGATAGAATTGAAGTCCTTATCTTTTCTGCGTATGTTGTTCCTAGAGCGAGCCTAACTGCTTTCTAGCTTTTCAATTTGGCTTCCTATTTCTGTAGCCTGGTGTTAATATTAAACAGATCATCCGTATTTTGATACATTACAACAAGTAATGCCACTTGAAATCAAATAACATATTTCAGTGTGGAAATTGTAGCTTAGATTTATCATTAGGTATCTGCTGCATGACTTGAAACATTACTTACTATACCATTTCACCAAAAGTTCTAGAAACTTTGAGGAATGATAAGTACTGGAGGAGAGGATTCTAATACTTTTATGAGAAGCATAGGGATTCAGAAAGACAGTATGGAGAACAACATTCAAATGAATTGCAATTAATTTACCCCTGCTGAGAGATTGCAGCACATGCTTTTCCTCAAGAAAAATTGCATTATCTAAACATTGTGCTACAAACCGAGCTTTTTGTGTTTATTTTTACTATTGTGTTTAAGTTTGTTATTGAACAAACACTTAAAGGACAGAGACCCAGCTCTATGTACCTTACAATAGCTCCTGGTGGCTTCTGACATGAATTCCCAGCTGCTCTCTCTGACAAAACTTTCTCATAGCCCTGAGTGACCCCGGGGAGTAAAGATGTCAACTGAGCAAGGCTTGTAGTTATCCTTTTTCAGTATTTTTCTGCAGGAGCAAGCAGGAAAGACTGTCTTTAATTTCTGGCCATGGGATCCTGTAGATAGGATACCAGAGTCATTTGATTTTATACATTCAACAAATAATGCTTGAGTGCTTGCCATGAACCAAGCACCACCTTACCAGACACTGAGGACTGAACAATGAATATTACAGAACTTATAGAGTTTTCCATCTCAGCCATGACAGAAGGATGTTAAATGAAACTTTAACTTTATGTATCATGAGAATATATATTACTTATGTTTCTCACTGAAATTAAAATATTATTTTATTAGCCTTGAGAATCAAGCCTAATACACAATATTGGTGAGAAAAGATGGTTGACATAGTGAGTGTCTGTCTTTAATAAATCTATAATCCAAAAGACATTTTCTAAACTCACAGAAATAAATTTACAGATTTCCTATTTTGACATGCAAAAGTAAGATAAGGTTTTGATCTATGTGAATACATTAAAAGGTAGAACAATGAACTATATACACTAGTAATAGAACCCTCACAGAAAATAATAAAAGAATCAAACTTTATCAAATAAAAAATCATTTACTGAGTTTCCACTTTATATAGAGTGCTCTGTGAGTTACTTTTAAGTGTTTATAGTAACTTAAAACAAAAAGTCACCTTCCCCAAGAACCTAACAATCTATTTGGGGAGACCAGATTTGTACATGAAAAATGAACAAGAAAGGATTTAAATATCAGATCAAGAATACAAATAACTTTTTTTTTAAGATTTTATTTATTTATTTGACACAGAGAGATCACAAGTAGGCAGAGAGGCAGGCAGAAAGAAAGGGAGAAGCAGGCTCCCTGCTGAGCAGAGAGCATGATGCTGGGCTCAATCCCAGGACCCTGAGATCATGACCAGAGCTGAAGGCAGAGGCTTAACCCACTGAGCCACCCAGGCACCCCACAAATAACATTCAAGAACACAGAATGATTTTCCTATAAAGCACATAATTAATTACTGAATTAATTATAGCTGTAAAGGGTTAGGTATTTTGGAAAAAATCTTTCACAAGTTTTTTTGATTTCTCTATATTTTCATACATTCTCTTTTTTGTCTGAATAGATATTATGTAGTTTTTAAGGAAAACTTGTAATGTTATTTAAAATATGACCTGCATAGATCCCTATACTAGCTAGAGACCCACAGGTTTTCTGTGTATTTCTTTCATACATATGTGCCTGCGTGTGCAAACACCTTCCTGTATGTGTGAATGTCACTTCTTCATACAGAATGAAAGAACAACCAATACACTTATCTCAAATTTTTAAACTTATCATTTTAATCTTAAACATTGATAAACATTGATTGGATATTGATAAACATCAGAGATGGTTAGTATAGTCTGAGAAGACAGATATGTGTGTCTTCCATGCTTTGGGATGCTAAAAGTAAAATGAAGAAGAGAAATTCTAAACATACTGACTAACCTGTGATTTGAAGATATGGTGAGAAATAGGATTAGGAAAGTTTGCTGTCCATGATGGGGTGTAATATGGAAGCTAGGTTAAAATGTTTCAGCTTTAAACAGGAAAACAGGAAACCAGTGAAGTTTAATTAAAACAAGGAGCAAGAACAAGTAGTAATATATTAGGATGATAAAATATCCATGGGGGATTCTCTGAAAGGAAGAAATATATAGGCTAGGGAAACAATTTAAGAAGATATTTAAACAGTAGAATTTTGATATAACAAAGAGAAAATGAATTGAGAAAGCAGTAAAAGTGTACAAGAAATAAATAAGATAAACAACTTATCCTTAAAAGTGTGCTAATTATTAGATATCAGCAGAGGACATAAAATATCAACATGCATATGGAACAAAAAAGTAAGAAAATAGATATCCAAAGATATACATATACAATGATTTAAAGGTGCATCTACCCACCTGTATATACATTTGAGCTAAGATTTTGTTTGTATGACAAATTTTGAAATTGGTTTTATCAAAATCTTTCTTTTATCTAACATAATGTATTCCAAATAATAATAATAATAATAATAAAAATCTCATTGAGATCAAGAAGTCAATTCTTCCTATGAAATGTGCTCACAATTCAATGACCAGTTACATTTTGTGTTTCATTTCAATATAGTTAAAGTATTTATTATTTTCCTTTAAAAAGATTCTCAATGTTATTATGTATGAGGTTAGTATTGAGCAGTTAAATATGTTGATTTATTTTCTGTATCTATTCCCTAGGATTGCAACATTCCTTTTTCAAATGATATTTAAAATCTCAGAAAAGATTAATATAGTATGGAATAATGGTGGCACACGTGTAAAACATTAACACTGCCCTTTACCCATCTTGTATATTTCACATTTATTTGTTTAAAATATGTGCGGTGCCACGTGGCTTCAAGCATCTGGCATACAGATGGAGAATTGTGGGTACCAAAATATCAGATCTATTTTGGTGGAGTAATGAATACCCCTGCGTATGTTTTCTTTGAAAAAGAAAGTTTGATAGTTTTGTGCAAAGTGTAAGGAAAAAAACTAATGTGTTATTGTTAACTTGAAAAAATCGTGTGGATGCATTAATGGATATCACAAAGGATAAAGATCTTTGGATAAGACACAATCATTCAAAATAAAAAAAACCTCAAGATTAAAATAGCACATGATAGAAAATATAGTGCTATATTTAGGTGGGACCAGCTGATGATAGGTTTAAAAGCACAGGTAGAGGGTTTATCTCTGGCAAAGTAGAGTGATGTTTCTTCTGGTAAATTACATGTCCATATAAAAGAAAATAGAAGGCAAGATCGTCTACTCAGATGCTTTGGAGAAGATAGGAGTTAATAAATCAAATCAAACTCTTAGAACCAAAGTTGTCAGGAATTTGATAGAAACCTAAATAGGGATACTGCAAAGAATCACTATGCACTCTCACTTTTCTGGATAAAATAAGATTAAACTCTTCAATTTTATTTACCACATGACTTCTTATTTCTTTAATTTTTTTATATTTTTGTTATCTTTTAGGATTTCAACCTATAACTGAATCCACTGCTACACATTTTGGTTTTGAATGCACTCAAGATCTTCTACATTTTGTTGAAACTAGAGTGACAAATGAACTAGAATTCCAAAATCAGGGGGATTGAAGAAGCAATCTGAGTATCATGCAGTGATCGTGTAAACCACACACTCTGTGTAACCACATTTTTTTTGTTTGCTTTTTAAGATTTTATTTATTTATTTGACAGAAAGCACAAGTAGGGGGAGCTGGAGAAGGAGAAGCAGGTTCCCCACTAAGCAGGGGAGCTTAATCCCAGGACACCGGAGTCATGACCTAAGCTGAAGACAGGCACTCAACCAACTCAGGCACCCAGGCACGCCTATGTAACCACATTGTCTAGAGGTAAGCAGAAAAAAAAAAATTAGTATATAAAAACATATTACAATGCTAGAACACATTTCCAGAAGGGCAGAATAATGTTCTTTTTTTTTTTTTTCTCATGCTTTTAACTAAGATGACTTGTCTATAATAATACTAAATAAATAGGAAATTAATTTCTAAGAAAAAAGGGCTGTCTTTGATTATGACTGTGGTCTTTGAATCAAATTATTTGTTTTGAAAGATTTTCCATTTGAAGCTTTTTTTTAGGTGCATAATAGTCTAGAAAGATTTACCCAATCTATATCTATATCTGAATATTTTATCCATAGGGGTGCCTGGAGGGCTCAGTCCTTAAGTGTCTGCCTTCAGCTCAGGTCATGATCCCAGGGTCCTGGGATTGAACCTTGCATCAGGCTCCCTACTTGGTGAGAAACCTGCTTCTTCCTCTCCCACTCCCCTTGCTTATATTCCCTCTCTTACTGTGTCTATCTCTGTCAAATAAATAAATAACATCTCTAAAAATAAATAAAAAATAAAAATAAATATTTTATCCATAAAAAAGGTAAATAGATCTATTAGTCCCAGCAGTTTCACTGAAAATCACTTGAAAGTCAATCAACTATAGGTAGTATTTGTTGAACAGTGTGTAACAATAGATTTACTCTAAATTATTCATTCTTTTCATTTTTTTTTTAATTGAGAGAGAGAGAGAAAGTACACTTGATCTGGGGGGTGTGGCGGCAGAGGAAGAGAAAATCAAGCCAACTTCCCGCTAACCATGGAGCCCCCTGGTGGGCTCCATCTCATGACCCTGAGTTCATAACCTGAGCTGAAATCAAGAGTCAGATGTTTAACCAGCTAAGCCACCCGGGCACCCCTCTAATTTCTTCACACTAATTTTAGTATTTGATGTTTTACTTTTACTCCTATTACTGCTCAAGTTTTTCAAGTAATTTATTGTTTTCTTTCTAGCAAGGACAGTCAGACAAGATTATTTACTGTGATCCTCAAATGTTCATTCTGGAAATTAAATCATCGTGTCTATTGTCTCTTTCTTGAGATTTGGATCTCAAAATTCCTTATCCAACATTATTATATACATATGTATATGTGAAACATTTTTTGCCTTCAAGTTTATAATCTTAATTTTCCCTTCACTAGACTTAACAGAACAAAGTTAGAATTAAGAAATGTATTTCTCATTTCTAAAAGAGAGAAGGAATTAAATCCCTTTCAAAGAGATTTATTTCATTCTCAGAAGCTCCCCAGACTTCAAGCAAATTTTCTAGTTTATATTTTATTAAAAGAAGAATGAATCATTTACCAAGACTTTCAAAAATGATTAGAAACACAAAGGTAACTATTTCCTTGATAAAAATGAAAACAATTTGTTGGGTTTACTCAAAATAAGACAGATCATATAAAAGATATTTGTTCAATATGCTAGCAAACAAGAGAACTCAAATAAGAGTACAATTTGAGAACAATGTAGGCTTCTGTCTGCATGGCATATAAAATCTGCATGGCATATAAACATTGATTAATGATCAAAGATTTGATTAATTATAACCATTGCCTTCCTTAAAAATTAAACCAGTTTGTATTCCAGACATCACTGGGGTTCTTTGTTGTTGTTTTGGTTTAGATTGGGTTCTTTTTTATCTGTTTGTTGCTTAACTAATCTGACCCTATACTCTCATATTTAGAGCTAAAGATTGGGGCAAGTCAATTATCAATTTATACAATTTGAATATACAGTATTTTATTTCCACTTATATAATAACTCTATGAAAGTAAAATAGGAAAAATAGAAGAATTCCTGTGCCAAAATTTAAATAGAACTTAGGCATATTAGGGTGCCTGGGTGGCTCAGTGGGTTAAGCTTCTGCCTTCGGCTCAGGTCATGATCTCAGAGTCCTGGGATCGAGCCCCACATTGGGCTCTCTGCTCAGCGGGGAGCCTGTTTCCCTCTCTCTCTCTCTGCCTGCCTTTCTGTCTACTTGTGATGTCTGTCAAATAAATAAATAAAACCTTAAAAAAAAAAGAACTTAGACATATTAAATTAGAATTCTACCTTGATGTTAATAAACATTGCATAGTGGTTGCAAGGTGGGTACAAAATCCTGAATTCAAAATTCATCATTGCATTGGGCAGATAACTTACCATCAATATAATAGGTATGATAATTATTTTTCATCAAATGTATATATAATATTTTTGGTATCTAATCCAGCATATCTTCCACTTTTGTTAATGACATATTTCCTTTAAGGAATTGTATCCATGGGATTCTGGTGGACTTATCAACTTTGTTACCTCAACATCCTTGAGTGGTACTCATGATACTAGGCCAGCCAATCAGGTTATACGACATACCTGTATAAAGCGATTATCCAGGAATAAATGTTAATCCACAGCAGGGCAGTCTGTCCTTTCCTGATACTGTTACCTGTGAAGAAGACATAAATCTAGAATTGTCAGAGCTCTTCCGTCATACATGGAGAAGCCTGACTAAGAATTATGCCAATATAGAGTAAAATGGAACCTAGAGATTAAAAAAAACAAAAACAAAAACAAAAACATAAATATCTGCCAATTTTCTTGAACCAATTGAATCCAGTAGTTTCAAGGCCAGCATTATCTTTGGGCTTTCAGTTGTAATCTACACACCTATCATTTTAAGCCAGATTGAATTGGATTTCATCACTTGCATGCAAGAGAGCCCTGATCAATATTTCATTGAGTTCTTCTATGAAGAAGATATGAAAAGTGTTTACTAGAGTACCTGGATACAGTGAGTACTCACAGAATATTAATATAAATATGTATGTTATTATTTTGACCATATTAATGATGATTAACATGGTTAATAGCATAGTTCTGGGAACCAGAATGCCAGGATTTTAATATAATTACTGCTGCAAGATTGATAGTGACGTTGGGCAAATTACTTAACCACACTGGACTTTGGTTTCTTCATTAAAATGGGTGAAGGAGTGGATATTGATACTTTCTCTCACAAATTTAAGAGACAATTAAATATTAAAATACAAGGAAGAGTTACATAGCAGCACTCAAGAAACAGTGTTATTCCTATTTTTCTTCTATTTATTATTTAGAGACTATAATATTTGTAAGGAAACTTAAAGATTGCTTAATCCAATTATTTGTCTGATGTTTGAATTCCCTTGACAAAACCTGCCAAGTTGTCATTCTTCTACATTAAATACCTCCGGTGACAGTAGTTTTTCCTCTTTTGAAGAGAGGCTATTTCTAAACTTTATACTATCTTGTTCTGTATTCAAAAAATGTGGGTTCTTAAAACTTCTAATCACTGAACTATTCTTATCCCTGGTTCACGCAAATTTAGATGTAAGCCTTCTCCATCTGACCATCTTTCAAACAACAAAAGGCAGTTATTATATACCTCACAGGAAGCGTTGTCCTATGATTTGCTGCCAAAACTGAGATACTGTTGCAAGTAAAAGGAGTGGTATTAAAAATCATGCTAGAATAACAGGGATAAATCTGGACTATCACAGGGAAACTAGGAGGTACGGTCACCCTCCAAGATGCCTTCTCTCCATTAGGTAAAACATTCTCAGTACTTTCAACTCTTCTTTTCATGATACACGACTGGTTCTGCTTTAATGTAACTATTCTAATTGTTCAAATCTTCATTTTAGCTTAGAGTTCCCCAGAGCTGATTCAGGACTCCAAAAGAAAATGCATAAGTTCAAAAGCTCTGCACAAGAGTTTATCAAAGCAGCTCTTTGTAGGCAGAACAAATACTCACATAATCACAGCATTTTGCAACAAATGGCTTTTTTTTTTCTGTTTCAGTATATTCTGATCACTCAGCTGTATGCTATGTGAATGCAATTAAGTCTTTAAAGAGAAAAAAAGACTTAAATTTTGTTACCACATTTAGGGAAAAAAACTAGGAACTATGAGTAGAAAAGGACAAAATTGATAAGTACAAAGGTTAAATAAGTAAAAATGAACATATAAATGAAGTGGGTAAAGGAACACTGGGAAAATCTATTTTTAAGCATTCTACTTGAAAGCAGGGAATTTAACTTGAAAATCAAAATAACTTTCCAAAGGAACAAGAACATGTTTACCTATGTATACCTATATAGATATACTTGTACAGTATGTTCTTATCAGTAGAACAAATTTATAAAGTAATTGTATTCATGGTATATATTATTGGTAAATTCAGATTATGGATTTTTCCTGAGATAAACTTTGAGGGCCATTATACTATAGCCTTCAGTATTTATTAGTTGTAAATGTCTTATTTTTTTAGATACAAATTTCAAAAATACTGATTATATAAAATAGTCTTATATTCCTGAGCCACATTTTGCAAGAGGCAAAATTAGAAATTAAGGTAAATCAAATAATGAAATCATGTTCTCTCTCTCTCCTTCTCTCTCATGAAAGGTCAATTACTTCACATCTTTTCATTGATAAAAACAAATTTGCACTAATCTGTAAATGTGCTTCTTGCTGAAAATAGAAAAATAAAATTCCACAACTATTTTGGGTTATTCTATATCAGGGAACTTATAGAAAGCAGAAAATCATTAAAAATAATAATCTTTAGTTTATTAAAGAAGTTACTCTAAATGAAGTAAATTTTAAAGTATTTCTAATGTAATTATGGAAATCATAACAAAATAAAATATTCTTTCACCTTCTAGGAACAGTGTTTATAGAAAAGTGTATTAAGAATAAATACTTGGGGGCACCTGGGTAGCTCAGTCATTAAGCATCTACTTTTGGCTCAGATCATGATACCAGGGTCCTGGGATCGAGCCCCACATCAGGCTTCCTGTTGGGCAGGAAGCCTGCTTCTCCCTCTCTCACTCCCCCCACTTGTGTTCATTCTCTTGCTGTGTCTCTCTGTCAAATAAGTAAATAAAATCTTAAAAAAAAAAAGAATATACTTGAATTCCAAAACACCTTTATGATAGAGTGCTTTGCCTCTCCAATATGCATTTTATTTTTTTTTAATTAAAAATTTTGCTGGGCATCTGGATGGCTCAGTTGATTAAGTGACTACCTTCGGCTCAGGTCATGATCCTGGAGTCTCTGGATCAGAATCTGGCACCGGGCTCCCTGTTCAGTGGGAAGTCTGCTTCTGCCTTTGACTCTCCCCACTCTCATGCTCTCTCTCTCAAATAAATAAATAAAGACTATAAAAAAAATTTTTGGTGAGATCATTGTAGGCTCACATGCAGTTATAAGAAATAATATAGAATTATTTCATGTACCTTTACCTAGTTTCATCTAATGGTAAAGTTTTGTAGTGAATGTGGAATATCACCAACATTATATTGACATTGATACAATCCACAAATCTATTGAGATTTTTCCTCATTTTACTCATACTTTGTGTGCTGTGTGTGTGTAAATTTAATTCTATACAGTTTTTTCACATGTGCTCACTCATGTCTCACCACAGTGAAGATAGTGAACAGCTCCATTACTACAGGATACCTCATGTTGCACCTGTCTCCCTTCTGCCCCCAGCTACCTCACACCCGGCAACCACTATTCTTTTATTTATAAAATTTTGTCATTTTTAAACAGCTATATAAATGGAAACACATGGTATATATTTTCAGGGTCAATTTTTTTCACCTCAGCTAATTCCCTGAATATACATAAAAATGGTGACATGAATCAGTAGCTGATTCCTTTTTATTGCTGTGTAGTGTTCTATGGTGTGTATGTCCCACAGTTTGTTTAAACATTCACTGTTGAGGGGGGGGGTGGGCTCTGGGTGACTCATTCAGTTAAGCATCTGCCTTCAGCTCAGGTCATGATACCAGGATCTTGGGATTGAGCTCTGCATCAGGCTCCTTGCTCAGCAGGGAGTCTGCTTCTCCCTCGCCCTCTGCTGCTCCTCCTGCTTGTGCTCTCTCTATCAAATAAATACATAAAAATCTAAAAACAAACAAACAAACAAACCAAAAACCCTCTTGTGTTGAAAGACATTCAGGTTGATTCCCATTTGGGGCTATTACAAACAAAACAAGTATTACAAGTATTGGTGTTAACATTCATATACAGGTTTTCGAGTGAACATGACTTCATTTTCTGGGATTAATGACTAATAGTACAACTGCTGTGCCTGTTTTGCTTTACACAAAATTTTTAAGCTATTTTCTAAAAAATGTACTATTTTACTAGCAATGCATGATGATTCACTTTCTCCAGATCCTCACCAGCATTCAATATTCTCAATATTTATTATTCTAGGTGTTCACTAGGCTTATACTGATATTACATTGCAGTCTTCATTTGCATTTTCCTCATGCCTAATGATGCTGAATGTCTTTCCATGTGCTTACTTGCCATCCGCATATCCCTTTCAGTGAAATGTCTGTGGCTCTTTTACCCATTTTCTTTTTCTTTTTTTTTTTCTTTTACCCATTTTCTAACTGGCTATCTTTCTGTTGAGTTTCAACCGTTCTTTGTATATTCTAGATACTAGGTTTTTGTCAGATATGAGGTTTGCAAATATTTTCTCCTGATCTATACCTTGAATTTCCTTTCTCTTCACATGGGCTTTTGCAGAACATAAGTTTATAATTTGATGAAATCAAGTGTATCTTTTTTTCCCCTTTTATACATTGTGATTTTGCTGTCAAGTAAGACTGATGATACACAGACCAGTACCCCTGAAGCAAATAATACATTATATGTTAAAAATAAATAAATAATAAATTAATAAGTAAGTAAGTAAATAAGAAGTCTTTGCCTAACCACAGTTCAAGGAGATTTTCTCTTTTTTAAAGAGTTTTATAGTCCACATTTTAAATTTATGTCTGTAATCCATTTCAAGTTAATTTTTATACAAGGTGCAGGTTTAGGTCTAAGCTCTCTCTCTCTCTCTCTCTTCCTCTCTCTTCTCCTCTCTTTCCTATGGAGATCCAATTGTCCCAGCATCATTTGTTGAAAAGACTATTCTTCCTCTTTTAACTACTTTTGCACCTTTATCAAGAATTTGTTGAGCATATTTATATGGATCTATTCATCTATTTTTGGGGTTCTTTTTTCTACTTCACAGACCTATGTGTCTAACACTAAGCCAATAATATTCCACACTGCCTTAATTCCTGTAGCTACACAGTAAGATTTAAAGTCAGATTCTTCCCAATTTATTCTCCTTTGTCAAGATTATTTTTGTTACTCAAAGACCTATACCTTTTCAGGGGTGCCTGGGTGACTCAGTCAGTTAAGTGTCTGACTTAAAAATATTCCAATTATTGGGGCGCCTGGGTGGCTCAGTGGGTTAAGCGTCTGCCTTCGGCTCAGGTCATGATCCCAGGGTCCTGGGATCGAGCCCCACATCAGGCTCTCTGCTCAGCAGGAAGCCTTCTTCCTCCTCTCTCTCTACCTGCCTCTCTGCCTACTTGTAATCTCTATCAAATAAATAAATAAAATCTTTAAAAATATTCCAATTATTAATAATTATTAATTAATAAATTTGGCTCAGGTCATTATCTCCATGTCATGAGATCAAGTCCCAAGTCAATCCCCAAGCTTAAGATTCTCTCCCCCCTTCCCCCTCTACCCTTGCTTGCTTGCTCTCTCTCTCTCTCTAGGAAAAAAAAAAAATCTTTACCTTTTTTTTGATAAATTTAGAGTGTGCTTATCTATAACTACAAAAATACTTACTGGGATTTTGATAAGAATTGCATTAAACCAGTAGATCAACTTGGGAAGAACTGACATCTTTACTACGAAGAGTCTTTTAATACTTGGGCATGGTATTTTTTACCTTTCCTTTTTTTTTTTTTTTTTTTTTTTTTTTTTTAGTTTTGTAACTTCCATTATACAGAGTCAGTACATCTTTTGTTAAATGTATACCTAAGAATTTTATTTTCTTTGGAGCCATTGTAAGTGGTATTATATTTTTATTTTTGGTTTCTGTATATTCATTGTTAGTAGGTAGTAATGTTATTGATTTTTGTGTATTGGTCTTGCATCCTGTGACCTTCCCGAGTTCACTTAATATATTGTAATGTTCTGTAGATTCCTTAGGATTTTCTAAGTAGACAATCCATGTCATCTGCAAGCAGAGGAAGTTTTATTGCTTCCTATCCAAATGCATGTCTTGCTTTCTTTTTCCTTGACTTAACTGCAATGCCTAGAACTTCAAATACTATGTTGAATAAGAATGGTGAGAGAAAATGCTTGCCTTGTTTGTAATCTTAGGTAGTAAAAATATAGTTTTCACCATTAAGTATGAAGTCAGCTTTAAGTTCTTTGTAGATGATCTTTATCATGTTATTAACTCTGTTCTATTTCTAGCTTCTTCTGGATATTTATTAAAAATATCCGTTGGGAATTTCTCAAATGCTTTTTCTGTGTCAAGGGATATGATCATATGATTTTTTTTCTTTGGTTTGTTGATATTATTAAGTATATTAATTGATTTTCTAACGTCGAACCAGACTTAAATACCTGGAATAAATTCCAAGAGGGTCTGAGTATATGATTCTTTTTATAGATCGCTTGATTTGGTTTCTGATACCTTGTTCAGGATTTTTATATCTAAGCTAATGAGACATATTGGTGTGTAGTTTTCTGATTGTGTGTGTGTGTGTGTGTGTTTCTTCTGCCTTATCTTTTTCTAGTTTCAGACTCAAAGAAATACTGGGTTTCTAAAGTGAGTTGGAAAGACTTTCCTCCTCTTCTATTTTCTTAAATGTTTGGTAGAATTCTTAAGTTCACTGAATCTGTCCTCAGTCATTTATTGAGCCTATTCAGCAAATTTTTATTTCTCTTATTGTATTGTTTTAATTCTGTACTTTCCATTTCATTCTTCTTCTATTTATTTCCTGAAATTTTCTTTTGTTTCTTTCAAGAGAATTTATAATTGAATGTTGAAGTACTTGTATGGCATTAATTTAAAATATTTTTCAGTGCTCGCTTTGGTAGCACATACACTAAAATATTTTTCAGATACTGCCACCGTATGATTTATCTTGGTGTTATAATCAGTTGATTATCTTTTCTCATTCAAATTGTGATTTTCTTGGTTCTTGATGTGATTGGTAATTTTCAATTGTATGCTGAGCATTTTCTGTTTTTTTTAGAAGTCTCTAGTTTCTATTAAAATCTTGTATTTTAATAGATGCCTTAGTCTGTTCAGGCTGCTATGACAGCTTATCATGGACTTGGTGGCTTATAAACAGCAGAGATTTATTTTTCAGTTCTGAAGGTGATAAAATGGATTAAGAAACCAGAAGACTCAGTGTCTGAGGAGGATTCACTTCATGATTCATAAATGGCTCTATTTTCACAAGTCCTCAACATGGTAGAATAGGTGAGAGAGCAGTTTGGAGTTTCTTTTATAAGAGTACGAATCTTATTCATGAGGAAGCCACTCTCATAACTAATCATCTCCCAAAGTCCCCATCACCATATACCATCACACTGGATATTGGAATTTAACATACAAATGTTGGAGGAATACAGATGTTCAGTCTGTATAGGCAATTACCCTCTTTGGGTTTAACACACAGATCTTGATCTACTTTTGTGGGCTGTGGTTCCAATGACAGTTTAATTTTCAGAGCATTTAAGGTGTTATTTGGATCTCCTGGGTGTATCTGGTGCAACTGTAGTCTCACTGGTCTCTGTTGCTGCTGCCTATGGTGATGAAAGTTGATTCTCAAGTGTGGACTTCTGAGTATCTTAGTGGGGGAAGATATCACAAGTGTATCTTCTCAGGATGGTATTGAAATCCCTTTATGAATGCTTCCCAGATGCTTCAGTGTCTCTGGTCAGAGAAAGAAGATTTCAGGCCCATGGGATGGGAAACTTCCTGAACCACAATGCTTACTGTTTTGGGGTCCCTTTCTGGTTCTTTCTGCCTATCTCAGTGTGGGTGAGAGAAGCCTTGGGCTGTGGGTTCAAGGAGAATTCCTGGGCTGGGCCATTTGCTATGACCTTCTCCTGCTTCTCTGTTCTGCTCAATTTTCTTTGTAGAGTTTCAACACTCATATAAAGATAGCAAGTATAACACAAGAGTTAAAAGCCTTAATTAGTTATTTAACAAATATTTTCATATATCTTCTGAGTGCTAAGCACTATGTTGAGAATGTCACATTGTCAAAAAATTTCATCACAGAAATTTTGCGCCTTTGCAAAGAAACACTTTTCTACAATTTTTTTTTCTATTTTAGTTATATTATGCAATACATATAACATCCTCTTTCATATTTACTATAATAGGTGAAACAGAAAATGTGCAGTTCTAATCATATTAATGGGACCATTCAAGGGTGCAATAGTATTACAAAGCAAAGATACAGAAAGTCCAAGCTTTACGATATAATCGTGTACCTAACTTCATTCATAACTCTCATTTATGATATAAAAATCACTATTTTATTTTTAACTAAATACTCATAGTTTCAATCATTTTCTCCCTTAAAGAAAGAGAAATTAATAAGCAGACTTCTAAAAACTGCTAAAAATACATGTCTTGTATATACTGCCGAAGTTTTTAAAAAATTGTCATAGAAATTTGGGAGAGGGCTGGATAGATAATCAACATGTTTTTATCCATAGGTCCTAGTATGGGGGGGGGGTGTGTGTTTAAGACACACAGTTGGGAAGGTTTTCTTTCCATCTGGCTTGAATTTACATGAATTTTTGCGCTCCAATATAATATACAGTTACATATTGCTATAGACAGAAAATGTTTCTCAACAGTAAACTTGCCCATCTTCATGCTTTGCTGTGAGATTTTGCCTAAGAATACAAGATCCACCTTGGCAAATAATAAATCAGCAGTAGTATGAATGATTCTGGAAAGCTCACTTAGAGAAATCTTAAAGAAAAGGATGGGAAGAGATGAGAGGATAGGAATAAATATTCGATAATTAAATGAGGGAGTTTCAGATAGGTAGTAGTTCCAAAGTGAAATCATCTTAATTAAATCAAGCTTTTCTACCCTTTACCCCAAAACTATGAAATAAGAATTTTCATACTTATTTGATGGATGATGAAACTATCATTTTTTAAAAGATTTTATTTATTTATTTGACAGATGGAGATCACAAGTAGGCAGAGGCAGACAGAGAGAGAGAGGGGGAAGCAGGCTTCCTGCCGAGCAGAGAGCCCGATGCGGGCCTCGATCCCAGGACCCTGAGATCATGATCTGAGCCAAAGGCAGAGGCTTCAACCCACTGAGCCACCCAGGAGCCCCTGAAACTATCATTTGAAAGGCACGTAAGACCTCAGTTCACATAGCTAATAAGGAGAAGAACCAAGAATTAACCCTAAACCCTAACTTCTAAACTCACAAATTATCCTGACCTCACAATTTATAATAAAAACATGTGGTAGAAGTCAATCAGAATCTGAGAGTTCATTTACTTAGTCTCTTGATTTGTAATGATATCATATTTTTTATAACTTTGTGGCCATAAAATACAAAATTGCCCATATCTCTGTAACATGTGTTTTATTGCTACAAACCAATGTTTAGATTACATCTGTGTTCTAGTTTCCAGTTCTTTTTTCTGACAAAAATTTGTTTCAAGTTATGCTGATTAATGATTTCCACAAGGGGCTTTAAACAAGACTCCTCTCTCCAGGTGAGCATACACTAATTTACCTGCCACAGGACCCCCTTGCCTTCCTTTCCAAACCTTTCCATAATTTCAGGAAGACAATCACAATCCCATTCTAATAACACGGTGGTCCCGAATGGGGCAAGAGTATTTGTTTAGAAAATTACTTACCTTGTGGATTTGGGAAAAACTTTTCTCAAAGAACTATTCAGTGCATGTCTTGTAGCAAGCACTCTAATAACAGATGCCAGATGTAGTTGATGGTGATGGTGGTGTCACAAATAGTAGCCATAGTATTACTGCAGCAGTGACAATGCCTGCTGCCCCAAATACCTAGCAACTGAGAAAAGCTGATATTCAGTTAGGATGTTAAGTTATGTTACAGAAAAATAGATAACAAAACCTCAGTGTTTTTATCAAACAAAGATTTATTCCTCAATTACATGATATTTTAATACAAGTGCCTGGACAGAAGGGTTAAGATCCTGACCATAATAATCAGCCAGGAACTCAGGGTCACAGATGCCCTCTCTCAATGAATACCTCCTTGCTGGAAGGAGATGGTGGAAGGTACATGACAAATTACATGTTGGCTTTTATTTTTTTAATTTTCTTTAGAGAGAGAGAAGGTGAGAGAATGTGTGTGTGTGAGAGGGGAGGGGCAGGGGGAGAGGGAGAGAAAAAATCCTAAGCAGGTGCCATACTCTGTGCAGAGCCCCGCGCAGGGCTCGATCTCAAAACCCTGAGATCATGACCTGGGTCGAAATCAAGAGTCCGAGGCTTATTGGACTGAGACACCCGGGCACCCCTACATAGTGACTTTTAAAACTGCCACCAGGACATGAGACATTGCAACTGCTCATATTTTATAGACCACAGTAGGTTGCCTGTCAATGCTTAATTCAAAACAGTGAGAAGTAAAAGTCAACCTGGCAGCCAGAAGGAGGAGAACTAGTAATGTGCCCAAGATCCTCTGATCATGAAATAGTTGGCAATATCCTCAGCAGCTGCTGCACCCATTCCATGTTAAAAGTATTTCTTTCCTTGCAAAACTATCAGTTTATAATCTTCCAAACTTGTATAAATTTGTCACAACTTTAAAATAATAAACAAGATACTTGCTCTCTCTGTCAGGGGACCAAAGAAAGAGAATAATGATGTATATGGACAAGAGCAAATAATAGTAGGTTATACACCACCATAGGTTTCAATGTCTTAACATTGCAGATATTGGCCTTTCAATTTTTCATAGGACCATATATTGCTCACATGAATATACCTTAGAATTTTATAAAGACCAAAGATAAAAACTCTACCCCAGGACGCAACAATCTGTTACGGAGAAAAGTCTAGGACAGAAATAACAATGATACAAGGTGGAATGTCAATGGTGTTCGGGACACAGGAAGAGCAATCAAGTTGGTGGTCTGGAAAGCAGTGTTCATGAGAGCTTGAAGGATAAGTAGGATCTCAACAGACAATAATATGCTAGAATTTTAGTATGTTTACTGTGCGCCAGGAGCTGTTTGTGTCATTTACTTGTGTTATCTCACTTAGCAAACCTCATGCTATAATTTATGGACAAAGATACTGATTCTGACACATCACACAGTTGATACGTAACAGAGCTGGGTTTTAAACTCAGGGATTCTCATATTAGGACCACTATATGCTATTGCCTCCTACCCTGTTGAAATGGAACCTAAAAGGAGGTGCCTGGATGGTTCAGTTGGTTAAGCCTCCAACTCTTAATTTTGGCTCAGGTCATGATCTCAAGGTTGTGAAATCAAGCCCTACATTGCCTTCCTCCCACCCCCCAACCCCCTCCTGCCAATACTACTCAGCACAGAGTCAGCTTGAAATTCTCCCTCTCCTTCTGCCCCTCCTGCTGCTTGTGCATGTGCTCTAAATAAATAAATAAATAAGTAAAATCTTTAAGAAAAAAAAAAAGGAACATGAAAAAAACTTAGGGAGGAGTGTACAAATGGTAAATGCGTGGCTATTTTCTGGGAGAAATGCTGAGGTCAGTTTGCTAGTATGTAAGATTTTTAAGGGGAAGTGAGCCAATGAGTTCAAAATAAAAATTTAGGTCATACACATATAATAATTATCTGATCAAAGCTACTGAAGCAAGAAAATAGAAAAGTAATGATTTGAGGAATGTGAAAATTAAGAAAAATAATACTAGGAGTTGTCTCATATGACTGGTTTTATAAATTCGAAATTTATAATATGGCAAATGACCAGGTTCTAGAGTGAAGTTCCTCTTTACTTTTTATCCTTATTACTCTAAGTCTTTTCAGAAAGATTTGCCTATAATCATAGAAATATAGAAATATAGTGTATCTCTATGAGAATAGGAGTTTTAGGTAGTTGTTTCAATTTCTAAAATAGTATATTTGCATACATCATGGTAAATTTTCACACTGATATATATGTCAATATTTTATTTGAAATAGAATATTTTGTGCTTTTGCATAAATCTTTCTAGTGACGTTGTTTCAAGGGATAATGAGACCTTTTGTTTGGCTTAATGTTCTTTTAATTTGAGAGAAAAACATTTAACCTTGCTCTATTTTCCATCTCAGTAATATCTGACAGACGGTGTAGAGATCATGAATGTGGCACTTTTCATGTGTATGAAAAGGGCTTGGCTTTATCCCATAGCCTTTGTGCCAACCAAACCTGCCAGTATTAAAATTCCCAAATAGGCCATCAAGACCATATGCCTAATTAAATATGACTGGTCTGTCTGTGTCCTCATTATCATTATTTTAAGAGAATATTGGCGTGAGTTTATGTATCAGTAAAAAACGACTTAAGCTATTAGAGTTTGAACATTAATTTGAGTCAGTACCTCAAGATATTTTATTTGTCCTTAACTTTGGGACTAATATAACAATGTCCTTGGCACTAATGACATAAATATATCTGTAAAATAGAGATTCAATTTACAGACTCGTTTCTACCTTGCAGAGCTATTTACTTCTTTCTTAATGAAATAACTACTATCCTATTTGCTTTGAATTTCAAGGAAAGTTATTTTTCTTAATAGACTAGCCATAGGTTTAATTTATACATATACAAATCTACTATGCCATAAAAGAAGGAATGTTATTATATCAAAATATGGAATAACACAAACACAATTAGGAATAAGAAATTTAAATTAAAAGAACTATTGTGCTATGTTGCTGTATTGTTGTTGCTGTTTATTTCCTTTTCCTTTTCCTTCTGATTTCACAAATGTATAGTTTTAGTACCAGTTTTGGGACAGAGATTTGACCTTAATGCATTTTTGGTTGAAATGAATTAACAAAATAAACAAATAATCAAATAAATAAATAAATAAAGTCTATGTATACATTCCACATGATTTATATGATTAATGTTGAATTAAAGGGCTTATAATGAATTAACTCAAATAACCTGAGAGTGATTAGAAAGAATAAATGAGTCAATTCTAAATAAGCATCATAAATAAATATTTCTGATTTGTTTACCGTTAAACCCAGTGTTTACAAAAATATTGATACCTAGTAGATGTCTAGAGACAAGGTTTGAATAAACAAGTGAAGTTAGTTTTCATGGAATGATGGATCCTGCATTTCTATTAAAATGCTTAAATTCTAGCACGGTATATAGTATACGACTTGGATGCTCTAAACTTTCTAACTTCTCCTTGAGAAGAAACTTCTAACTAGACCTAAACTTATAATTAGATATTTTATTGGTTGATGAATGTAAACACTGTTAAAAATGATTACAGAAGACAATTTAGGTGCTACAAACTTTGTTTGACATTTCGTGACGCAGTCTCTATCTGGAGAATGCAAAATGGGTGGAAGGCAGAAAGCTTTTATAAGATAGAGAAAAAAGAATAAGGGAGAGAAAAATGGAAGACAAATGATGGGCTGGGGTCCCATGGTCAGGTCAAATTTGTTTGGGGTGAGAAGGAACAAGAAAAAAGTCTAGAGCCCAGAGGCGGCTTGATGTTTAGGAGATGAGGGAACAGAAGGCAAGCTGAGAACAGCACAAGCTGACACCCTGCAACTTCCCCCCACATGCCCTCCTGGGTGGGACAGGTGTTACATTCTTCCCTGAATCTCCCAACTATCTTAATGTTAATGCCTTGTTAGTGGGGCGGGGTGGGGGGTGTAATCTTAATCTGACAATGTCAAAGCCTCAAATTCTCTGGTATATTATAGGTCCTCTTTAGCATAGGAAAGTTCTTTTGAAACTTCCTTTTCTCCTTACCTCCCACAACTTCTTAGTATATAACCAGCCACCCCTCACAAGCCCGGGGCAGCAGCTTTTTCTGCCCACGGGTCCTGTCTCCATGCTTTAATAAATCACCCTTTTGCACCAGAGACATCTCAAGAATTCTTTCTTGGTCATCAGCTCTGGACTCCACCCCACTGAACCTCATGTATGTTCTAAAACTTCATTATGGGGATGGCAGGTCAAGCAGAGCATTTATAAGGGACACAAAAGTTACTGAAGTTTTAGTTTGCTGAAGTGGCGTCCGTGGGCAGGAGCAGCTCTATCTTGAGCCTAAAAAATTATTTCAACAATATATTTAAGGTATCTACTATTTAAAATATCCATGAGTTGACTGAGTAGGTGCTTATTTGGGGATACTAATATGTAAGAGTTGCTCAGATGTAGGGGAAAATGCTCTGAATATTGATGAACAATATAAAACACAAAATAAAAAGAAGTAGAAGGATTTTAAACTGTTGAGTGTTTGTTTTTGTATCAGCTGAGATTGTTTATTAAGCTGTAAGGTGAGGGACCTTTAAAAAAAAAACCTAAAATATTTACCATAAGGCTAAATGGAATTGTCACAGGTTCTCAACTAACTGCTATATAAAGCTGAGCATTAGCATTTCAAAATGAGAACATTACTTGATTGAGTGAAAGGTGGAGAGAAATCAGATCAAATGGAAGTTTCCTGAGTAGAATACCAAAACACAGATCTAAAGTAAAGAAACAGTATGTATCACTGGTGAATAAAAAGAAACGAGAACACGGCATTATACACAAGACTCTCCAAAGAGTTCTTCTGAGAGTAAGCAAAAAACAAATCAAATAATTTGAATACTTTAATGTTGCTTTCACTATTATTTGGGGAAATAGTTAAAATATTATCAATGAATTTAGATAAGATGATAAATATTCCAAAAAAGATACACATCAGGTTTTTGTTTTTTTTAACTTTTTCCCTAAAACTTGATATAATCTCTGGTGCATGAATTACCTTTATCCTTCATTCGTGAAGTCTTCAGAGCGGAACAAAGCTTTGCATTACAATGGCACCGAATTGGCTCTGCTCCAGTGACAAAGGCTGAACCACGTGGGCACTGGAGCCCTGCTTAGAAAGGGAAAGTGTAGGATTCAGGAATTTTGGAAGCCATAAAGATGCATTTATTGCCAGTATTTCTATAGCCAGCAAATTTCTTGAACCAAAGATGAAAATAAATTAGAAATCTATATTCCCATATGTGTATTTATTTATTTGTAATTGTCCTCTCCCTTCTCCCAGTAAAATGTGTTTTATGGTGTAGATGCTAATTATCAGGTTTTAAATACGATGATGATGATGATTATAAAAATAACAACATGACAAGTAACTGAATAAATGATTTACACATTACCTGACTTAATTCTCAAACAAATCTCATCATTAATTACTATGATGTTTTACAGCTCATGAAACTGACGTCCAGGATTATACAGGATATAACCAAGATTATGCAGGTAAGAACACTGTCTCAACTAACTCCTAAGCATGCACTTCAACTTCCATGAGAGACTCTTAGACTGCAATCTAGAATGGTTTCTGTGTGTGGCTGAACCCTGAATGGACTCCTCATTCAGAGATTCCTGTACATTTTACACAAGCTTATTATTTTTTATTTTGTGTGCAATCTGATGTCACCTATCTCATCTGAGGTCCTCCAGATAATATAAATCCATTAACTTAATTTAGGTATCCTTAATATAGTAGAGCAATAACTTACGTCTGTTTACTTTACCTCTGCTTACTACATAATAGGCTAATTTGGTAAACGTTGCCTAAGAATGAAGAACTCTTCTGGATAATCTGCCTGTATTAACTCATGAAGTTCTTCCAACAATTCTTCAAGGCAGAGAGGGCCAGCTTCACCGATACATGACCTATACTATTGTACAGAGCTTCACGTTTAGAAGGGCCTGGATTTGGTGTAATGATATGCCATCATCATTCTGATATTCTAAATAAGTTTATCAATGAACATGTGCTTTTAAGTAAAGGCTAATGGGACAGTGAAGCATGCACAAGAACAGAAGAGGTACCTGTAATATGCATGCCCCATTTGTTGCTACCTTATATCATTCATGATGTCCTAAGAGTATACAGTTCCAGCGGACTTACACAGGCATGGGAGGTCAGGGAGATTCAAATGAAGTGCAAGGTTAGCAGGTAACATCTATCATGGAGTGAGCAGAGGTGCTGATAGTAATGAGAGGCTATGCATTCTCTTCAAAAACCTTACTTTGAATCCAGAAAGAAAGAAATGGTAGTTCAACAAACATGAACAACCAAGGAATTCTATCACTATCTTTTCTTAATCATGTCACTTTCCTGTATTAATTAAACATTTATGTTAAAAGGATGATATAGGAAGGAAGAAAAGAGATAGGGCAAACCATTTTCCTTTTGTCTTCCTTACAGTAATCTATAGCTAGAGAGTTTTGGTAGAATGTGTGCCTCTCAAGAAATGAAATAAAAACAGGTGAGTTAGTTTTGTGCTGGATTACTAGCCTTTGGCTAAGAGCAAAATATATTTACATGTAAGAGCTATGGAATAAAAATTGTGTGATATCAATGATTCCATCCATACACAGGTTAAATGTTCGCAAATTTGTATATAAACTGGCATTGCATACCATAAAAATGAGTGATACAACTTGCGCTGATAATTTAAATTTTTAATTTTTCTGTACTTAAAATGATAATAAAAATGATACAAAAAATATCCAGGCAAGTCCAGGGAGATTATAAAAGGAAAAAAAAAAAAACATTATATTTTAGTACCTTTAATGGTAACTTCTTTTCCTGCTTGTTAAACAGGGGGCCTCACGTGTTCATTGTGTAATGGATCTTGCTTATTATTTAACTAACCCTGTAAGAATATGTTACTATTATCATTTCTATGTTACAGATGAAGAAACTAAGAACTAGAGAGATTAATTAACTTGCTCAATGTTAAACAGGTAGTAAATAATGAAAGAATTTGGAGGCAGATGGTAAAGTGTCAGACTCTATCATTTAAATCATTTTATCAAACAGCATAGTATAGTGGAAATAACACAGGATTTAAAATTGTAACTGAAAATAGATAGATAAATAAATAAATAATAAAAAAAATTGTGACTGAAGATAAGGCCTTGCCTCTCAGCTTAATCTCTGCAAAAGTCTCTTAAAGTTACTGTGATACATTTTACCAACAAAAAGGATTATTAATACTTATAGGTTTGCTAAGATATGCAAATGAAGAATGTATATGAAAGCAATTTAAAACCAGGGAAGCATTATGTGGATATTGGTTACAAGAGCTGGGCTATTTTGAACGTATACATGTGGCCAACTTGCATGTAAATAAAATGAAACTTCCAGGAAATAATTAATGTTTGGGCATTATTGCCAAAACCCCAGTGCAATAGGCATTTTGAAAAACATGTATATTGAATAGAAAAATGAAATAAATTACCCCTGTCATTCAGTTTGGATAATTAATACATTCATTATTTGCAAGAATAATTCTAATACATACTTCTCCCTTTCATCTAATACGTTATACTACCTGAAATTAGGATTCTGATTAAAGTCTAACTCTAACTCACAACTTTGTAGTTAAATCAGAATGCCTCTCAATAAATTTTCACCTTTCTTTAATAAAATAAATTCTTAAATAGGTTCTCTAGGCTCATTCATGTACTTAAATGCAATCTTGTGTGGGTCGTATGCCTATGCTTCCACATTTATATGATATTTAAATAGGTATCATCACAGAAAGTTTGCTAATCATCTATTCAGTACATGACACTACTTAAGAATTGTCTTTAATTTTTGGTTTCGTGATTTACATAGTTTCTCACCTAGGATTTGGAGATTATGCACTAGTAATCAATTTTAAAAATATTAAACATTTTTAAAAAAGGCTAAAACTTCAAACTTTTTAATGGAGAGAGGAGAACTTGTGAATGTTGAATGCAACTCAGTTCTCGGCTTAATTTAGTCCAATTTGGGAGACAAAAATTAGAAAATGGGAGGAACTCAATTTATAAATGTGTAAATGAAAAGTGAATTAAAAGCCTTTAGTGGAAATAGCTTGAAGACTTCCCTATGAAAACATTATCATTTTCATTTTCTGGGGAAACAAACCACACGTTCTAATTCTCAGAATAGAGAATGTTAGTATTTTTCTATGAACAAGAAGAAAAATTTTCCGACCATTTAACTATTCCTGATCACAGGTGTGAAGACAGGAACTTTTACTGGCAAACTCCTGCAAAACCGACTTTTTCTTTTTATTCTGAAGGAACTTACTTCCTTTAACTAAAGGAATAAAATGAAAATGACTTTGGTCTTGGCTTGTCAGTGCTTTAACAAACATTAAAATTGTGTATATTCAAAACACTTTCAGAATAATTTACACTTTCTGAGATGACTTCCGTAAAAAGTTAAATAATACTGATTTTTTGTGATTTCAAGACTGAATCCCTTGAGTTAAAATTAACTTAGTGTCTTTTTCTCTTTACACTTATGTCTAATTCACAGATTTTTTTTTGTCTTCATCTTTCATATTTCTTTGCTCTCTCTGAATCTTTGCTCTAGACACGGCTTTAGGTGTTATTTTTTCATTTCTATTAATCAGTAGCATGAAGTACTGGTATATTATGTATATGTACATACTTTCATATATTTATGATTGAATTCTCACAAAAACCCTTTAAAATAGTTGATATCGAGATTATTATTATCATGTTAGAAAATGATGCCCAGATAAACACATCACAAAACAGCACACATTTAGTAAGAGATGAACTTGTCAGATGCAAGTGCATATTTGCATTTTACTCCTCCCTGTTTACCCATGGTTGATCTATCTCTTGGAATGCCTGTATCTCTTTATTTCTACCCCAGTCCTGGTGGTTCTCTTGCTCTCTCTTTCTGTACATTGTTGGTTATGCCTTTTTTGATTTTTTGTAACTTTCTTATTTTTCTTCCCTTCTTAATCTCGTTGGATCTTTATCTGAGTTATAAAGATACGGTTATAAAGCTACTTTATCTGAGTGGTTTTATAAAAAATCGGGTAGCATTTTTAGTAAGTGTGGAATTAAGTTTTATGAACCCTGTTGCCATTTTTAAAGCATGTAAGGAGACTCCCCCCACCGTGTTTGTTGCTACCGAGTATATATACTTGATATATATAAATGCATATAATGTATATATGAATGAAGTATAAGTATTTGACTTACAAGACTTCATGCTATTACTTCCCTTCTGCATTTCTTTCCTTCCTCTTTCTTTTAAACTTTTTTCCCTTAAACTCTGCCTCAAGATTTTATTTTGCAACTACTCTACATGTAAATACATCAAGAAAGAAAAACAGCATCTGGATCGGTGTAATTACAGACACACATATTTAAGGATAAAAAATAAATGATTCCTATCTCAGAAAACAAAACAAAAAATAATCAATATTTTCCCTTTTAAAGTTCCACTTTTGGAAATGGTTCCTACTTAGAAAGACTTCCAAGCCTAAATATTTAAAGACCTTTCATTTCCAAAGTCTCTTGTTCTAAAAATAACTGACGAGTCAAAGGATAAAAAGTATCAATGTGCTACAGCACAGTGTATTCCTCTTTTCTTTCTCCCACTGCAATGTTTTACTTTATTGTATTAGCACCTTTGTGTTTATTTATAAATTAAAAAAAATAATTACTGGTCACAAAGGAGTACAGCAAAGACTGTGTTCCTTTACAAAGAATGGAATGATGACATATTTAAGCTCTAAGCACAGGAGAGTAGAAAATAATGTGTGACATATGCATGTGAAATGTATCTCTACCCTTTCCAAGCTTCTGCTACCTTTTCTTTTTTTTTTTTTTTTAAAGATTTTATTTATTTATTTATTTGACAGCCAGAGATCACAAGTAGGGAGAGAGGCAGACAGAGAGAGAGGAGGAAGCAGGCTCCCTGCCTAGCAGAGAGCCCGATGCGGGGCTCGATCCCAGGACCCTGGGATCATGACCTGAGCTGAAGGCAGAGGCTTTAACCCACTGAGCCACCCAGGCACCCCAAGCCACCCAGGAGCCCCTCTGCTACCTTTTCATTTGCATTTCTATGTAAAAGATACTGGTTGCCGAAATAAATAGCCAAATTAGACAAGCCTGCACAGCTGCTGGGCAAGCAAAGTTTATTAAAACTTCAGGGTAGAGAGCTAAAGTACATGCTCAACTTTTCTAATGTTATGAGAGCCAATGAAGTGAAGTGTATATATTCATTATATATTTTTTTCTAATTCACACCTCACACGAACCTATATATTATCATCCAGTACATGCACTGGATTCTACAGTTGTCAAGTGCAAAGTCAATATATCTGTATGTGTATAAATATATTTAGCAATTAAAATTGTTAGTGAAGTGCGGAGAAAAATCAAGCATAAAGTTCTTATACCAACAGCTTCTCCAGATTTTTGGTATTCTGTAAAAACACTCTGTGTGGGCAAATTCTCAAATTAGAAACACATAAGCCCCTGCAAAAAATAAATAAATAAATAAAATGAAAGATTGTGAAATAATATTTTAACTAGTCATATGGAAATAGTTCACCTAGTTTTTGGCAATTTTTGAAAATTGATGACTGAAAGGCAATGAGTTTATCCATTACTGTTAAATAAGGAGTACTGATTAAGAACGTAGCTTTGCAGGGTGCCTGGGTGGCTCAGTTCTTAAGTATCTGAGTTAGGATCAAGCCAGCATCAGGCTCTCTGCTGGGACGGAAGCCTGCTTCTCTGTCGCCCATTCCCCCTAATTGTGTAACATCTCTTGTTGTGACTCTCCGTCAAAAAAATAAATAAAATCTTAAAAAAAAATAAAAGAATGTAGCTTTGGATTTTGTGTCGGGGCCAGTAACCTGTCACAGGAAATAAAATGTGTAAGAAAGTGCATAATATCTTTTTTTTTTTAATAAAGATTGTATTTGTTTATTTGACAGACAGAAATCACAAGTAGGCAGAGAGGCAGGCGGGGGTGGGGGGGTGGGGGAGTGGGGGTGGGGGAAGCAGGCTCCCCGCTGAGCAGAGAGCCTGATGCAGGGCTTAATCCCAGGATCCTGAGACCAGGACCCGAACCGAAGGCAGAGGCTTTAACCCACTGAGCCACTCAGGTGCCCCGAAAGTGCATAATATCTTGAGCAGAATTACATTCAGTAATTATTAGCTATTAATACATTTAGTATTATTACTTTTATGTAGTTATTATTATCTTATTGTGGAAGGTCATCTCCATATATGATTCTTTGTGAAAATATGTGTAATGCTTATAATTATGTGGACACTCACCAAAAACAACAACAACAAAAAATACCCCAAAAAACCCACATCGTGTTTCCCATTGATTTGCTTGTGTAGGTCCATTATTTCTTGTATTTTTATATCTTACCTGTCCCTTGTGGTCAAGATTATGGAATCTGGAGCCATGCTGTCTGAGTTGGAATCTCAGTCATGCCACCTATCAATCGTATGATCTTGGGCAAGTCACTTAATCTCTCTGTCTCAGATTTCCTCTGTAAAGTGGAGATAAAAATAGTACCTTCCACAAAGGATATTCATGAGGATTCAGTGAGTTAATATATGTAACTATGTTAGTGTAGTGCTTGGCACTGAGCACCAAAAAGCTCTTAGCTATTTTCTGCCTATGTGCCTCGTTTTGGTTTTTAAACTTTTCTTTTATTAAGAAAGGTAATAAAGACAATATGTTTAAAAAGAAAAAAAAATCAATTACATATGTAATACCTTGGAATTGTCTGCATTTGTTATGCATTGTTTTCCTAGTAATTGTGAGTAAACAAGCATATTATACATTGAATTGTACTGATGCATGGGCACAGCATTTTTAAATTTTCCTCTTGCACAGAGACATGTAAGTGGATTAATAGAGGGAAAATAATTATTTTATGCACAAAGTCACTGTGGAAAATATTTTTAGTTCTTTGAAGTGTTTTTCCCCCTCTCAACTAATTATCAAGTAGCTGCCTGATTGCTGATGATTGATGACTGATGGAGAGGAGGTTCAGCAGGTGCTAATAGTTTGGTTAGCATAAGTGGTTCTGAGGAAAGAGCTGCACATTTTTAAGGCAGACAGAGCTACAGAAGATTCTCTCAAGGGTGGTGATTTGGAGGGTACATGTAGAATTTGTGTTACAAATGAAAAGAGTGGGAACTGAAGATTGTCTTAAATGTAATTGCTAATGATAATAATAGTTCTGCTTCTGACGATGATGCATAAAAAGGGTATTTTAAACTTTGAGGAGACAAAAGAAAGTCAAGAGAAACTTAGAGACAAACCACACTTCCCTAATCTGATGCTTTACAAAAAAAAAAAAAGAAAGAAAGAAAAGAAAACACACACACACACACACGTTGTATGGTAAATAAATAATATTATTCAAATAAATAACAAATGAATTATAAATAATAAACTGATTTATTAAAAACTCTTATTTTACTGGAAATCTGTTCAATTAAATTTCCAACACACACCTAAATGTTCTTGAAAACTTTTTTCCCTCATTGGTAATTTGCTTATTTAGTCAAGGCACTCTGAAAGAGAGGTGAAATTTGACAGGGTCGGCCCACGGTGGGGAGACACTGTCACATGTACAGGATGTGAGTGGGAGCCTGTGAGGGGTAAGACAGACCTTGCCTGCGTCTCACCATCTCCATGGAGTTTCTAAGAGTCCTGAACACATAGGCAGGAATATTAAAATGGGAGTCAAATTTCCACCATCAGCTGCTATCTCAAGGCTGCAAAGAAGTAGGTGGTCCCAAGCTAGCTGCACAGTATCACCTCCTCTTGAGCCCAAATCTAGATCATATGCTTTCAACACATTGTCTCTGGGCCTGTGGAAAAAGAGTGAACAAAACAGAGCTTAACAAGGTGGAGGTAGGGAGGGAGTTGTGAACAAAACGACCTGATCTAATAGCCATTCACCAGGCTGTAAGTGAGAGGAAGATAAGGTAAGAGATGAGATAAAGACAGCTATTCTACCCTGAGTTTCAGGCCTTGCCTGGCTCTTCCCACCACATGGAAGGGGGAAATATTAGAGATGTTCATCTTTCAATCATCAGTAAACCTGACTACGCCTCACTGGCCAATTAGACTCTGACAAACTATGGACAATCTCTCTTCCTGAACATCTGCCTGTTAACCCAGGCAGAACCGACTGTAATAGTCCCTCTCTCATGGCAGAGCATGACTTGTTTCTTCCCATGGCATGGATTCCTTTCCTCATGTGACTAGAAGACACAGGTAGGGCTAAGATTACAATTAGTGGAAAGATCATCAGCTAAATACTATTGGACACTTATGACATTCCAGACATTCTTCTTAGCAAATAAAATGAATTACCAATTTGATCTTCACAATGGCTTCCTGTAATAAGTGCCATTATTGCCCCATTTCACAGATCATGAAACTCTGATATAGAGAGATTAAGAAACTTGGTCAAATTTTTATACCAAGTAATAGAACCAGAATTTAGTCTGAATCTAAAGCCAACTCTTTAAAAATTATGCTCTACTGTGTCTCACAATTACATAAACAGAGGTCAGATACCAGACCTTATGTTATCCTAGGAAAGTTGTGTGCAGAAGGAAACTCTATTGCTTGTCTGATAGAGTTATTGTGAGAATTACATTAAGTCACCTACAAGCCCCATCTCTCTGGTCATTTTTCTTAACTTGTATAGCACTCTTTTTTTTTTTCTTTCTTTCTTCTTTTTTTTTTCTTTTTCTTTTTCTTTATTTTTTCTTTTTTTTTAGTTTTTATTTAATTCTAATTAGTTAATATTATTTCAGGTGTACAATGTACTGATTCAAAACTTCCATACATCACCCAGTACTCATTAACCTCTATAGCAGTCTTAATTTCCAGTTGCTCTCTGCTTGCTTGTCTCTCACCCAATAGTCCGTTGTTAACCTTACTTTAGTTGTGTTCATTGTTCTTAATGGAAACTTTCTTGATAAGCAAGTTTCTCAATTCTATTTACCTTTTCACAAACACATTAATTCTATCTCCTAACCTCAGCTGAAATTTGACTATTCCTCCCAGTGTTTTTCAGTTGAATTTCCTTTTTATTGCTAACCTCCTTCACCACGGGATCTTAAAGCAGGGACTATAGATAGAATATATAGTGTGCATGAATATATAATGTATATATAGTACCTATGTATAGATATAATACATAAAATATTCTATATTCTATTTTCTATTGTCTATATATTAATCTATATTTTTATTTTCTTCCCCAAACGTCAAGAAAGTCCATGAGTGTTCGCCAGGGAATCCCTAAAGAATAGGCTAGTGCCTGGAACCTAGTGATCCTTAAAATATATTTGTTGGATGTGGCGCCTGGGTGGCTCAGTGGGTTAAAGCCTCTGCCTTCAGCTCAGGTCATGATCCCGGTGTCCTGGAATCAAGCCCCGCATTGAGCTCTCTGCTTGGCAGGGAGCCTGCTTCCTCCTCTCTCTCTGCCTGCCTCTCTGTCTACTTGTGATCTTTGTCTGTCAAATAAATAAATAAAAATCTTAAAAAAATAAAAAAATATATATCTGTTGAATAAATGAATGAAAACTGTATATATATATATGTATATTTTTTTCCTTTTCTTCTTGTAAATCCTGAGAAGGGAAAATCAAGCAGAATATGCACCACTTCCTAGCATTTATCTCCATAAATATGTAGAAATCCTAGTAGCATGTAAAAGCTCAATTTGTTTCATCTAGGAAAGCAAAGAACACTGGTGTCTTTCATATTGCTGTGCTTCAGATCTTTAATTTTATGAAAAGCACACCTAGGTCTAATTGCATCCAATTAAGATAAAATCAGAATACATTGTTGATGTTATTGACTTCATAAATCTAATGCTCAATTACAAAATGACTCCAAACCACTGCCAAGATCTAGACAACTGTTTCCTCTCTTAGAAGATCTTTTGCAAAAAGCAGCCTACATTATAAATCACTTTGTACACAATGAAGGTCAGCTGTCTATACTTAATGGACTGTTTTCTTGTGGGATAATTTATGTATATTGCCTTTCTTTCATCAGAATACATTTCTGGCTACATATGGTCTGATATTGAAGTGTCTCTATATTTCTCAAGACAAATGTTTTACTGGATAAATGTTAAAAAAAAAAAAAAAGGAAGACAGATTGATTCTATAAAAAATTTAGCTTTTAAAATTATTAATAATAGGGTGCCTGGATGGCTCAGTGGTGGTCTCTCTCTGTCAAATAAATAAATAAAATCTTTTAAAAAATTATTAATAATAATTATGTGAATAATGGCATGCTTCTTTTTCAAAAATTAGAAAATTTAAATTTAAGAAGATATCTTTGTATGACATGAAAATGGACAAGAGAATATTCAAGCTATAGATTGGGACAGTTTTCAGTTTTTGAAATGGGAAATAAGATGAAGCTAATAAATTATAACAGATATATACTACATTATAGGTTAATTTAGTATTATATAATGGATTGATATTAATATAGACTAGATTAGTTTAAGAAATTCACATTTTAGAAGTAAAAGCTACTAAAGCTTTATAAAGAGAAACATCTCTGAAACCTCATTTACCTAAAATGTATGGCCATCCTGATTATAATAGTATGAAGCTGAGCCTGGTGGCCTCTGTAACCAACAATCTGTTACTGAAGACGGTGATGTGGAATGATCAGGGTTCAAATCCCAAATCAACCACATACTGCTTCTTGGATCTTAGACAAGTTTTCTCAACCTCATTTATAACATGCAGGTATTCATGGTTTTGCATTTTCCTGAGGCTTCAGTGAAAGAATACCTATGGCATATTTAAAACAGTGCCTAACTCATGGTACTCACTTTTTAAGTATTAACTCTTATTTTCTTTTCATTGCTGAGGAACTTGTCCTGGCTGGTATTTTTCCATAGCATGAACAGATTGGCAATATACTCAAACATCAAAGCCCTTGTAAGACTGTCTTAAATCATATCCTGACTTATATGAAAAACAGCAAGGGTTTTAGAGAAATAAAGATAAATATGCCATTACTCATTTCACTATTTGTTAATAATATTGTTTTAGACAATCTACTTATTATGCCTAAGACTTATTTTTCTTTTATTTTTAACCATCTACTTTTCTACCATGTATAATTGTTTGAGATTATAATTCTGTAATCTTCCCTCACCTTTGTAGTTTAATTCCAAGCAATATTCTAAAATAAACAAATCAGTAAGAGCAAACTAAACTATTGTTCCAAGATAAAGGTTTATTTTTACCACCTAGCACCTAGAATAACTTGGGATATATATATATTCCAGAAATATTAAACAGAAAACAAAAAACAAAAAAAAACAAAACCAACCTGTGATTTGTAGCATTTGCCAATTTCTGTGGTATTAATTATAAATACCTTCACCAAATGTAATTTCAAGCAACCGTAGTGCTGTCAATGAACATGGCATTGGAAAAAGATGCATACAATTGGCTCTCTTAAACCATTATAAGCTGGCTCTAACACATCATTTTCTGTCCAGCAGAGGATCCTTAGCTTGTGCTCTATGTGCAGAGTAACTTTCCCTAGGCGTAACAAAAAATCTTCCCCACCACAACATCCACAGAAAAATTCACGATTCCACAGAGTCTGCAAATTCTGGAGAAACCCGTTACACAAATGGCTCAGATTTAGACCTATTATCTAAAAAGCATTTTGCAGAGTATAGTGGAGAGGAGAGATAGTATTTTGTAGAATTTAAATGCTGAAAATCTGTTTTTAAATATTCTACTTAGAACAAAATCAAGGAAAATATGTGGAGTAAATAATAAGAAACTGAGAGCAAGAATTGGGCACCAAAACACACACTAGAGAGTGTAGAACAAGATAAATATAAACTGGAGGAAAAAAAAAAAAAGGCAGTCTGCATTGTATCAGCATTTCTGAAACTTTGATGTACATACAAATCAACTTGGTCTCTTGTTAAATGCAAATTCTGATTCACTAGCAGTGGGTAGGGGCCTGAGAGTCTACATTTCTAATAGTTAATATTGATTCCTCTGGCCTCACAACCACATTTGAATAGCAAGGTACTAGATTATTTTAGTTGCTTTCAGTTCTTCAATGAAAAGAAATAAAAACTTATTCCAGAAAAAAAAAAAAATGCCGAGTAAGTAAATAGCACTGAATTGTTTTTAGAAATTGAAAACTCAGTCATTCTCATGGGGTATAAGATAGGGAAGATGTTCTTTGTTTATTTATTAGTTTGATGACTTATCTAGGAAGCAATGCCAAATAGCTTGGAAAGCTGGAACAATTTTGTTGAAGCTTGAGAGAAAGGGAGCCAACTCTGTTCTCTGGAGCTTTTTGAAGGAAGCCATCTTCCGCTCATATTGTAACACGCCATAAAGGTTGTGTGGGTGAAGAAAATCTGCATATCCAAAAGGTACATGAGGTGAATCACCCCTCACTACTCAACAAAAAAGTACATGGGTCAGCTTGTTTCTCCCCACCTTCTACCACAAACAGAGATGGAAATTGTGGATATCTAGGCTCCAAAGGTATACTGAGTCTATCTCTAAGGTACTGTGTCCCTAGTCCACTCATGACACTGTAAATAAAGACATTCAGGAATATTTTCTTCCAAAGAATGTGAGGTCTCAAGCTTCTCACTGGGCTTCAAAGGTTGGTATCAAATATTTTAGCATGTAATTCATCCTCACATGGAATTTCAAGAAAATTAAGTTCCAAATATGTGAGTTCAGGCTGTTCTTGACAGATTATTCTCCAAAAAGCATCGCCTCCATATTTTGGTGTATAATATTGTGAGAGTTAACATATACAGTCCCTGCTCTCCTTTCTCCTTCCTGTAAATAAATAGCATATTCAGTACTTGGGGACAGTGGCAAGACTACTCTGCTCCACAATGAAACCTGTGGCAAAAGAAAAATAAGTAAGTAATACTGTTTCTGACTGTATTTAAAATTTAGGAACTTTGCTTATCCCTAACTTTTGCTTTTTTTATTTTTAAAATTCCACTAAATATTCATCTTCATTACTGAGATTTTTGGTGTCCCTTTCAATTTTGTGCCCAAGAAGTATACCTCACTCACCTCTATTAGCAGGATGGGTTTTAAGACCTCCTGGTTTGGGTTTTACAAAAGTCTAAGTGTATTTCATAAAATGTAGCTTGCAAAAAGGCAAAGAGAAGATATGGAAGAATTTATTACATGAATGGGAAGAAAATCCTTGAGCCATGGGAGGTAAACAGCTCTGTGTGCTCTTGAGCAGTTTGGATACAGGTTTTAAGCCCAGCAATACTCCCTATACAAGAAGCAAATTGTAAAGAGAAATGGATTTTGTGCACATCCAAGGAGATGAGATTTTAGCCATTGTGATTCCCAGCTTTGGAAATGATTCCTGTGCCCCTAGGATAGCATGGAGGCAGCAGAAAACTGGGGAAAGATGATAGGAAGAGAATAAAAATCTCTCCTTGGCGAGATATTAATATGAAATACAGAATTCTTAGGAGATTACTAGAAATAATGAGATTAAACTTTTTTCATGATTTCAGCAGACTGTGTGTGTCTTTACATTTGCTAAAGAAGGTGTTTAAAGAATAATAAAGAAACATGTTCTTTCTTGTACATCTTGGACCAAAATTCATACCATGTGTATATATAGACACGTATACCCATGATGGCATCCAGATGCTGGTTAGGGAAAGCCCGGGTATTCTTGGAAAAGTCTACCTTACAGAAGATTATTTTTTCACGGGAGTATTAGATATTCTAATTATTGCTTCTTGATCCAGTCAGCTTCTAAGACTATCACTTCCTTAATCTACTGAAAGAACGAGAGTCCATTTGCTATGATGGTATTACGGGGCTACAACAGCCAGGTCTTGGGTGATTGGATCTGGGCAGATACTGCATCTCCAATGTATTACTTCATAGGCCAAGTTGATTACATTGAATTTTCTTGAAAATCTGTAATTAGGACACCTGACTGAGCCAGTTAGAAAGTGGAGAGCACTAGAATCTAGTGGAAAGAGAAGTCTTAGGAAAATAAGAAGTCTGTTCAGCAGAGAGAAGCAGAGTTCAGAAATATACAGAGCAAAGTAGGGATGAAAACTATACCTGACAGAGGAAACATTTTTGTTCTTTATCCACTAACTCCAGCGACTGGTTGAAAGCTCTCCTGGGAGGGATATCATTTGCCCTGCACTTTGGTCATTATACACACATATGCATATGGGCAGAGGACTCTGGAACCAAATACAGCCATCACACCAGCAGGGCAAAGAAATGTTAAATGCTAGAAAGGGTCATAGATGGGGAGACAGAATTAGACTTATTAACCACTTCTTTAAAGTTAAAGAAATAAAAAGAACTGAAGCTAAAAAACTGTATCTTTAAAATTATCCTGATGGTGTCTTAGGAGGAAACAGTCAATGAAAGAGAGCAGCACTTGAAGCTGAGACCAGCGAACGCTGTCCCTGTTCTGACCAGCAGGTACAGGGGAATACACTGCAGATTTATGAAAGGGCTGATGCTTATCACATGAAAGGCTGAAGTGCTTGACATTTCATGCAGCACAGACTTACATCACGCCCTAAAGCTCAAGTCTGTCCCTCAAGTTCCTTCTGAGATAAAACCGATGTGTACACTCTGAACGGGACCATGGTACGAAAGGAGACTTATTGCGTTCATTGGAAGCCACATATACCTCAAAGAAAAAAGTGCTTTAACTACAAAACTAATTTCCAGAGATGAAAAGCCAAGGGCCAATAGGGAGAATGAAATTGGCAGCCTGGAAGCTGTCCTATAAGAACACTCAAAGAAACTGAATTGTTCTAATAAAATTCTTGAACCATTTACCGTGCCAACTACTTTTCAGGTATGAAGAGATGCTATAAAGTGGCCCATGGTGTGTGTTTCATGTATATGCATTCTGAAAATTAGAAGTTATTGCCAAGGCATGTGTGACACTATGTTTAAGAGTGTCTATTTATTCTAAGTTAAAAATGTCAAAAAACTTCAAAGAAAGACGATTGCATTTAAGAATTCTATCAATTGAAATATGTTATTAATTTAAAAACCCTCCTCCCTGCTTGTGATCCTGCTTGTGATCTCTCTCTGTCAAATAAATAAATAAAATCTTAAAAAAAAAAAAAAACTCTAAGTGATTTTGTAAAAAGTTCACCAGATTGTTAGACTAAACTAATGTCCAAGTAAAACATCTCAGTCACTTTCTGAAATATATGTTGTTTATAAATTTCCATAACAAATTCCATAACAAATGCATCATCTGTGAGGTAACTGAGTTAAAAATAAAATATTTAAATGTAGTAGACAAAATTGTATTAAAATTTTTACAATGTTAACAAGACCAAAATCCAACAGCAGTAGATTTAAAGAGAAATATAGCTAATCAATTAGATGTAATAATAAAATAATTCTTATCCCTATTGATTCTGAAACTATTATATAACTTATTATGACTGTCTCTTAAAGTAGGAACTTTTTTTTTCTATTTTAATCTGGTAGTATCATAGGATTTTTTTTTTTTAAATCAAGAGCAATTTTAAACCCCATTCCTTAATCACTAGTCCTCAAATTCTCATATTTTGCTTCATTCTTGGTTACTAAGCTTAGGTCTTACATTTCTGAAATGTGAGTACATTCCCTTCCCATTTTCTAGAAAACATTTCTTTAGTAGAACTTATCCTGCCCCTCCCTATTGATCTTCACCATTTGTGACTTTTTCTGCCTAGACAAGCATCTTAGATAAATCAGTGAGGCTAGATTCTGGTGAGTGAAATTGAAAGAGAGAAATCCTGTGATCAGGGAGATCTATTAGGAGTATTGCAAGAGGTCAGTTTCCCCTGAACTAGGGGAAAAAATAGGTAGGTTAGTGAAAGAGCACATTTATGAGAGATGCTAAAAAAGTAGACAGTGGAGTACTTAGTGACCATCTGAGTGTGGGAGTGAATCTACAGAGATGTCCACATTTTTGTTATTGGCAATTGAGTGATGCCATTCATTGAGATAGAGACAGGGAGAGAGAGAGGTGCTCTTTGAGGTCCTCTCAGTGTGTTCCCGCCATGGAGGTAGCATGGGTTAGCTCCGGACATGCTCATTTCATTTCATTTATATATTTGTAGATTACTGCTGAAAAGAAATTTAAAAAAATAAAATAAATATTTGTAGATTATCTACATTTTGTCCAAAGTAGTTCTCCTTTCAGCATTAGTCTTTCCCAATACGGTAAGGCTATCTATTCCATTAATCTAATTTCCCACACAGTGAAGGTCAGCTGGAATCACTATCATCCCTAGGAATTTTGTTTCCAATATATATAAAATGTAACATGATTTTCCCGAGTTTGTCCTCACAGATAGTGTATACATTTAGATATGTATTGAAAACTTGAATCAAAAGCCCACCAGATTCCAATATGGAAAACATCTTAACAATAATGGGAAATGTGAGTCAGCTGTGTAATAAAAGTTATATTCCCAAATTCAATCCAGAAGAAAACTAGAGGCTGATATTAACTTAAAAATCAAATTCAGTTATCAGTTTCAAAGTTGAGCTAGTCATCTTGTCACTGGGAGTATTGATTAATAACTCTGACAAAATATGAAAGTCCAAAGGAACAAAATAATAGGAAAAGGAAATTTGATAGCTCATTTTGTGAGTCTTACAGATAAAGAATAATTAAAAGCTGAAAAAACAGTATCATACCTAACAACCCCTTGGGTTCTATGGTTAGACTACTGCAAACTCCAAACCAAGCTCCAAGCGGCATGATTTTGGTTAGTTTATTAATGTTCTCTGAAACTCAGTTTTTCCATCTGTAAAAATGAAACAACAGTGATATCTACTTCAACTGAATCATTGTGAGAATTAAATGATATTGAACTAATGCAAATCATTTGTACTAGTAAGCGAGTAGTAAAAATTATTTATCGTACTATTATGTTGTTATAATTGGGTTGCAAAGGAGTAAAGATATCTCTATATACTACTGTCTACATGTCCTTGACAGCAGTTCTTTACATCTGATGGATAAATGCTTTGTCAGTTGTATATGTAGCCAAAATTTCCCATACTGCAGCTCATCGTTTTCTTATTAGTTAGTTTAATGGACAGGCATTTGTAGTTTTAATGAAATACAAGTTTTTTCAGTGTTTTCCTTTCCTATTTCAAGGAAAAGGAATAATTCTGGGGTGTATGTTGAAAAATCTGGGTTTTGGGTGAATTGTTTAATCAGTGATATCATCTGTTGTAATGGGAAAAACTGTAGAAACAGGAGACAAACCAAAATTCTACTTCAGATATGGTAGGGAACCCCTAAGAAGTAAATGCATACACAGAAGAGGGCACAGGAGCAGTGCTGGAACATGCCTGCATTGAAAGTGTTAGGAGAAGGAACTTGTGAAAGAGGCTAAGGAATAGTGAGGCAAAAAATCAGGACTGTTTGATCACATAAAATCTAAGAAAGGAAAGTAAGGCAAGAAAAATGCTTCTGAGATGTCAAATAGGACATCATCAGAAAAGTGTCACTGGACAGGGCAACACAAAAATAGTTTTTGATTTTTACCAAAGCATTTTCAGTCACTTGGTTAGAGAAACAGAGAAATTGAGTGATGTGTGAAGTAGAGACAATGAGGCCATGTCCAAATTTCAAAAGAAGGTTCTTTAGTAGGGAGAAAAATACAAATAGAGGAGCATTCAGAGGAGAATATGGAATCAAGAAAAAAAAATCAGTTTTACAAAAAGGAGAGGGTAATATTCTGAAATGGCAAGAGATTCAGAGTTCAGTGGAAGAGGGGCTTGGATCAGATATGGAACATTTGAAACATTGGTTCCATTGCAAGAGTCAGGAAGCCATGGTATGTAGAAACAGAACTGTATTGACATATAGGCTGAACAGTAACAACAGTAACAACACATAATAGGATTCATGTTTTATAAAAATCATTCTAGGCTGCATGTGGAGAATTGATGGAATCTGTCATTTTAATAGTCAGAGTGTAATATAGTCTAGAGGAAGAGCAGAGGTGGAGAAGAAGAAGCAAGCTGACAGACACTGAAAAGAGAAGAGCCTAGAGTTGATTATGGATTAGAGGCAGAGATTACAAATAAGGGCTCCTGGGTGGCTCAGTGGGTTAAGCCTCTGCCTTCAGCTCAGGTCATGATCTCAGGGTCCTGGGATCGAGTCCCGCATCGGGCTCTCTGCTCAGCAGGGAGCCTGCTTCCCTCTCTCTCTCTGCCTGCCTCTCTGTCTACTTGTGATCTCTCTCTGTCAAATAAATAAATAAATAAATAAATAAATAAAATCTTAAAAAAAAAAAAGAAGTTACAAATAAAAGAAAAACTCTGATAAGTCCTACTTTCTATCCTGGGGACAAGTGATGGCATCTTATTACCTAGCTAAAGCATACTCATGGGAGGAGGGGAACTTTAGAGGAAAAAAACAATTCTTATTTGATCACATGGATTTTGACGTGCCTGGGAGATGTGCAGGTGACTGATAAATACATGCTTTTCATTTAGTTTTGTTATTTTAGACTTAGACACAAGTCTATATGCAATATAATCTGTGATGTTTTTAAATCAATTAAAAATAATGCCCAGTTTGCTTTTTAAAGTATGATTTGTTTAGCCTCTAGGCATATAAAAATTAAAATGCATTTAACAAATAAGTACAGAAATTGCTTCTATTAAATTAAACAAACATTATAATACCTAACCTAATGTTCCATATCAAGATAAGGTAGCAGCACCCTGAGATAAAGTGATAGATCCAGCCCCAGCCACACTGGGCTACAGTTGTTAAAAAACCAATTTTGATATTGTAGGATATTTATCTAAATCTCTTAAAAGATGTAAACTGCATTTCATTTATCTAATTGATAACATGATCAATGTATAAGCAGAGATATATTTAGAATTTCCATTTCCCATCTTGACAGTCAAATACTTATTTTCTATACATATCACATATACATTGCAATTGTATGCAAATGATAGCCTAGAGAACATTTTTGTAGAAATTGGAATTTTTTTTGTTGTTTCAAACATGTTTAAGATTGGAATGAAAGTAACGTATTATAATTTCTAATGTGATTCTTTTCATTTTCAGAAAGATTGTATCTTGCCCAAGGAAAATATGTTTCTTTATATGGATATTTCTTTTTCATGAATTTATTTATTTAGTTATGCCAAAGTTTAGGTAAGAAGATAGCAATGCATCAAAAACAAACATGTTTTTGAGATTGCTGTAGAAACTTTCAGATAATTTAAACTTAATTATGACATGTTGTTTCAATGTATCAGTGGTTTTGTCTTTCACTATTAATTAGGCAACAAAACACAGTCCATATGGAGATTTTTATGCACAGCTTCCAAATTCTAAGTTATTCTCTACAGTCTGAATAAAATTATCCTATCTTCCTCCCTTTTTGTCTCACAAAGATGATGATATGTGTTAAAAGAACTGTGACTGGTGATCTCATCTGAACATGCCAGGCTTATTCGATTCACCTGGCAGGATCTGCACATGCGGTAAGTGAGAGCAAGAACAAAACTAGCTACTGTGTGCCAGTCACTTTCACAATTTCTGTGTATGTATTATTGTATCTAATACACTTCTGTAAAGTTGGTATTATCATTAACTGTTCTTCATCCCATTTTAGAGACAACAACGTGATATTTACAGACACAGAAAATTTTTTTCCAAATTCACAGAACCTAAAGTCCAAGCTGAACTACCAGCCAAGATCTATATAACATATAAACTCAAGCTCTACCTGCTAATTCATACTGGAAGTAAAGCACATAACTTCACAAACCTATGTGAAGAATGCAGGGCTAGGATTGTTTCTGTGTTTCCCTGGCATTCTGGAGACATTTTACCATTTATTGTATGATTCTTTCTCCAAGTCAAGTTTTTTTGAAAGTAATTAATATAAATTAATTCAAAATATAAGTGAGATTTACAGAGAAAGAGAACAGATTTCTCACCAAACTAAATGATACGGTGAAGAAATAGGTTCCATGCAAACTGAAACTAAAAATCAGAAATCAAGATTATAATCTTTGTCTCTCTGGAACAGCATAATTTCTCTCTTTTTTAACACTTTTTTTTTATTTTTTTTTTGCATGAGCTCTATTCCCTTTTGATTGGTCCCCTTTATTTAATGTATACCTAGCCCATCAGAGCTACACAATCTGTACGACCATGACCTTCCAGATCTTTGCTGTCTAAAAAATGCTGCTAGCTACATTTAAATTCATAGTAATTAAATTTAGTAAAATACATGGGGCACCTATAAGGCTCAGTGAGTTAAGCCTCTGGCTCTTGGTTTCAGCTCAGGTCATAACTGCAGGGTTCTGAGACTGAGCCCTGTGTCAGGCTCTGCACTCAGCATGGAGGTCGCATGGAACTTTTCCCCTCATCCTCTCTCTCTCCCTCTGTGTCTCACCCACTCAAATAAATGAATAAAATCTTTAAAAAAATTTAATAGAACACAAAATCTAGTTCCTCCTTCTCATACTAGCCACATTCCAGTTTTCAATAGTCACATTTTCATCATCCCAGAAAGTTCTGTTGGACAGTATTCTTCCCATTTTTCTTGCCTATCATATGTTTGTAATTTCTATGCCTACTTGTTGGAATTCTCGATATTCTGAGACATTTCATGCAATTCCTGATCTCCTGCCAGAATCAGATACTCATCTAATCACCTTTGACTAGGAAGAGAAAGATCTCTTTTTTTTTTTTTTAATTTCTTTTCAGTGTAACAGTATTCATTGTTTTTGCATGACACCTATACGTGCCCTCCCCAATACCTAGCACCTGGTTCTCCCAACCTCCTACCCCCCACCCCTTCAAAACCCTCAGGTTGTTTTTCAGTGTCCATAGTCTCTCATGGTTCTCCTCCCCTTCCAATTTCCCTCAACTCCCTTCTCCTCTCCATCTCCCCATGTCCTCCATGTTATTTGTTATGCTCCACAAATAAGTGAAACCATATGATAATTGGCTCTCTCTGCTTGACTTATTTCACTCAGCATAATCTCTTCCAGTCCTGTCCATGTTGCTACAAAAGTTGGGTATTCGTCCTTTCTGATGGAGGCATAATACTCCATAGTGTATATGGACCACATCTTCCTTATCCATTCATCTGTTGAAGGGCATCTTGGTTCTTTCCACAGTTTGGCGACCATGGCCATTGCTGCTATAAAACTGGGGTACAGATGGCCCTTCTTTTCACTACATCTGTATCTTTGGGGTAAATACCCAGTAATGCAATTGCAGGATCATAGAGAAGCTCTATTTTTAATTTCTTGAGGAATCTCCACACTGTTCTCCAAAGTGGCTGCACCAACTTGCATTCCCACCAACAGTGTAAGAGGGTTCCCCTTTCTCCACATCCTCTCCAGCACATGTTGTTTCCTGTCTTGCTAATTTTGGCCATTCTAACTGGTGTAAGGTGGTATCTCAATGTGGTTTTAATTTGAATCTCCCTAATGGCTAGTGATGATGAACATTTTTTCATGTGTCGATAGCCAATTGTATGTCTTCATTGGAGAAGTGTCTGTTCATATCTTCTGCCCATTTTTTGATATGATTATCAGTTTTGTGTGTGTTGAGTTTGAGAAGTTCTTTATAGATCTTGGATATCAACCTTTTGTCTGTGCTGTCATTTGCAAATATCTTCTCCCATTCCGTGGGTTGCCTCTTTGTTTTGTTTGTTGACTGTTTCCTTTGCTGTGCAAAAGCTTTTGATCTTGATGAAGTCCCAGAAGTTCATTTTTGCTTTTGTTCCCTTTGCCTTTGGAGACATATCTTGAAAGAAGTTGCCATGGCTGATATCGAAGAGGTTACTGCCTATGTTCTCCTCTAGGATTCTGATGGATTCCTGTCTCATGTTGAGGTCTTTTATCCATTTTGAGTTTATCTTTGTGTATGGTGTAAGAGAATTCTTCTACATATAGCTCTCCAATTTTCCCAGCATCATTTATTGAAGAGACTTTTTTTTTTCCACTATATATTTTTTCCTGCTTTGTCGAAGATTATCTGACCTAGGGTTGAGGGTCCATATCTGGACTCTCTAATCTGTTCCACTGGTCGATGTTTCTGTTTTTATGCCAGTACCATGCTGTCTTGGTGATCACAGCTTTGTAGTAGAGCTTGAAATCAGGTGATGTGATGCCACCAGTTTTATTTTTGTTTTTCAACATTTCCTTAGCGATTTGGGGTCTCTTCTGATACCATACAAATTTTAGGATTTTTGCTCCAGCTCTTTGAAAAATACTGGTGGAATTTTGATCGGAATGGCATTAAAGGTATAGATTGCTCTAGGCAGTATAGACATTTTAACAATGTTTATTCTTCTGATCCAAGAGCATGGAATGGTCTTCCATCTTTTTCTGTCTTCTTCAGTTTTTTTCATGAGTGTTCTGTAGTTCCTCGAGTACAGACCCTTTACCTCTTTGGTTGGGTTTATTCCCAGGTATCTATGGTTCTTGGTGCTATAGTAAATGGAATCGATTCTCTAATTTGCCTTTCTGTATTTTCATTGTTAGTGTATAAGAAAGCCACTGATTTCTGTATATTGACTTTGTATCCTGCCATGTTCCTGAATTGCTGTATGAGTTCTAGTAGTTTTGGGGTGGAATCTTTTGGGTTTTCCATATAAAGAATCATGTCATCTGTGAAGAGAGAGAGTTTGACTTCTTCATTGCCAATTTGGATACCTTTTATTTCTCTTTGTTGTCTGATTAGTGTTGCTAGGATTTCTAATACTATGTTGAACAAGACTGGTGAGAGTAGGCATCCTTGCTGTGTTCCTGATCTCAGCAGGAAGGCTGCAAGCTTTTTCCCATTGAGGATGATATTTGCTGTGAGTTTTTCATAGATAGATTTGATGAAGTTCAGGAATGTTCCCTCTATCCCTATACTTTGAAGCGTTTTAATCAGGAATGGATGCTGGATTTTGTCAAATGCTTTTTCTGCATTAATTGAGAGGACCATGTGGTTCTTCTCTCTTCTCTTACTGATTTGTTCTATCACATTGATTGATTTGCGAATGTTGAACCATCCTTGTAACCCAGGGATGAATTCCACCTGGTCATGGTGGATAATCTTTTTAATGTGCTGTTGGATCCTGTTTGCTAGGATCTTGTTGAGAATCTTAGCATCCATATTTATCAGGGATATTGGTCTGAAATTCTCCTTTTTGGTGGGGTCTTTGCCTGGTTTGGGGATCAGGGTAATGCTGGCTTCATAAAAAGAGTCTGGAAGTTTTCCTTCTGTTTCAATTTTTTGAAACAGCTTCAGAAGAATAGGTGTTATTTCTTCTTTGAAAGTTTGGTAGAATTCTCCAGGGAATCCGTCAGGTCCTGGGCTCTTGGTTTTTGGGAGGTTTTTGATCACTGCTTCAATCTCATTACTAGATATCAGTCTATTCAGGTTGTCAATTTCATCCTGGTTCAATTTTGGGAGTTTATAGTTTTCCAGGAATGCATCCATTTCATCTAGGTTGCTTAGCTTATTGGCATATAACTGTTGATAATAACTTCTGATGATTGTTTCTACTTCCTTGGTGTTAGTTGTGATCTCTCCCTTTTCATTCATAATTTTATTAATTTGAGCTTTCTCTCTTTTCTTTTGGATTAGTGTGGTCAATGGTTTATTGATCTTATTGATTCTTTCAAAAAACCAGCTTCTAGTTTCATTGATACATTCTACTGTATCTCTGGTTTCTACCTCATTGATCTCTGCTCTAATCTTGATTATTTCCCTTCTTATATGTGGAGTTGGTTTGATTTGTTGTTGATTCTCCAATTCTTTAAGGTGTAGAGACAGCTGGTGTATTCTGGGTTTTTCTTTTTTTCTTTTTTTTTTCTTTTTTTTTTTGAGGGAGGCTTGGGAGAAAGATCTCTTGATCAATTTGTAGACCATGTGGGTAGGGTAGCAAAGTCTAGTACTCTCTTCTCCATTTCACAGATGCAATGTCCATAGTGCACAGGATTATAACTTATCAACTACTGTTCATTTTTCCCCCTACAAAGGAACATAGGCCTTGATTCTTTAGTTTACTCTGCCGCTAACATTTTTGTTAATTTTGTATTAGGTTGGAAATCAGTAATATATATATATATATATATATATATATACACACACACACACACACACACACGTATAAAATCTGGGAAAAGGTCTACAATATTTTCTTTGCAATGCTTTTACTCCAGAGTTAAATAAAAAGGTCAACAATGGCACATATAGAGCTTAAAACCATTTTTCTAAGAAGGTAAGTATTTTCTACCTATATTGGAAATCCATTCTTTTCTTGTTTTGTCTCCTTATATGATGTTCTGAAATTGTTCCAATGAACAAACTGTTGTTTGGTAGTTTTGACTGGAATGTATGATTTTTCATGACACAAGTGAGGAATGTAAGGTTTTTTTTTGTTTTGTTTTGTTTTGTTTTGTTTTTTCTTCCCCAAACTCGGGCCACAGATGTAAACTCATTTAGTTAAGACATGATATCAAAGGAGTTTCATCCTTCACATATATCTGTGGACTTGGGTATGATTTGCCTCTGACCTTGTGAACAACAGATTTCTAGGACACTCCTAGGTCCATCAAAGTGGATGTGCAAGAGAGGAACCCAAAAGCTTGCACTTCACTGGCTACAGAGAAAATACACCTTTGATCTTTGGTATATGTTTTTTGAGAACTTTACTGTAATTTAGGGGTTTATGAAGACTATGTGGACAATGAAAAAGTGTCAACATAAAATAAAATTCTCTGTCAGCATCCTGTTTTATTAAGACTTATAAATCTTATGCTTCAAAAGGTCTGACTAGCAGAAATATTGTTATTTAATACCATTATCTGTAAGTGATTCTATCAGAGAACCTTACATAAATGAATCTAACCCTCAGAGACTTGTAAATGTAATTAATGTTCATGATAACTTTGAGTTCTTTGGATGAAAGAAGCTTTTGAAACAAACTGATTATAGATGTTATTACATTGCTGATGATAGAAAAACACATCTTAGGATACTATTTATATGAAAATTAGTTCTATAATTCCAGTGTGTGAACAACAAAAAAGAACCCAGTGATATACACATTTTATTGCACTTTAATATAAAATTCTACCTACTATTGTTATTTCATGTGACTGAGATAAATAGCAGGTTCCTTTTATAATTTTGAATGAGGTTAATATTAGAGTAAAAAAATGTTGCACATTTCCCATCAGATCAAAACTAAATCATCAAATATCTCATCACCATTATTTTCCAATATTCTCCAAAACCAAATTTAACAGTAGATAAATGTTCACCTCTAGTAATTGCAGATATAAAATACCCTTATATTCACACCTTAGTTTGCCTTGAAACTCTTGTCTCCTCTAACCTAGGCTATCTCAATATCTTCCCAGCTAGTCTCCCTGTTTCTCTTTAGCCTTTTCTCTCTCTGAACACTTCTGCATGCTATTGTCTTGTTAAGGCAGAGACAGAAGACAACCTGAAACAGAGAAGGAATTTCTGGTTTACTTCACTGTGATTTGGGAACACTATTCTATTTCTATATGATAGACTTTTTCTCATCTGTAAAATGAAAATAGTGGATGTCTATCAGGTTGTTATAAAGATTAAATGATGTAATCTGTGGGCAAACAGCAACCATATGATAGAACCACAATCAGAGATGCTAAAATTATTGAATGAAATAAATTATTCTATATGTGCAAATATTATGTGAGGATTTTTTTTTCCTTGAAGTTAACCTTTAGAAAATAAAATAAAAAAATAAAGAATGCCTAATTGTGAGCTTTTATAGACTTGTTTCTTTTTTCTTAAGGGATATATACATTAGGCAAAGCAGTCATCCCTAGATCAGGATACTTATAGAGGTAACATGACATAATTAGTAAAACAGGAGCCAAACTACAGTAATGAAAACAATAGACAACACAAATTTTGTCATCATTGCTGGGTACATGCTCTCATAATTGGAAGTGTACATTATAATCATCAAAGAGAGGGAGAAAGAAGGCAAAAAACTTGTAAAAATTATTTGAAAACTATACAATAAGTTATTATACTGTGAAGATCACAGTTATATCCATAAGAAAGAAATGTTAAAGCAAAACTATTGCTCTAATTTCAGTACTATGGGAACTTGTGATTTTAATTTACAATGGTTTGCATCATACACAGAATTCATCTTGAACAATTTAGATGAGAAAGAATAAGAAATAGGGGCTGTGTTAGGTGACGAAATTAATGTGAAAGGGGAGTATGAGTAGTTGAATAAAAGGATTTCGTGTATTGTGAGAATAGAAAGGTAATAATTTAAAATTAATACATTGTGTTACTTTCTATACACAAGAATGAACAAATAAAATATTATATATATATGCAATATTATCACAATGATGAAATTTACACATTCAAATTGGCCAAATAACTATTTAATGGATTATTTCAATGGGAAAATAAAAATTACCTTACATTTGATGTCATCATATGGCCAAGACTGGCCATGCTTGTAATGTCATGTAACGCAATGTAAAAAACAGTATGTGTACTTGGTGAGAAATTCATAAAATATCAGTTTCCCTTTACTCCATTTTCTTTCCCTTATATAGTTTTGGAAATTATTTGTATATTCCATAATATTTATTTATTCATTTATTTACTCAACAAATATTTATTGAGAACTTTTTACATGTTAGGCATTGTGTTATACACTGCAAATATGATAGGGAAAGAAATAGAAAAAAAAAGGCCCTGCTCTCATGCTCTCATGGATCTTCCATTCTTTATGGAGAGACATTAGATAGATAGATGATAAATAGATAGATAGATACATAGGTAAATAATATCACCAGAGGTTAATAAATATGAAGGACAAAATACAAGTGGTTAAACCAATTAAAGTAGTGGAAATGGGTTGCATTATTTTGAAGATGAAGGTTAGTGAAGGTTTTTTAAAAGCTTTCTTTTCAACAAAGACCTAAAGGAATAGAGGAAGAAAGCTTTGAAGGAATGGCATTCCACTCAGAGAAAATAGCCCTGGGAAGCCTTTGGATGCCAGATGGCCTGTGTGGCTAGAGCAGAGTGATCAGGCTGAGTTCTTAGGAACTGAATTTGGGAAGAGAGTAGAGGTGAAGCTCATGTAAGGTCTTCAAGTCGCTGTAAAGCTTTAACTCTGAGAAAGAATGGAGAACATTGGATTTTGAGCAATGGATCACTTTAGTTGCTATAGAGATGTGTGTGTGTGTGTGTGTGTGATGAAAACAGACTACTTCAGAATTAGTGACAACACCCTGTTATGAGTGCTGGTAGTTTCTAATTAGTTGTAATGGTGGAAGTCTTGATAAATGTTTGTTTGTTTTTCTTAGATTTTATTTTATTTTTTTACATAAAACCAAAAGTATTTGTCAGTTCAGTGTATGTAGGATACAATATTAAGGGAATAATTGATAACAACTTCAAACAGTGGAATAAATAACCGTTATTATAATTATTTCAGGTGTAGCTTATCTCTTTTTTGAGACTTAGAAATACTGATGGCTTGATAATGCCTTTTTCATTTTTCATTACCTACACTAATTAGGGAAGTAAAATCTCACTAGAGTGAGATTCCCAAAAATGTTATCTTAAGTGATAATGATGATTGAAGAACCATTGTCATGGTGTTGGATGAGACACAAGAAGCAGATTAAAGTGAGAGCATCAGGAAAGAACAATAGTTCTGCTTTGGATAAATCTGAGCTGGGGATATGTTTAATTGTTAATAAGTAGAAATATGGAAGAAATATCAAAGCTAGAGTAACAGATTTTGGAACCCTCCCCATAGTTTACCCTACATTTTGTAATTAAATGAAACTCCTAGGATGAGAATGAATAACCAGCAAGCGAAGAGGACTAAAAAAAAAAAAAAAAAAACACTTTGAAAATGTGCAACATGTTTGAGATTATTAACAGATCTAAATTGGTAGATAGAGAAGGTTGGTATGCATACATACAAATACAGCTGTACGATATTGGAGATACTGTGGTTTGGTTCCAGACCACTGAAATGAAGTGAATATTACCATAAAGCAAGTCAAATGAATATTTTGGCTTCCCATTGTATATAAAAGTTTCGTTCATATTATACCGTAGTCTATTAAGTGTGCAGTAGCATTACATTTAAAAACACAGTGTATATAACTTGATTATAGTATACTTTATTGCTAAAATATGTTAACATCATCTGAGTTTTCAATGAGATAATTACTGATCACAGATTACCATTACAAATACAATAATAATGAAAAAGTTTGAAATATTGTGAGAATTGTCGAAGTGTGACACAGAGACATGCAGGGAGCAAATGGTATTGGAAAAATAAAGTCAACAGACTTGTTTGATGCAAGGTTGCCACAAACCTTCAATTTGAAAAAAACACAATATCTGTGAAGCTCAATAAAACAAGATATGCCTGTAAAGAGTTTTATCAATAAGTATTTAGGTATGACCAATATGTCAACTCAAAAAGGCTTCCAATATATATGACATATGACACATATAACAACCTTGATCATTTGTCAATATCAAATATAATGTGAATACCATTTTCCCATTGAGAAGATCCTTTAAAAATTTTGCTGGCCAACTTGAATCTATAAAGTTCAAGGTTTTGGGTAATATTGGAAGACAAACAAATGAGTACAATGTTGATTTTTTTTAAATTCATTTTATTCAGATTTTCCCGGATAAAATGTTAATGGAATATGATGGAAAGGCTCCTCTTCTCTTTCCTGCCTTTGGACATAATTGTTTGAAGACATGATGCCCAAAGCTATGACAGCTGTTTTAGCTGTGTGTAACTTCCTGTCTTGTACCACAAAAGGCTCAAGCCTGAAGACAAATATCATCATACAGGTGATGAGATAACAAACAAAAAATGAAGGATAAACATAGATCCTTCATAACATTATTAAGTCATTAATCTATAAATCACTAATCTATACCTTAGCATTTTGACGTGAGGGTTAATAAATACCCTTATTGTTCAAGCTACTTATAATCAGAAAACCTCCAACTCAAAAAACTGTAAATGATGCAATAAAGCAGGACAAAATGTTAGCAAAAGGGCAGCAAATTTGATTTAGGAATGTTTCAAAATGAGAGTGCACACTCTTTCAAATAGAGGGATAATAAAAGAAATAAAGATGGTAACTGGTGTTTAATAACAAGCAACTACAAACACCATAGTTTTAGAAAGCATCCTAGTTAGTGTCTTACACTAATTTGTTTGTTTTCTAAGTAGCTTCCAAGATAGGCAAATCACAAAAGTAGATTTATCAGCTTTATAACTTTCAGACTCCCAATTTACACGGGTCCATAATTTTTAAAAACCACCCCAAAGGAATTCTTCTGAAGATTAAAAGTTAAGGTTGGCAAGAGGTAAATTTAGGATGCAGATCCCAACAGCTCCCAGCCAGGGGCAGCTGGACAAGGATCTGAGTCCCTCAGGTAAAATATTCCCAAAAACTGCAACTTGGAAGGTGCATGACTGCTTAGGCCTCATCTGAAACAAAACAAAACAAAATTAAAAAAGACAAAAGAAAATGAAAATAAAGTAAAACAAAAAAATAAGGAGCCAAACAAACAAAAAAATAGATCTACAGAAGCAAGGCTGGAGGTCAAAAACTGGGGAGCTGACGCTGATGATAAATATCCTGCCTTGGAGGTAGTGGGCTGACTCAGGGAAGATGAGGGGCTGACCCTTCAAATGGGGTTGCAACACTTTCCATTTAAAAAGACACAAAAGCCAGGGACAAAGAGAAATGCAGACATTTCCAGCAGGATAAGGTGTGAAAAAGAAACATTTGTTTTTGGCCATTAAATAAACTGGAGAACTAAGTAAAACAAGTTCAAAACAGTGACCGAGACAAAGTCAAGATAGTTCAAAGTAAAGAATGGCACTTGCGAAAGTGGATAATAAGTTTAGATGGCCCCTCCAAGAAAATGCTGGGTAGGGAGAAGAGAAAGAGGACAGTGAATAGGAAGCAATCCCATCATCAACACTATGTCAGTACCTCACTTCCTAAAGACACTGTTCTTTTTAATTAAAGGTGACAAATAATCAACTATTTTATGTTATTGTATTAACAGAAAAATTTGTGGTGTGTATTCACGGCAAAGGAAGACATCAGTGCTTGACTCTACCACTCATTTCAGAAAAGAAAAAAATGGCTGAATGAATAAATAAATAGCATATTTAATAGCAATAATCCAACAATAGGTAATTTAAGTATTGCAAAACTTGTCTTAAAACAATTAAAATTTTAAGGCACATGATAAGAAAGGTTAAAAACATATAACAAGAATATTCTGGAGCAATAATGACCTGTCAGTATATTTCTAATCACAGTAAACAAATGTCAGCCTGATTTTCTTATCCAAACTGAGACCTGTATCTCCTCTATGTGAATGGAGTAGAAGTTAGAATTTGGTCTAGCCAAACACTCCTGGTACTTCTTGTATGATACATGACTTATAAAATGATGTGTCATTAAATAATCTTATTTATTCTGTCACTAATGATATCATAATTTGTGGTTATCTCAATTTTACCAACTTGAAAATTAATAACTAATAATTAATGTTGTATTTTCCTACTCTGCTCTTCCATCTTTTTAACAAAAAAAAAATTATCCAAGATAGAAATTAAAGTATCTCATATAAAAAATAATAATAATAAACACAGAGCCCCTTGCAAATTCATTCTTATAAGTAGTGTTTAGTTCATCACTGTCACTCAGCTGCTCAGGACAAAAATGTTAATGTTTGATAGATTTTCTAGGATGAAAGTCTACTTTTTGAAACATCTATACACAAGTCTTTAAAATGGGTTAAAAACAGACTTGATTCTAGTGGCTCCATTGCAAAACAATGGGCCATCTGTTTCATTAAGTCTTTAACAGCGCTGGGTCCTTTACTTCCTTTTAGCTAAATGTTGTTCCCCCCCCCCCACGCCCAGTGCCTCGAATTGTTGAGCTTCAGCCAGCCTAATTCACAATACTCTTCAAGAGTTGTTATCTTGCTGAATAGCTGAGCATCAGCTGGCTCAGCCCCTGAATCACCACCAGAATATTATTGCCTCCCTCCTCCCCACATTCTCTTTATTTAGAAGTCTCTTTTCTCTAGTAGTGAGAAACAGCTGGCATAAATTAGAACAAAAAGAACATTTTTATATGATATAATAACATTAGAATATAGGAATACCCAATAGGTATGTCTTATGTATGTTCTTATATGAACATATGCAAATACACATACATGTATGTATACATATAATATGTTGATCCACTTTTCTCATAACTTCAATGTCATAAATATTCAATATTTGACATCACTTAGAAAATCCCACCAAAACAATGCCTTTGTGTTAGATAATGTGGATTGCCTTTTCACCATTCTCTTTCCCACATTTTCCATTTCTAAAGAGGAACCTAATTTTATTTAGTTAACTAATTCTGTCAACTTAGCTATTTGCTTTCGCTTTGATTAGATCTCAAAGACTGTTTTATTAGTTTCTTTTATTAAGTAAAATTGATTCAGTAGAATTAATCATTCATACATCTAAGAAACTTTAAATGAGATCACAAGACACAGTGCTAAGCTCTGGGACACAAATGCTGGGAAAACCTCTATTCATAGTAGGACAATGCTACTATGTAAAATGTAAAAATGCTGTATAAATAGTATGTAGACTGTGCATTTGGAGAGCAATGAAAGAAGTGAAATCTGTCTGAAAAGATAAGGGAGATAACTTCAGGGGACAGATTCTCCAATGATGAGTAGGAATGTCCTAGATCAGTAAGGAAGAAATGGTACTGTGTCAGGCAAAATTTGAAGCTCAGTGCATCTTAATAGTGCATCAAGGTACCCACTTGTAATTCAGTACAAATGTAACATAAAGTATAAAGAATGAGAAGGCATGCATTATGCCTGCATTCAGATCCTGGAAGACTCTATATGCCAGGCAAAAATAATTAGTCTTTATCCTGAAGGTTTTCGGCTCAGGATATGGGTATGAGTGTGATGTAGTAAAATTTGTAATCTCAGGAGATTATTTAGTTACCACCATGAAAGAAAGTCTGAGATTGTTCACAGATTATAATAGAGATGCAGAACTTGTTACTATTCAGAGAAGTAAGAATCACAAGGCAAAAGTAGTGTCATTGGAGATAAAGAAGTTAGTATTGACTTAGAGAATAGGTGGGAGATGAGATCAACAAAACTGATGAGCAGGTAAATGTGGAAAATTGGGAGATAATGTTTTGAATTAAATCCTATTTTCTGGGTTAGGGTATTGATGATATTGTGAAGTCATTAGTAGAGAGTTGAAATTCTGTGGGAGGAATAGATTTGTTAAGTGTAAAAAGTGGCTTTCTTTTTTGGATATATTGAGCTTGAGAGTCCTGTGGTACATTTGAATAGACAATTGGATACATAGATTGGTAGTTCAAGAGCAAAGTCTATATTGGATATAAGATTTAAGAGTCATCAGTATCAGTAGTTATGAATACAAAAGTCAGTGCAAGTGTACAAGGAGAGCTGAGAGTAAGAATAGGGTGTTGAGGTTGGGAAACTCAGTACTATTTGTATATTTAGAATACAAAGAGACAGAAATTCCAGGACAATGTAGCAATAAGGAATAGCAATATAGGAACAATAGCTATAAGCAAATAACAGTTAAGAAATGTTAAATGGGAGAGGAATAAAACTGTGTGAAAATAGAAATCAATATAGGAAATTATTTGAAGAAGAAAATAATTAACATTTAAAATTTAAAAGACAAATCATACAAAAATTGAGGAGTAGTATTCACTAGGTTCACTGTGAGGAGTTAATTGCTAATTTTGGATATTTTAAAATGTATTACCAATGTCTATAAAAGTGATCTAAATCAATAAATCATAAATTAATAAATCATAAACAAATGTTTCCAAAATAAATCATATTGGTTTTTTTTACTATGAATAATTTCCTAAAAGGCAAAAAATCAAGATTCCATTTCATCAAAACAAAATTTTTATAATCTGTTTATTGATTGTATTCACCTATTTCTCAGTACCTTTTAAATACTAATTCTTAAAATATAGGTATTTTGTGTCAATAGCTTAGAAGTGATAAAAAGGCAGTCATCAATTTGTTTTAAATCTTCTAGTTAAAAGTCAAAATGTAAAATAAGCTTTTTATTCTCATGTATTTCAAAAACTGACTCTTTTACATCTGAATTCCCATATCATTCTAGCTATACTTTTCTTATGGATTTTATTACTGTCTATCTGTGGTAGCTCTGTACCTATCTTTAATTTTAAATATACTTAAATCTTCTTAAGGGTGAAGTCCATTATTTTTCATCTGCATTTTCCAAAGTACTTAATCAAGATTTTGCATCTATGTGTGCAATAAATCTAACAGTCACTTGATATTACAAACAAGTGAATACACTAAACGACAAAAATAAGGGAATTTCCAACACATTAAATCCACATATATGGACATTGAATGGAAAGTAACTGAACAAATGAAGTAGCTGAAATATGCCAACTACAGTAGCCAGGATGGGGATAAAAACAGAAGGGCATGGTATTATGAGGAGTGAGTTACACAATGTTTGATTTGGACAAGACCACAGGTCACTGGTCTATTGGTGTAGATAATGACACCCTTGGCTGAACCATTTATGAATGATTAATGATAATGTCAATAACATGCAACTTTACTCTTCCCTGGAGTTATTAAAATCTGTCATAAGCATTAATTGATGTGTTTGTGCATTGGCAGGGAATAATTTTCCCCAGCCATAGAGATTAGATCATTACTGAATAAGCACATACCCTAAAGATTAGGGACTAGGCAGAGTGAAGGTAGGGGAAAAAGCCAAAATATACATTCTTGATATGATCATTTTGTTAAGCCTTCGTTCATCTTGGACTTTAGAATTGATGTCACTCTTCTCACAAGTCATCTAAGTCTGATTTTTGTAATACCATATATTTTATTTTATTTTATTTATTTTTGAGAGAGAGAGGGAGCGAGCATGAGTGGTGGAGGGAGGGGCACAGGGAGAGGGAGAGGGAAAGAATCCCAAGCAGACTTTATAGCCAGTGTGGAACCTGATGCATGGCTCAATCTCAGGACACTGAAATCGTGCCCTGAGCTGAAATCAGGAGTTGGTCACTTAACCGACTGAGCCACCCAGGTGCCCCTCTACCATATATTTTAATTATGTGAGTTTATTAGAAAGTTTATTGATGAAACCCCTGATCCTCTAGGTATCTGTACTTTTTATTCCACAACTGCAATATTTGGGTTTACATCAGAAAGTAATAGGTTTTTTACAAGTTTCATATTATGGAAGTCTGCCTACCTTTTCTTAGAACAATTTTATTATTGAAAGTCTAAGATAGAGTCTGATTACACTAGTATTTTTCTGACACTACTGTTTTTGAAAACTATCACTTCTATTTTAATAAGTAATTACTCTTCTTATCCAAAGTTAGTTCAGAGAAGTGGCTGTACTTCAGTTTTCTATCTTATCCAGAAAGTTATCATGAGAAATGCCAAATGGTCTGTTTTCAAGTCCAGATTCAGAGTTCAAGATGTTTGACCCATCAATTAATCAAGCAACTCTATTTAAAAAATTAAAGAATGTTATATAAAATGTCATTATTTATTTGTATATAACCCATATCTCTTCTCTTCCCCTTTAATTAATAACCTTCTATTCATTCTTAATCAATATCTGTTTTCATCCATTGATAGTATTAATATCTCAGTTTGTCATCATATCTATTCATCTCTCACACTTTGCCTCTGATTCCATGTCAAGTCTTTCTTCTCCAGTATCTCTGTATCTAGTAAGGAGCCCACACATTCCTATGAGATACACCTTTTAGCCACTTAACTATATATTCCCTGCCCAAAAGCTTTCATTATCTCCCTATGCCTTTTGGGAAAATATTTCAGTGCTTTATACCTTAATATGACCATTCTCCCTACCAGATTTTAATGTTTGCAAAAGATTTACATGATTTGTCCTGTTCTTCTGCTCTTCACTGACACTAAATTCAATGGTAATGGCAGGTTAAGGGCAAGCAATGGAACAGTCTACCTTGAATGTAGGCAATGGGAGATAAGGGATGGGGAGGACTGGTAGGGGTATCATCTATAGGGAATTAGGCAGTAATAAACTAAAAACTAAAAAAAAAAAAAAAGTTTGTTTGCCATTGATTATCACTATACTTAAGCAATTTGAAATGATGTCTGAAGGAAAATACTCCTCTATAAAAAATGTTAACCAAAGCTTTTGTTGGTCTAAGTTCTAAACAGTTGCTGAAATTATTCTTGAGTTTTAATTGTATATATGTGAGTTCTAAATTAGCACTTTTTACTTATCCTGTAATGAACAACATACTCTATTCAAGAGGTTAATTTGAATAATTCCCAGTTATGTAGACAGCCAGAACACTTTTGACTCAGCTAAATGGGTTCATTTTCAAGAACACGCTTATAACTCTTCACTATGGTTAAAGTTGTGTTTGCCCAGTGATACTACTATTTCTGAATGTGAACACTAGGTTCAGAATAAGTAATAGCACAATAATTATAAATGCAAAGAATCAGAATTCAAGTTACTTTAATTCTGTCAATCTAGGTAACCGCTGAGTGTTTTTCTTTGTGTTCAAATTTAAAACAGGGAAACAGTGAGAACTATGAAATGCTATATATTTATTTAGCAAGCAAAGATTTTATTGGAATTTAAGCACAAATCACATATGGAAGTAAAGACCTTTACTTCTGAATATTATTACACCTTATATATCACTCATTTTGATGCACATTTTTTGCCTTATATTCTCCATATTCATATACGTACATTATTATTTGTCTATGCCCATGAGCTTCTTAATGACAGGTGATATGCTTAAATATATTATAAATCCCTTTACCAGTATTCTATTTCATATATGTTTCTTAAGTGCAAATTTTTTCAATAAACTTTTAGAATTTGTAATTTTTTCTGAGAAGCATCTTTTTTTTTATTATAACAATTTTATGTCTATAGACAATTTTTTTAATTTAAATTCAATTAATTAACATATACTATATTATTAGTTTCAAAGGTAGAGTTCAGAGATTCAACAGTCTTATATAACACCCAATGCTCATTATAACCCATGCCTTCCTTAATGTCCGTCACCTAGTTATCCCATCTCCCAACCCTTCCTCTCCAGCAACCCTCAGTTTGTTTCCTATGATTAAGGGTCCCTTATGGTTTGTCTCCCTTTCTAATTTCATCTTGTTTTATTTTTCCCTCCTTTACACTATGCTCCTCTGTTTTGTTTCTTAAATTCCACATATGCGTGAAATCATATGATAATTTTCTTTCTCTGATTGACTTATTTTGCTTAGCATATTACCCTCTAGTTCCATTCTTCATGTTGCAAATGGCAAGATTTCATTTTCTGAAGGCTGAATATTATGCCGCTCTTGCGCTCACTCTCTCTCTCTCTCTATATATATATATATACATGAAGATGAATGGATATTTATATGTGTATATATATATCCATTATATATAATCTTCTTTATACATTCATCTGTCAATGGACATCTGGGCTCTTTCCATAGTTTGTCTACTGTGGACATGGCTGCTATAAACATTGGGGTGCAGGTACTCCTTCAGGTCACTTCATTTGTATCTTTGGAGTAAATACCTAGTAGTGCAATTGGTGGCTCCTAAGGTAGCTCTACTTTCAACTTTTTGAGGAACCTCCATACTGTTTTCCAGAGTGGTTGCACCAGTTTGCATTCTCACCAACAGTGTGAGAGGGTTAGCCTTTCTCTGCATTCTCTCCAACATCTGTTGTTTCCTGACTTGTTAATTTTAGCCATTCTGACTGTTGTGTGGTGGTATCTCATTGTGGTTTTGATTTGTATTTCCCTGATACCAAGTAATGTTGAACATTTTTCATAGGTCTGTTGGCCATTTGTATGACTTCTTTGGAGAAGTGTCTGTTCATGTCTTCTACCCATTTTTTGATTGGATTATTTGTTCTTTGGGTGTTGAGTCTGATAAGTTATTTTGATAGATTTTGGATACTAGCCCTTTATCTGATAAGACATTTTCTAATATCTTCTCCATCTGTCCATTGTTTTGGTTTTGTTGACTGATTACTTTGCTGTGCAAAATCTTTTTATCTTGATGAAGTCCCAGTAGTTCATTTTTGCCTTTGTTTCCCTTGCTTTTGGAGATGAGTCTAGCAAGAAGTTGCTGCTGCAGATGTCAAAGAGGTTGTTGCCTGTGTTCTCTCCTAGGATTTGAAGGATTCCTGTCTCACATTTAGACCTTTCATCATTTTGAGTCTATTTTTGTGTATAGTTTTAAAAAATGGTCCAGTTTCATTCTTCTGCATTTGGCTATCCAATTTAGTGATAAAATCAGTAACCAAATTCATTTTAATAATTAGTAATATTTACCTCATATTTAGATTAGATTATGAAATGGCACATCACAATTTTTGTCCCTCTAGCAAAAGGGGCAATTCTCATAAAATCACATAGAATAGGTGAATTTGGAAAATTCTGTCTCTATATTTACTAATTCAACAAATATATATTGAGTGACCAAATGTGGCAGGAACTTTTAAATGTGCAAAAGAAGCAAAGTTCCAGCTTTCATGGGGTTGATAATAGTGAAAAGACAAAGTGAGTCAGTCAGTGATAAATATTATAAAGAAAATAAGGCAAAGAGTGTGACATTGTGATTAATAATTAGAGGAACGTGAAAAATTTTAGATTGGATTATCAGGATTAATGATTAAATAAGGTAACATAGAGACATCCGCTGGCTCAATGGACAGTGCATGTGACTCTTGATCTTGAGGCTATGAGTTTGAATCCCATATTGGGTGTGGAACCTACTTAAAAATAAAATATTTTAAGATTTTTTAAAAGATTTTATGTATTTATTTGACAGACAGAGATCACAAGCAGGCAGAGAGGCAGGCGGCAGTGGGGAGGAGCAGGCTCCCTGCTGAACAGAGAGCCTAATGTGGGGCTGGATGTGAGGATCCTGGGATCATGACCTGAACTGAAGGCAGATGCTTAACAACTGAGCCACCCAGGTGCCCCAAAAAGAAAATATATTAATAAAAAAAAAAATAGATTAGGTAAAAAAATTATATATACATATACTCACCTATACATAAATATGCAGCAAATACTATATATCTATAGCTATACAAATATATATCATAGTAGCAAAGAAAATGAAGGAGATCAATGCATTTTGGTGATGAAAAGTGGCTATGACTACTCTGGAAAAGAAACTGTCAATAGATTAAGAAGACAAGCCATAGATAGAGAAATAAACATTTGCAGAAGACACATTTGATAAAGGGGTGCTATTCAAAATCTACAAAAATTTCTTAAAACTCAATAAAAAAAAAAAAAAGTTCAACTAATAGTGTGCAAAAGATCTGAACAGACAACCTACCAGAGAAGATATATAGTTGGTGACTGAGCACATGAAAATACATTTAGTATCAGGTATCATTAAGGAACTCAAACTTACAAAGCAATGATATATGATATATGATATATCACTATTAGAATGGTTAAAATGGTTAAAATCCTGAATACTGACAGCATCAGATGTCAGTGAGAATGTGAAACAACAGGAACTCTCATTCATTGCTGATAGGAATGAAAAATGGTACTGCAACTTTGGAAGATAGTTTGGCAGTTTCTAAGAAAACTGAATACACTCTTCTGCCCATTTTTTGACACGATTATCTGTTGCAGATAATTGTGTCAAAAAATGGGCAGAAGACATAAACAGACACTTCTCCAATGAAGACATACAAATGGCTAACAGACACATGGAAAAATGTTCATCATCACTAGCCATCAGGGAGATTCAAATCAAAACCACATTGACATACCACCTTACATCAGTTAGAATGGCCAAAATTAACAAGACAGTAAACAAGGTGTGTTGGAGAGGATGTGGAGAAAGGGGAACCCTCTTACACTATTGGTGGGAATGCAAGTTGGTGCAGTCACTTTGGAAAACAGTGTGGAGATTCTTTAAGAAATTAAAAATAGAGCTTCCCTAAGACCCTGCAATTGCACTACTGGGTATTTACCCCAAAGATACAAATGTGGTGAAAAGAAGGCCCATCTGTACCCCAATGTTCATAGAAGCAATGACCACAGTAGCCACACTATGGAAAGAATCAAGATGCCCTTCAATGGACAAATGGATAAAGAAGATGTGGTCCATATATACTATAGAGCACTATGCCTCCATCAGAAAGGATGAATACCCAACTTTTGTATCAACATGGATAAGACTGGAAGAGATTTGCTGAATGAAATAAGTCAAACAGAGACAGTTAAGTATCATATGGTTTCACTTATTTGTGGAGCATAAGGAATAACATGGAGGACATGGCAAGATGGAGAAGAGAAGGGAGTTGGGGGAAATTGGAGAGGGAGATGAACCACAAGAGACTGTGGACTCTGAGGAACTAACTGAGGGTTTTGAAGGAGAGGGGGGGTGAGAAGTTAGGTGAGCCTAGTGGTGGGTATTGTGGAGGGCATATATTGCATGGAGCATTGGGTGCGGCACATAAACAATGAATTCTGGAACACTGAAAAGAAATTAAAAAAGAAAGAAAGAAAGAAAGAAAGAAAGAAAGAAAGAAAGAAAGAAAGAAAGAAAGAAAGAAAGAAAGAAAACTGAACAGACTCTTACTAAGCAGTCCAGTAATCATATTTCTTGCTATTTATTAAAAGGAGTTAAAAATTTATGTCCACACAAAAAGCTGCATACAAATGTTTACAGAAGCTTTATTAATCATTGTCAAAACTTAGAAGCAAACAAAATGTCTTTCAATTAAAATGAATAAATAAATTGTGATACATGCATATAATAGAATATTATTCAGCTCTAAAAATAAATGATTAAGCCACACACACACACACACACACACACACAAAACACAGAATAAACATACATGCATATTTTTAAGCAAAAGAAGTTAATTTTAAAGGGCTATATAGCCCTTTATGATACTCTGGAAAGAGTATATGATACTCTGGAAAGAGCAAAACTACCGAGCAATTAAAATAGCAGTGGTTGCCAGGGGTTTTAGGGGGAAGAAAAATGAACAGGGGATTTTTAGTACAGTGAAACTACTCTGCATGATACTAAAAAGATGACTATTTGCTGTAATACCAGCTAAACTATGACTGGTAGTGATGTGTCAATGTTGGTTCATTATTTATAGCAAATGCACCCTACTTATGTAAGATGTTAATGATAAGAAAACATGTGTGAGGTGGAGGAAGTATGTGAAAACTCTCTGTACTTTCCACTCTGTTCTTCTGTGAACCTAAAATTGCTCTTAAGAAGAAAGTCTGTTAAGTTTTAATTTTTTTATATTTTAATTTTTTATTACATTTTATTTTTTGCAGAGAGAGCAAGAGCAAGTGGAGGGAGAGGGGCAGAAAGGGAGAGAATCTTATGTATGTTCCACACCCCAGAATGGAGCCTGACATAGACTCGATCTCACCACCCTGAGATCATTACCTGAGCCAAAATCAAGAGTCGGCTGCTTAACCAACTGAGCCACCTTGGTGCCCCTGTTATTTTTGTTTGTTTGCTTTATTTTAAAGTGGATGGTGAATAACTGACAGAATGTCTGAAGTGGAGGATCAAATAAGAAGTTAACTTGTTTATTACCACTGCAAGGTAGACATTACATCCTCTGAAATAATAAAAGGATGCCATTAAAAATGTGAGGCCAAAGGGACACCGGGGTGGCTCAGTTGGTTAAACATTTGCCTTTGGCTCAGGTCATGATCCCAGGGTTCTGGGAACAAGTCCTGCATTGGTCTCCCTGCTCAGTGGGGAGCCTGCGTCTCCCTCTCCCTCTACCTGATATTGCCCTGGTTTGCACTCTCTCACATGCACATTCTCTGTATCTGTCAAATAAATAAATAAAATCTTAAAAAAAAAAAAAAGGTGAGGCCAAGGAAGAAGAATTTACAGAAATAAAATAGAGATTATAGCAAAATTTTAAAAATAAATTTAAAAAAATAAAAGAAAGATAAAACATTAGAAGGCAAAGTTGAGGAAACCTCCCAGAAAATGGAACCGAAAGAAAAATACATGTCTAATAAAAAGGAATTGTTAAGAGGATTAATCTAAGATGTTCAGTATACAATAAATAACAATCCAGATAAAAGAATAAATGAAAAAAAGAAAGTTACTGAAAAAATAATTCAAAAACACTTTTAGAATTTGAATGAAATAACTCACCAAAACCTAGAAAAAAAAATGAATTCAAATAGGCCCACAAAGCACACATTTTAATAAAATTTTAGAAATAAAGGATAGTGAAAAATTCTAAAGCTGTTAAAAGAGAATAAGTTCTGAAACTTGACAAAATGTGAGACAAGAGCACAGAAGAAAGGAATTCTCAAAATGACAGAAAAGGTTTGAAGAATTTACCTACCTTACAGCTCATCTCAAGAGGCAACTAGAATATGTTTTCCATGTATGATAAATAAAATTACAAAAAATATAAAAGGCATGAGAGCTAGTAGATGGTATGTTCACCATATATAATGGCAAAAAGAAACCCAGTACAGAGTGAAGAGAATTCTGAGCATGACAGCTTTGCAGCAGCCTTAAATTTAGGAAATTATGTGAGAGATGCATGTAAAAACATGTGATTTTTTTAAAGCAATTAATGTCTATGGGAAAAACAGAACGGAAATGCGATCATGGTAAACACAATTTCTACATCATGATGTCAGAATATTGATTTAATTTAAAAATACCAACATTAATGTAGAAGGATAGAGGGAGCAAGAATAATAATTAAAAATGATAATTCTTTACATTTTCTAAAATGACATAATGTGTGAATTTAGTACTTTAAAAAATAGCAGTAAAGTATATAACCTTCAAATATGGAAATAAACAAAACTTCTTTAAAGTGGTGAAAACATTTGAAAGTCAGACAGAATGGATAAGTGAGGAATGAGTTCTAATATTTTATTATAGCCTTGTAGTACTAGTTGACTTTTTAAATTATGTGCATTTATTACTCACATAAGAATGAAAAATAGTTAAAACAAAAGATTAAACAGAATAATAGGATGAGTAGGAGTGAAAATTTTCCAGGGTTGATGGTTTTGACAGTTCCCCACATATGGGTGCACGTGAAGCGGTTACCAGCACTGTATAGCTATTGTTGGAACTGAGACAGGCACCCAACTTTTCTCTTGGTAGAATATTTAAAGAACAAAGAGATTTTCAAGTTTCCATAATTGTATTTAATAATATGTATTGTTTTTTAGTATGAAATGACATCCTTCAATTACTCAAATTTTTCCAAGGTATTTGAAATACTCATTTGAACACACACTCACACACACACACACACACACACACACACACACGTCTATTTCTATGGCTTTTATTTGCTATATTGGCCTTTCTACTCCTTATGGTGCCAAATGTTTAACCTTAAAAGTTAAACATAATAATACTATTCATATATTAATCATTAAATTTCAGAACTGTAACACTGTTCATCTGTTTGATTCCAGCAGTTCATAATTCTTGAGCAGATTTTCTCTCCTTCGTTTGGTATAATCACACTGATCAAGCTGGCATACACACACCAGTGCACATATATACACAGCTGGGATCCTATACTAAATAGGTTGTTATTATTTTTTTTTAAATAATGAAACTATCTTTTTAAAAGGCTAAAATCATTGATATTAATATTTGAAAAAGGAATGAAGTAGGGTGATCATATTCCAAATCAATGAAACAAGAACGTGTCTGGGGGTTGGGGCTAGCACAGGGTTCACACATGCAGGTTAAGGCCAAGGACCTGAAACTTCCTACTGGCCCAGAGGGATCAAGGGATCAAGAGGTACACAGAAGTTTCCTTATCTAAAATACCAGCTGTGTGGTGATGGAGAAGGAAAGAATGAAAGCCTGAATCTTGTCAATGATCAAACATCAAAAATCATGTCAGAATTGTTATTACATCTTTACTTACAAAAGTCAAACATTAGTTGATATTTTGGCCATCATCTGAACCATATCTTTCACTTAATTGCTATTCTTTTTTGAAGGGGGGGTAGATTTTATTTATTTATTTGACAGAGAGAGACAGCACAAGTAGGTAGAGTGGCAGGCAGAGGGAGAGAGAGTAGTAGGGTCCCTGCCGAGCAAGGACCCCAATGCAGGACTCAATCCTGGGACCCTGGGATCATGACCTGAGCTGAAGGCAGCTGTTTAACTGACTGAGCCACCCAGGCATTCCAACTATTCTTGTTAAATCACAAGATGATACATCAGTGTTTCCCACTTGTCTCAGTGCAGCTATAAGTTTAAATACCTTAAATAACCTAAAAATGTGTTCAGAATATGGGGACAAACTTCCTGTCAATATGCACTTTATTTACCTTAATTTTTGCCATTTTCATTCCATTTGTCTTAAAATTTTCATCTGGAATCACATTCCTTCTGCCTGAGAAATATACTTTAAATCTTCTTTAGGTGGATTTGCTAGTACAAATTTTTCTTTTTTGTTGTAAAAAATACTTGTATTTTGCTTTTATTCTTAAAAGGATACTTTTTATTAGGTGCAAAATTCTACATTTGCAGTTAATTTTTTAAAACAGAAGATATCAGTACATTATCTGTGGTTTCTGTTATTTCTATTGAGATGGCTGCCTTTAGTTTTCTTTTCTAATCTACCACTTCTTTCCAAGTAGTATGCCTACTATCTGTCTTTCTGAGTACTATTAATATTTTCATTTGCTTTTTGCTTTTTAGCAATTTTACTGTGATTTTCTGTGGTGTAATTTTTTTTTTTTATATTTAAACTGCTTTGGGTTAACAGTAATTTTTAAATCTGTGTTTTGATATTGTATGTTAGGTTTAAAAAGTTAGTAACTATTTTTTTAAAGATTATTTTAGACAGAGAGAGACAGTGCGAGCAGGAGGGACAGAGGGAAAGAATGTCCAGCAGACTCCATCCACCCCCACACCCCTAGCCTTGCTGAGCACAGAGCCCATCAGGCTAGATCTCAAAACCCTGAGGTCATGACCTAAGCCAAAATCAAGAGTCAAATGTTGAACCAACTGAGCCAACCAGGAACCCCATTAACCATTTCTCATAATTCATTGCTTTTATTCACTTTCCCTTTCTTCGCTTTTCTCCTGGGTTATCTAATTCCATTTATGTTTAGACATCTCTCTGTGTTCTCCTCTATATTTTCAATCTTCTCTCTATGCTTTACTCCGGTGTTCAATTCTGTATTCCAGTTTATTTATTCTTTTTTCAAACACATTAAATTTTTTATTACCTCTATTCATTGAGTTTTAGGAAAAAGTGGATTTTATTTGTTAGAATAATTTTATATTTACAGAGTTTCCCCCTTTTAATAATATTTTATATTAACATGGCACATTTGTTATAATTAATAAACCAATATTGATACATTAGTAATAACTAAAGTCCTCTGTTTATTCAGATTTCCTGAGTTTTTGTTTGTTTTTTTATTTGTTTTTAAGATTTTATGTGTTTATTTGAGAATGAGAGAGAGAGAGAGAGAGAGCAGGAGCCAGGGGAAGGAGGAGTGAGACTTCCCACTGAGCCAGGAACCTGAGATGGGGCTGGATCCCAGGACCCCTACTGAGCCACCCATACACTCCACATATTTCCTTAGTTTTATCTAAAGACCTTTTCTGTTTCAGGTACTATGCAGGAAACCACATTACATTTAATCATCTTATCTCCTTAGGTTGCTCTTATGATGACAGTTTCTCAGATTATCCTTGTTTTTGTTGATCCTGACAGTTTTTAAGACTATTGTTCAGGTTTCAAGCCCCTACAAAATTTGTCTGATGATTGCAATTCATCATGATTAGACTGGTGTTGTGGGTCTTAATAAGGAATATCACATGGGTCAAATACCATTTTCATCTCATTATGTCAAGGGTATATACTGTTAACATGATTTATGACCATGAATGTTGATATTGAACATCTCACTGAAGTAGTTCATGTTTGTCAGGTTTCTTCACTGTAAAGTTACTCCTTTTACCCCTTTCATATACTATTCTTTTAGGAATAACTATGTGTAGCCCATACTGAAGGATTGAGAAATGATTTTCCTCTTCCTTTAGAGCACAATATATCCATGAATTATTCAGAATTCTGCATGGGAAACTTGTCTCTTCTCCCCTATTGATTTATTAAATCATATATTTATTTTAATATGGGGTCACAGATATGTATTATACATTGGGTTTTAATAAAATACTATTTTATTTTTTGCTGTTCCAATTGCTCCAGGAATGGTCATTGGCACCCCTTTCAGTTGGCTCCTTTGTCCCTTTTACATAACCCATCATTGGGTTTATTTATTTTTTTTTAATCTTCTTATTTTCTTATTTCCTGGCACTACAAGATACTATGGGATCATCTTGTATATTGCCTACTCCAGTTCTAGAACAGTCACATCTCCCTGGTGTCCTCATTCCTTTTACTGGAGAAACCAAAATCAAGCTACTAGATGTGTTAATTACTACTGGTGTATTCCATTAAATTTTAATTTGAGTTATTTATTTATTTTATATTTTGGGGAATTACTGTATTTCTTATTTTTCAAATGAGTTTTGTCCTTCCCCCTTTTATTCTGGTTTTCTCTTCCAACCTCCAGTCAAAATTATATTTTATTTTTGTAAACAGAACAAATATACTTAAAGTCTTTATCTGATAATTCAAATATTAGAGTCCCTCTTGGAATATCTCATTGGATATTGGATATTGTTTCTTCTTTGGTTATTCATGTGATCTTGCTTTTCACTTGATGATTTCTTTATTGCCAGGGATATTGCATTTGAAAAATTACAGAAGTAACTCAAGATCTAGGATTATATTATATTTTCCTGTTAACAGTTAACATTTGTGAATGGCAGGTTGCTAGGGCAATAGCAATGTGGCAACTTTTGACAAGATCTATTGAAAACACCAAATTAGGCATTAAAGCTATTGATCTCCATCTCTACTATCTTACACTTGATGTCTGGCCTTCAAAACAACTTGAAAGGCATATAAAAATCAAGATAAGGGGCACCTGGGTGGCTCAGTAGGTTAAGCCTCTGCCTTCAGCTCAGGTCGTGATCTCAGGGTCCTGGGATTGAGTCCCGCATCGGGCTCTCTGCTCAGCAGGGAGCCTGCTTCCCCCTCTCTCTCTGCCTGGTACTCTGCCTACTTGTGTTCTCTCTCTGTGTCAAATAAATAAATAAAATATATTTTTTCTTCCCAAATTGATTTTTTTGTAAATAAACATATAATGTATTTTTATCCCCAGGGGTACAGTTCTGTGACTCACCAGGTTTACACATTTCACAGCACTCACCATAGCACATACCCTCCCCAATGCCCATATCCCCACCATCCTCTCCCATCCCCCCTCCCCCCAGCAACCCTCAGTTTATTTTGTGAGGTTAAGAGTCACTTATGGTTTGTCTCCCTCCTGATCCCATCTTCTTTCATTTATTCTTCTCCTACCCCCCAACCCCCTCCCCACGTTGCATCTCCACTTCCTCATATCAGGGAGATCATATGATAGTTGTCTTTCTCTGATTGACTTATTTTGCTAAGCATAATACCCTCTAGTTCCATTCATGTCACCGCAAATGGCAAGATTTCATCTCTTTTGATGGTTGCATAGTATTCCATTGTATATATATATACCACACCTTCTTTATCCATTCATCTGTTGATGGACTTCCAGGTTCTTTCCATAGTTTGGCTATTGTGGACATTGCTGCTATAAACATTCGGGTGCTTGTGCCCCTTCGGAACACCAAGTTTGTATCTTTAGGATATATACCCAGTAGTGCAATTGCTGGATCATAAGGTAGCTCTGCTTTCAGTTTTGAGGAACCTCCACACTTCCAGAGTGGTTGCACCAGCTTGCATTCCCACCAACAGTGTAGGAGGGTTCCCCTCTCTCCACATCCTCGCCAGCATCTGTCATTTCTTGACTTGTTAATTTTAGCCATTCTGATTGGTGTGAGGTGGTATCTCATTGTGGTTTTGATTTGTATTTCCCTGATGCCGAGTGATGTGGACCATTTTTTCAAGTGTCTGTTGGCCATCTGGATGTCTTCTTTGCAGAAATGTCTGTTCATGTCCTCTGCCCATTTCTCGATTGGATTATTTGTTCTTTGGGTGTTGAGTTTGCTGAGCTCTTCAGAGATTTTGGATACTAGCCCTTTATCTAATATGTCGTTTGCAAATATCTTCTCCCATTCTGTCAGTTGTCTTTTGGTTTTGTTAACTGTATCCTCTGCTGTGCAAAAGCTTTTGATCATGATGAAATCCCAATAGTTCATTTTTGCCCTTGCTTCCCTTGCCTTTGGCGATGTTCCTAGGAAGAAGTTGCTATGGCTGTGGTTGAAGAGGTTGCTGCCTGTGTTCTCCTCAAGGATTTTGATGGATTCCTTTTTCACATTGAGGTCCTTCATCCATTTTGAGTCTATTTTTGTGTGTGGTGTAAGGAAATGGTCCAATTTCATTTTCCTGCATGTGGCTGTCCAATTTTCTCAGCACCATTTGTTGAAGAGGCTGTCTTTTTTCCATTGGACATTCCTTCCTGCTTTGTCGAAGATTAGTTGACCATAGAGTTGAGGGTCTATTTCTGGGCTCTCTATTCTGTTCCATTGATCTATGTGTCTATTTTTGTGCCAGTACCATACTGTCTTGATGACGACAGCTTTGTAATAGAGCTTGAAGTCTGGAATTGTGATGCCACCAACTTTGGCTTTCTTTTTCAATATTCCTTTGGCTATTTGAGGTCTTTTCTGGTTCCATATAAATATTAAGATTATTTGTTCCATTTCTTTGAAAAAAATGGATGGGACTTTGATAGGGATTGCATTAAATGTGTAGATTGCTTTAAGTAGAATAGACATTTTCACAATATGTGTTCTCCAATCCATGAACATGGACCATTTTTCCATTTCTTTGTGTCTTCCTCAATTTCATTCAAAGAGGCAAAGAATCTCTACTCAGAAAACTATAAATAAAATATTTTTTAAAAATCAAGATAAACAGAACACTGCCAAGAGATATAACCAGATTTGAATATGACATATAACTTAGAAGAAATAGAGATTTTAAATAATCATGATTAAAATGATAAAGGCATTAATGGAGAATTTTTATAATGGTGTATCCAAAGAACTAATGAAAATATCCATGAGTGATAAAATGAGTGATAAATGTTTTTGAAGATCTGGGAGCACCAGTACTAGGCCACTACCACAATACCCATTGAACAAGAACTTTTCTTCTTTGCTTGTCCCCCTCCACCTGTTCAAACCCTGAGGCACAACCTGTCAAAGAAAAATTAAGATGGATTTCAATAAAATGAAAAATTTCTGCTCTCAAAACAATAAAAAAGACAAATTACAGTCTGGGAGGAAATATTTTCAAAACACTTATCAGATAAAAGATTGTTACCTAAAATACAAAAGAATTATTCAAACCCAACAAAAAGAACATCAATAACCCAATTAAGAAATGGAGCAAAGACCTTGACAGATGTATCACCACAGAAAACATACAAAGAGAAAATAAGTATACAAAAAGATGCTCCACATCATGTGTCATCAGGGAAAGGAAAATTAAAATATTAAGATACCACTGCACACCTATTAGAATGGTCAAAATCAGAAACAGTGACAACACCAAATGCTGGTGAGGATGTGGAACAATATAAACTCAAAGTCATTGCTGATGGCGATACGAAATGGTATAGCCACTGTCAAAGACAGTTTGGCAGTTTCTTACATAAATACACATACTCTTACCATATGATACAGCAATCATGCTCTGTGGTATTTTCTAACATGCTTGAAAACATATTACCACACCAAAATCTGCACATGGATGTTTGTAGCAGCTTTAGTTATTATTGCCAAAACTTCAAAGCAACCAAGAAGTCCCTCAGTTAAGTGAAAGTTAAATTGTGGCACCTTCATATAATGGAATATCTTTTACCATGAAAAAGAAATGAGTTATCAAGCCATGAAAAGACCTGGAGGAAACTTACATGCCTATGACTAAGTGAATGAAGCACTCTAGGAAGGCTGTATACTGTATGATTTCAACTACATGGCATGCCAGAAAAGGCAAAACAATGGATACAGTAAGAAATCAATGGTTGTCTTTGGAAGAAGGAAGGTTTGAATAGACAGAGCACAAAAGATTTTTAGGGCAGTAAAATGACTGTATAATATTAAAAGGATGGATATATATCATTATATATTTGTCCAAATCCATACAACATACAACATTAAGAGTAAACACTAAACTATGAATTGTCGGTGATAGTTATTTGTTGAGATAGGTTCATCAGTTGCGACAAACGTACCAATATGGTAGGAGCTGTTGTTAGGAGGCTATGTATGTGTGTGGGCAGGGGCCCCACGTGAAACCTCTGTAAATTCTGCTTAATTTTTCTGTGGACTTAAAAATGTTCTAATAAATAAATTCTATTAAAATGAAGTGAAAGGTGAACATTAAGCTCACTGTTACATTCATGACTGCAGTTTCCATTGTTTGTATAGTGGCTATAATATGAAAGTTTCCAGATAGACATCAGGCAAATCAATGAACAATATGTTCTATAAAATGAGCTTGTTCCTGGAATGGCAGATAACTAGTTTGCTCCTTACATGGAAGAACAAAATTTGCAACTCTGAAAAGTTGGATCACCAAACAAATAGTTGAATGAAACTCATATTTCTTATAATTATTGTTATTTAAATTTTAATTGTGGGATTTTATAGTCTTAATTTTTAATCTGGTTTTACTTGACTATTAAGGGTATTTTGCTATTTATTTATTTACTTATTTATTTATTGAGAGAGAGTGAGAGAGCATGAGCAGGGGAGGAGCAAAGGGAGAGGGAGAGAGAGAATCTTAGGCAGGCTCCATGCCCAGCACAAGCTGGACATGGGCCTCAATCTCACAATCCTGAGATTGTGATCTGAACCAAAATCAAGAGTCACACTCAATCAGCTGACAACAAGACACTCCAGAAGTCATTTTAAAAGACCAGTTATTAAAATCTTGTTTCAAAGCACATATAAACATCAAATATGTACCCTAAAATGAGTCAGTCTTGAATGAGGTTTTCAAACCTGGTAGAAACCACCTTACCTAAACGATCAAAATTATTATATCCAGTACTCATACAAACTAATTCCATGTGCTTGCTAATATGATATGCTGAGAAAGACTTGACATTAATTTTGTGGTTTTGCTCTCCCAAACAAAATAACCTGAACATAATCATGAGGAATATTAGAAATAGTGAAATTACTAGACATTGTGTTAACAACTGACCTGTTTCAAAATAAAGGATACTACAGAAAAATGACAAATAGATGTATTCCATGTTCCTGGACTAGAATAATAATAATTATTATTATTTGCTATGATAGTCTGATATAATTGGTAAAATCTAAATATGGCTTATACACTAGATAACAATGTTATATGAATGTTAATTTCCTAATATTGATAATTCCACCATAATTATATAAGAAAATACCGCTATTCTTAACTAAATATACACTAAAGTATTTGGAGTGTTTTTATTCTTTTCCTAAGTCTCACTACCTCTCTCTGTCTTGTTCTTCTCTCAATACCCTAAATAGCTGAGAGTTTTAGGGATATCAAAAAAAAAAAAAACAACAACAAACAAACAAAAAAAGAGAGAGAGAGAGAGAGAGACAGACAGACAGACATGGGGGCAAAGATAGAGGGGAAGAGAAGAGAGAGACATTGCTAAAATAAATGTGGCAAACTTCATAATTGGGAAGTATGGTTGAAAGATATACAGGAGTTCTATGACTAATCTTAAAATTTTTCTGTTAGTTTGGAATTGACTAAAAATAAAATTAATTCCCCAAAGAACATCTTTTTGTATAAATGGAGTAAATTTGCCTAAACAAATCAAGCTTTAAACTGTGTGATTTTGATTTAAATCAATATGATGAATATGAAATACACAACTATAACCACAACTTCCAAAATCAACAAAAGCCAAAAAATACAAGACATTTCTTTTTCTCTATAGTCATATTTTACATGATTGTCAATGACTTTAGGATATGAACTCCATTATATTTACTTGTATTTTCAATTTAATCCTTCACATTGAAAGAAATATGACTGTTTACTTTCTGCTAAATTAAATTGAGCTCCTTGACTTTGTCATGTAAACTTCTTACATTACAGGTATTATTTGCAATTTTAAAGGCTGTGGATTATTATCCAAAGATAAAAGGTGTAAAGATTATTATTTAAAGTGCTAAGATAAATCATTTTTGTGAAGATAAGGCACCTACATTACACCAGTATTTGAATACTTTTAGTAGCTCTAATGTCATTTTCCAATATTAACTTCTCTTGATTGGTCTATTTTGAAGGAATAAATCTTAAGGTCAAAACTTTAATAAAAACATTTCTGTCTGTCTTATTTCTTCAAAAAGTGTAAGTTGCCTTTGATTTTTAGGAATATCTTTGCAACATTAATATTTTTAGATACTTCTGAAACTGGATGTTATCACAAAACAAAACAAAAACCAAAAACCCAAACCAAAAAACTACATCACGTTTTTCATTGAAAATTACCAGCTCCTGAAAGTTCTACTGACTAGAAATTCCCAGTGAGGGGGAATTTAGATTCTTTGAGGTGGCAAAATCCAAAAGTTGTTCTCACCCAGTGCTCTAGGAATTGACTTTGGACCCCAGAGAAGGATTTCTTTCTTTTCTTTCTTTCTTTTTTTTTTTTTTTTTTTCCATTAACATGTAATGTATTATTAGCCCCAGGGGTACAGGTCTGTGAATCACCAGGTTTACAAACTTCACAGCACTCACCATAGCACATACCTTCCCCAATGTCTATAACCCAACCACCCTCTCCCTACCCCCTCCCCCTGGCAACCCTCAGTTTTGTGAGATTAAGAGCCTCTTATGGTTTGTCTCCCTAAGGATTTCTAAAGAAGATTTAAAACTTATTGCTGAACATTGAAGACCTTCATATTGCAGCGTGAAAGGGCATGGCTGAACACCGCCCCCCCACCCCCCAAAAAAACTGAGTTTGATACTAGGAAAGAACTACAGGAAAGGCTCTGGTAACAGTATTAATATATGAGCAGAAAATTGTTTAAGTGTTTAAGAAATTAGACACTGATGCTAAGAAGTATTTAAGAAGTTAGACATGAAAGAATGGGAGTGAATCATAGTAATTTGGGTATTTTAACAAGGCATACTTTTCATTCATATGAATAATTGTTTTAAAAATGCACTTTAGAAAGTCACTGACCTCTTTTCAAGAGGTATGTTTCTAAGTAGAGCTGAAAGTGTGGACTAAGAGTAAGTGAATATTGGGGCGCCTGGGTGGCTCAGTGGGTTAAGCCTCTGCCTTCAGCCCAGGTCATGATCCCCGAGTCCTGGGATCTAGCCCCACATCGGGCTGTCTGCTCAGCGGGGAGCCTGCTTCCCCATCTCTCTCTGCCTGCGTCTCTGCCTACTTGTGATCTCTCTCTCTGTCAGAAAATAAATAAAATCTTTAAAAAAAAAAAGAGTAAGTGAATATTGTTTTTTTTTAAGACAAATTGGATTTGTAGGAAAAATAAACAATATCGCTTGTATAGTATTCTAAATAAAAGAGGCTCCTAGTTAGAAGTGGTCAATGTAAGTTGCTCCTTAATTCTAGACATTTTGAATTACTTTTGTAAGTAAAATTATATACAGCTACTGTTTTGATGATGCTAATAGATAATAGGACATTTAGGAGCTACACTACAACTTTAAATAGAACAAGTGCTAAAATTTTCTAAAGTATTCATATGTATAGTGCATGAGAATTGCCAGCAAAATGTTAAAAAAAATAGAGCTACGTTTTTTAACGTACTTCCATAGTGAGTACAGTTTATAGTTAAGTAGACCAAAGACCCCCTCCTTAATGCATTCTCTAGTAGCCAGAAAGTTCTGGTCTTTTAGCATCTTCTGATTGAACCTAACAGAAATTTGAGTTGATATAAAACATGTTTTTAAATTTTGAGTTATGCTACTGGAATATTTTCTTATTTTCTTACACACATGAGACTGTAGTCTTTTGTCCATTTTATTGAGACGTGTTTTTTCCTAAACTGTCAAATAAAGAAGTTATTTGTATTATTGAACACAAACCAACAAATCATTTAAACAAACAAAGCAAAAACCTTAGGTCCTATTTATTTGATACTGTAGCTCTACTTTCAATACAAATATTGAAATATTCTCCAATATGCATATATAAATGCATTTATATACCTTTAAACTACTTAAACATATATAAATATGAGTGTATTATAATTGATTATAGTATTTGTATATTGCCTTACAATATATGAATACATATGTATGTATAAATTTATATATATGTGAATTGTATATATATATTCTCAAAAGTAGCTTGTAATATTTAGAAATTAAAACATGTAAAAGTGGCCTCTAGTGCTCTGTGATCCTCACCACGTATTCCCATGACTGATTGTTATTTCCTTTTTAGGAATTAATTTAGAAGGAAACCCAGTCTCAAACTAATGCAAACATTCCTACAAAGTGTATGGGAATTCCAAGCAGTTTTAATGCTAAAAAATGTCAAAGAGAAACATCCCATCAAAGCCCCAAGTGGAAAAGAATGCCAACAACAATTAAGCTGAAGCAGCTTTACTGGCCCCACTGCTCTCACTTAGACAGAGTTGTGGAGCGGTATTTAATCAGAAGGGATTGGGAAAGGATTATAATGGATTTTGCTTACCTAACCAGGGCATTGAATGTTCAGCAATATGTAAACTCCAAGGTGTAACTACATATAAGATTTTAAAGAGGGAAGGTAGAATGCAGCAATGAAGCAGAAACCCCAATCTCTCTCTTCTGAACTTTAGAATTTGGTTAGCTCAGCTGAACACATGGGACCTAGCCTATTGTTAGCAGCACAGTAGACAGTGGGAAATTGTAACTTATAGGTTTAAAGGTTAGTCCGTGCTCCAAAAAGACATATAAAGGTAACATGGAGTCTGGTATTGTTTATCATCTGTAGACACAGTCCCTACATAATCACACTGACTTCTGTGTCAGTGGAGAAATGTAAGAAACCTTGTTCAATAAGCCCTCCACCTGATAAACCACAGCCACTGTGAGACTGAACAAAAAAAGATGAATCAAATTTGTGTTTCCTCTTATAAATCATCCACTCTCCTAAAGAGTCTCTTCAGTAACTGAAGTGCTTGAATTATGCAAGGATAGACATTTACTCATACTTTTAAAGAAAATAAATAAATAATACTACCTAAATGAATAAATTTAACCTAAGTGTTCAGAGAAGCATTACAAACTATAATATATACTTATATTCCTTATTTTTTTTCCCAAAGAAGTGGTTTTAAATATAAATGAAATTTCTGGTTGAATAAGATGCATCTAATTGAGTGCTTTTTTTTGGAACAAGTAAACAAAAAATGAGCATTTACTATGTGCCAAGCACTTCACAATGTGTTTTGGGAGAGAGAAACAGAAAGAAAATACCAACTTTGCATATTTCATGATCTCATGGCAATAATAATAAACATGGAGAAATCATCTTAATACATATTAGAGAATAAGACATTTTGAAAGAGAGCTTTGAAAATGCAGTAATAGGGGCGCCTGGGTCGCTCAGTGGGTTAAGGCCACTGCCTTCGGCTCAGGTCATGATCCCAGGGTCCTGGGATGGAGCCCTGCGTCAGGCTCTCTGCTCAGCGGGGAGCCTGCTTCCTCCCTTCTCTCTCTGCCTGCCTCTATGCCTACTTGTGATCTGTCTGTCAAATAAATAAATAAAATCTTAAAAAAAAAAAAAAGAAAGAAAATGCAGTAATAGCTCAAAGTAGGAAGAGAGAAATTGACCAAGAGTCATGAGTAAGATCAGGAAGTGTTCACAGAGGGGTTGACATGTTGGCCGGATCTTCAAGGTTGAGTACAATTTTCCATAAGTAGAAATAGCTGTGAAGGATATTCTAAGCAAAGAGACATAATTAGTGAGGACATGGTCTGGAATAAAATTTACAGAGATTCAGGAGATGTTAAGCAATCTGTTTTTGCTTGGTCACAGACTTCATAACTTGGAGGGCAAATAACTTGCAAATCAGATGGCCCCTGTAGTAGACACTATTTTAGCTCAGGCAGACCTAACCTTTTTCTCTGTCACCAGGTTCCAGCATAGAAGATGAAAAGGCTACTAATTCTCTTGCTGTCTCACTGTCTCTTAAGTGTGGCCATGAAACACTATTCTACTAATTTGGGAAAGAAAGTTTGCTGGTGCTGTCTGTTACTCTGTTATATCCTGCTGAATATCCCTAACTGATATATCATACCTTGAATAAATTGGGCATAAATGAAATGAGTGCACTCTGGAGAGAAACTCTAAATGTTCCCAAACCATCCTTTATTTTTACTGCCAATAAGTAATCTCCCAATGCTTAGGTGAGAAGAACTACTAAAACTTGCCCAGTTTGTCTCAGCAGAAGCTAAGAACAGGGAACAATCTCCAGAATGTAATGGCGTCCAATGAGATGGTAACAGCAAACAAACACAAAATAAAAAATAGTAAATAAAAATTGAGAACCACTTGAAACACAAATCTCTCCATGAGGAATTCACAGTGTAATGGCTGTTTGAAATGTGTATTATAGGAAAAGCTGAACAGGATTAGATATTCAGCAAAGAAGGTAAGGTAGTGCCCAGTGCAGAGTGAAGACAGGCATGACAACTACACACATCCAGCTCCTAATCCCTCAACTCAAGAGCAGGGTTTAAAAATCAGACAGCAGGGACGCCTGGGTGGCTCAGTTGGTTAAAGCCTCTGCCTTCGGCTCAGGTCATGATCCCAGCGTCCTGGGATTGAGTCCCACATTGGGCTCCTTGCTCGGCAGGAAGCCTGCTTCTCCCTCTGCCTCCGTCTGCCAGTGCTCGCTCTCTCTCTCTCTCTCTGACAAATGAATAAATAAAATCTTTAAAAAATAATAATAAAAAAATTAAAAAATAAAAATAAAAATCAGACAGCAAAGCAAGGTAAAAGACAATTAATTTCTATTATTTTAAGGAACCACAGCAGACCTAGTTTACCCCAATCAAGGATAAATATAAAATGAGAAAGAAATGAACCCAATTTAATGCAAGAATATGGTATAATAAGTAAACAAAAAAATAAATAAGATTAAGGGCTGATTATGCAAAATGCAGATGAAGCACCCATTTTTGGAAAGGTTTTGCCCCCAAAATACAAAAACAAATGTAGTTGCTACTTAGCAATGTCAAGAGATAACGAAACATGAATTTAATGAACTGAAGTTTCAAAGCTGACATGCCGAGACAACAGAAGAAAATCTAAAAGAAGCTGTCAGGAAAGAAATGGAAAAACAATACCTTTTCTCAACCAAGAGACATATTCAAAGCAGCAAGGAGTGGAACGCTGATAATACACAAAACTAAATCAGTTATGTGTAGAATAATGTTAAGAAAATCACAGTAAAAGAAAATAAAAATGATAAAGAGATGAATGATTATAAGCAAAATGATAGATATGAATGAGTACAACATAAAGATGATTATTATGTCTCTCAAGAAGACTGAAACAAATTAAAAAATTAAATATAAAATAGAAAGTAAAAAAAGTATTTTCTAAAATTAGAGAAGAGTGTTCCAGGAAAGTTGATAGAAAGTCATCAGGAAATAATTTATTCAAATGATATTCCTGAAATTTAAGGAAAATTAACAGTAAAAATAAAGTCAACATTTACTGCCTAATCCATGAATTATCTCACTTAATTAAGTTTTTTTTTTTTTTTTTAAGATTTTATTTATTTATTTGACAGACAGAGATCACAAGCAGGCAGAGAGGCCGGGAGAGAAGCAGGCTCCCTGCTGAGCAGAGAGCCCGATGCGGGGCTCGATCCCAGGACCCTGGGATAATGACCTGAGCCGAAGACAGAGGCTTTAACCCACTGAGCCACCCAGGCGCCCCTCACTTAATTAAGTTTTGAAAGGAAACATCTATGTGGTATTAATGTTTCCTTTTTTATAGAAGAAAAACTTGGCCAAGCTCATTCAGCAATTGCAATTGATTTATATTTAGGCTCCAGGACCATGGCACTACAAAGGCTGAGTTTGTAATCATACTTCTATAAAGACCTTCCTGGGTTTATGATGAGTTACATCCTGATAAACCTATCATAAATTGAAAATACCATAAGTTGAAAGTACATTTAACCTGCCAAACATCATACTTACCTTAGCCTACCTTAAGTGTGCTCAGAACACTTGCATTAGTCTACAATTGGGCAATATCATCTAACACAGAGGCTATTTTATAATAAAGTGTAAAATACCTAATGGAAAGTATTGAATATTGTACTAAAAGTGAGAAACAGAATGATTATATGGGTACAGAATGATTTCCAGTGTATTGGTTGTTTACCCTTATGGTGACTTGGCTGACTGGGAGGTGTAACTTGCTACCTCTGCTCAGCATCTCAAGAGAGTATCGTACTGTATATCGCTAACTTGGGAAAAGATCAAAATTCAAAATTTGAAGCAGTTTCTATTGATTACATATCGCTTTTATACCATGGTAAAGTTGAAAAATCCTACATCCAACCATTATGAAGTTGAGAATCATCTGTATTCTATAAGGTATTGGAAAATAAACACATTTACTTCTCAGCTGGTTGGTCCCAGAAATTTCCAAAGGAGACATATACTTTCTTTTGAGGAGATATTATCTAGTGCCTTCACAGTGACCATTCTCCCCTAAAATTCCAATTTTGTTCAGGAGCAACCCACTCCCAAGTAGTTTGTGTGACTCAGGAGAAGCTGATCCCACATTCAACTCTGGCTGTGGGTGAGTATTAGCTTAAGCTGATCATGGGCATCTCAGCTTTTTTGCCAGTGGTTGGTAAAAGAATTTTGGTTTATACTGATCAATGTATATTATTTTCTGATGCTTATTACTGAGTGAGTACTTCACCTAAGTTGGACCACTTAAACTGAACAGAAAAAAAAAATTATATTCTATGCCTCTGGGACAGGGTCTTCTCTCTCTTGTCTTAGAAGTGAACAAGGACGTACATCACCTTGTTTTCTGCTAATAGCCATCTTATGATGATGAGAATAGACCATCTGAAGAAAAGAAGAAAAACCCACATACCAATGAAAGAACAGTTGAGAGAATAGCAAATAAATAAGATTAGAGCTCAGAAGTATCCTACTTTCACACTTTGGGGTTATGTGAGATAAAAATATCCTTATTTTAGCCAAGTTTTTTGATACTTAATTGGCACAACTATTTTCATTGATGACACACATGCACACCCATACATACACACAAACACACACATGTACACTGCATGATATTCATGTTATTGAATATCAAGGACACCATATCTGCTTGGGCCTTTGCCTTATCTATGTGCCTTTGTATTCAGAAAAAAGTAGTGTTTATTTCTATACCTAAAGTTAAAATGAGATGCTTAAAGTAGGATACATCTCTTGATTAAAGAAAATAGAAAAAAAAAAAAAAAAACTTCTTTCCTGGTCTATGACAAACACAAATCTAGATTTTTGTCAATTATTATAGAAAAATAAGTAAAAGAATATTAGTAAATAAATAAATATGCTTTAAAATAGAAAGACATGAATATCATTTTAACAGAAGTTAAGAAGAAAGACTACATTATCTTTTCTCTAGCCTCTCTCTACTTGGATGATACATCTCATCTCAAATTCCTGCTCTTCTGTTAGCGCCCATGACGTGGGTGACATTAACTAATGTTGAAACATTAGCAGACAACCCCAGGCTTCCTGAAGCTGTCTGAAGCCCAGTCTCTAGTTGGCTTCACTGCTTTTTGCTTGCTTGCCAGTTTTGAAGTAATTTCAACAGTATCCCAGAGTGCACAATAGGTAAGAAGAAAGAAGAACCATTTTGAGTGTCGGCTTCTGGTTTTACAGAAAGTATAAAATGAATGCGTGAAAGAAATTGGTTGGAGCCACTGGGGTTAGGGTTTGATTCACATGCCATCTGAAAAACAGGAACAACAAGCTTTGATTCCCTTTCTTTCTTGAACACTGGCGGTCATACCAAGACTAATGTTGAAAGAGTGGCAAGGAGAGATGAGGCATTATTAGTTCAGGGAATTTCAACCTTATTGAACTTCTAACACCGTAGATTTAGCCTGATGAAAATAGTATCTCTATTAGAGAAATCTTTTGGCTAAAAGTAATATATCTCCTCTTGTTTAAGCAACTGGGGACAGAAATGTTTACATTTGCTCCTGGCAAATTTGAGCAGAAGAGGCATTTTGGGATCAGATGACGGGTAGGCCATCTTAAAGATTTTTGTCTTTATTCTAAGAGCAATTATAAATAATTAAAAACCCATATTACATAGAAAGGAAGTTTGGGGTCAAATATGAATCATGGGAATTCACCCACTAGCAACCAATCAGTCATTAGAAATGGAGGCATAGGATTTTAAAGAAAAAGACCTGTATATTAGTCCTAAAAATATAAAGCATTATAATAACTATGGATTTTTAAAAATTAAGAAAAATAAATGTGTAGAGAATTTGAGTGAAAAAGAATATGTTTCAATTCTATTCCATACCAATGATGATATAGCTTACTTACAATAACAACATAAAGGCATTCTCATAAATGTGAGGACTCGGGAGTGCTATTCTATGTATACCCTTCTCACAAAGCCCTATTAATGAAACCCAGCACTAACCCAGAGATATTTCAACATAAAGAAGACACAAATGGGAACATGGATTATAAAGGATAAACAACAAGTTTTTATTTTCTCTAAACAAGAAGCTAAATCTAAAACTCTTTAAAAATTACATATATAATACAGAATGCAGATTTCAAAGTTCCTGAATAAAACACTATGGAATAAAAATAAACTGGATTGAGACAAACATCACAAAATAGACTAAAAAAAAATCTGGAAAGATAATTGGAAGAGGAAGTGTATGACACAACTTCTTTTATATTTCAAATAAAGAATAAAAATATTTGCTTCAGTGTAACACTAATAAATTAATAAATATTGATTCAATTATTTTATTTAAAGTTACAAAGTAATGAATAAAATAAATAGGTTGTATACCTTCCAAATTATCATAACAAAAAAGAAATAGAAATATTGCTAAAGATAAAAAACACAAATATTTATTCAGCCTTTTGGTGACTATTTATGGGGTTACTATTATTTCTATACTCCATTTAGAGGTACAATGGAGAGAAAAACCAGCATGTCCCTATCTTTGTGGAATTTTGAAAACACTTTTGGAGTAAAACACAAAGTAATTAATCACTATTGAACTATTATCATTATTGACTTTTATAACAGCTAAATAATGAAAGTAAAATATGAAAGCATATAACTGAGGATGCCTGGGTGGTTCAGTCAGTTAAGCATCTGCCTTTGGCTCAGGTCATGATTCCAGGGTCCAGGGATGGAGCCCCACATCAGGCTCCCTGTTTAACAGGGAGTCTGCTTTTCCTTCTGCCTGCCACCTCCCTGCTTGTTCTCTCTCTCTCTCTCTGACAAATAAATAAATAAAATCTTCAAAAAAAAAATAAATGAAAGCATATAACTGTAGCATGTGGCATGGTCTTAGGATAGGGAAGTTCTCTGAGAAAAGAACAGTGATTTGGTGATTTGGTGAAGAGGAGGAAAAAGCAATTCAGTCAGTGGAACTCCCTTGAGTGAAGGTTCTGAAGGAAGGCAACTGGATTGTGAAGAAAATGAAATAACATTTGTATAATAGTTGATATGCAGAGAACAAAGACAATAGTGACATTAACTCTGGAGGAAGAATAGGAAAGGGGACTGATGCCTGTGGTAGATTGTGTCCCTTTCCCTAAGTATCCACCCCCTTCTTCTAAGTGTGTTACAGTTGGGCACTTGCTCTATGCCTTCAGCACTTTTCCACAGGCAGAGCCATTCCTGGCTGCACTGCTGGCAGTTGTTTTGGGACTTGCTTTGGTCAGTGAAAGGGATTGAATGAGACATCTACCAATTCTGAGCAAAAGCTTTTGGTGGATTGTAGTATTCAGTGTGTGTCTCTGCTTCTGAACATAAAAATAGATTATGGATAGGGTTTCATCCTTCAGCCTGGGTCCCAGTATAAGAAGGTTCATGGGGCTCAAGCCAGCCACAAAGACCCTGTAGCATTCATAAATCAAGAAAAAAATATAGGAATGTTCATGATTATGTGCTGCAGAAATTTTGAATATCTTTAGCTTACACATAGCCTAGCAGAAGTTCACTGAAAGAATTTCTAATTCATATTTTGGGGAAAGAATCAATAAAACCCCCCTCCCAAAAAACACTGTGGATTATGATTACACATGAATGTTTATACACATAGAAATGTATCTAGAACATTTCTTTAACAAAATGCTCTTTGTGGGTTATCTCTGAGTATCAATTTTTCTGCCATTTTTAAAAATATTTTTTCTCTTGTGAACATGTGGGAATTTTGTAAATTTTTAAAAGAATTCCACTAATAGAAAAATAAAATAAGAATTTTATAATTTTATAAAATAAGGATTTTTAAAAATGTTTTAAATGTAAACTATCTGAAGGAACAAGATTATTATATTTACAATAGTTAATGGGATATGGGAGTAAAGAAACCTTTATTGGAGAGATGCATGGTATATATCACATGACAGGTCAAAGCAGAGCTTCTGACTTCAGCATACATCCAAATTATCTGGATAGCTTCTTAGAATACAGATTACTAAACCCTACCCCTAGAGTTTCTGATTCCTTAGATATGAAGGGCCCATTAATTTGCATTTCAACTATTCCCATGTATTACTGATGTTACTGATCCAAGAACACACTTTGAGAAGCAATATATTTAGTCATCAGACAAGTACACGTCTAGATAAGAATTTTACTTTGGATCCACAATTTCAAAAAATCAGTTCATTTTATTGTTCTTTTGGCCAACCAAGTTCTTGAAAAACACTTAATTGTTTGCCTCTATGCCTCTGTTTCTTTTCTTATATATTGTTGGTAGGTAAAGAACAGAAGCCAAGTGAGTTCCAATTAACTAACTCTATTCTTATAATTGTATATCCTATTGAAACACATTCATAGAGTTAGGAATTAGAGCACACACAGACACAGACACAAACACAAACACACATACCTATTTCCTTCCTGTCTATGGAAAAAGTTTATTTTCAGAGGTAATTCACCAACTTTATGATTTTAAATAGCCATCTCTTCTACCGTAATGGTTGTTTTTCCCTTTCCTTTTGACTTAAGATTTTTCTCCAGGCATTTAACATCCTTGACCCTGTTCATAATCAGTTCACAAGTATCCTAAGGAACTAATTTTTTAACTTCAGATCTTCTTATAAAATAGAAGGACTTCATTCTCATTGTAGTAGGCAAAGAAGAAGTAAGCAGATTATTGGTTTTCTTTGCAGAAACTAGAATATTATTGAATTCCACTCTTCAATTAGAAAAAAAAAATATACAAGAAGGATTTTGGAGGTTTTATTTTTTTTTTCCTGTGTATCTTCGTTAAAGCCTGAGACAAACATTAAAGCTTTACCACTATTTTTTTTTTTTTTGGAAGGTCAAGATCCAGCATGCCATTAAAGCATTTTGCCAGAAGAAAAAAATTGTTAGAAAGTATATAAAATGCTAGGTGATCTGTTTTTACTGGAACTTGACTTTCTGAAACATCTGAAACACAACTGTCTTTTATTAAACTGAAATGAAGAGGTCTGAGCAGGAATCTTGTGGGGACAGAACACTCAGCCTCAGAGTCAAAGCCCTGGAACATTTCTTGTTATCACTGAACAGTTGCTCTTCTAGCCAGCTAACAAGAGGAGCATTACCAGCCTTTGAAAGGTATCCAACACCGTTTGCCTTGAAGACAGTTATGTTGGTAAAACCATGGGTCTTCTAAGGATTAGGACAATTAAAACTAGGATAATTGGAGGAGAAGCATCTGGAATTCACAGAATTTTAGAGTTAGACAAAATCTCACTCAGTCTCACTTTTGAAGTTTTTGTGCAATGAGAAAGAAGAAAATTTAAATTGTAGTATCTTCCTGAAACCCCATAGAACCTAAATGTAAAAGAGAAAGTGTTCTGCAATACTTTCATTTTTAAATGAGTTTCCCTTGGCCCAATATGACTGGGGAACAGTCTCTAGTGTGCCTATTCAAGGTTAGAATTTCAAAATCTTCATTAATATTTTGCTATTGCACCAGGATCATTCATGCTACGCTGCCTTTGCTAATTAAATTAATAGCTACAAATGCTTACCAAAGAGATTAACTTATGCACTGCCCTCCTAGAAGAGCCGGTTGCTAGGCAGCCCCAGTGAAGGCTTGGCACAAAGAGCCTTCTCTCTCAGGACAGAGACTGCTTTGCATCTTGACTGGGAGAATCAGTGCTGCACTGCTTTCACTAAGAGCATTCATCTTCTTCTTTACATCTCAATTGCTCCCCTTTAATTATCTTAACCACTTGGTGCATTCTAGTGTTTCAAGTCTATTTAATGTGAAGTAGATGTGTCATGCTTTGTGGACTCACTTCAATGGCTTATCTTTCCCTTGTCTCTTCACAAGCATCAGTCCTACATTACATATGGCTTCACCACCTTAAGAAGATGTGTTTTATGACGTTGGCAGTTTTTTTTTTTAACTTAATTTAATTTTTTTTCAGAATTTCAAAATTCATTGTTTATGCCCCACACCCAGTGCTGCACACAGTACGTGCCCTCCATGATACCCACCACCAGGCTCACCCAACCTCCCCTCCCCTTCCCCTCCAGAACCCTTAGTTTGTTTCTCAGAGTCCACAGTCTCTCATGGTTTGTCTCCCCTTCCAATTCCCCCCAACTCACTTCTCTTCTCCATCTCCCAATGTCCTCTGTGTTATTCCTTATGCTTCACAAGTAAGTGAAACCATGTGGCAATTGACTCTCTCTGCTTGACTTAATTCACTCAGCATAATCTCTTTCAGTCCTGTCCATGTTGATACAAAAGTTGGATATTCATCCTTTCTGATGGAGGCATAATACTCCATTGTATATGTGGACCATATCTTCTTTATCCATTCGTCTCTTGAAGGGCATCTTGGTTCTTTCCACAGTTTAGCGACCGTGGCCATTGCTGCTATGAACATTGGGGTACAGACAGCCCTTCTTTTCACTACAATTGTATCTTTGGGGTAAATATCCAGTAGTTCAATTGCAGGGTCATAGGGAAGCTCTATTTTTAATTTCTTAAGGAATCTCCACACTGTTTCAGAAAGTGGCTGCACCAACTTGCACTCCCACCAACAATGTAAGAGGGTTCCTCTCTCTCCACAACCTCTCAAACACTTGTTTACTGTCTTGTTGATTTTGGCCATTCTAACTGGTGTAAGGTGGTATCTCAATGTGGTTTGGATTTGAATCTCCCTGATGGCTAATGATGATGAACATTTTTTCATGTGTCTGCTAGCCATTAGTATGTCTTCATTAGAGAAGTGTCTGTTCATGTTTTCTGCCCACTTTTTGAAATGATTGTCTGTTTTGTGTGTATTGGGTTTGAAGAGTTCTTTATAGATCTTGGATATCAGCCCTTTGTCTGTAGTGTCATTTGTGAATATCTTCTCTTATTCCATGGGTCGTCTCTTTGTTTTGTTGACTGTTTCCTTTGCTGTGCAGAAAATTTTGATCTTGATGAAGTCCCAAAAGTTCATTTTTGCTTTTGTTTTCTTTGTCTTTGGGGACAAGTCTTGAAAGAAGCTGCTGTGTCCACTGTCAAAGAGGTTACTGCCTATGTCCTCCTCTAGGATTTTCATAGATTCCTGCCTCACATTGAGGTCTTTTATCTATTTCGAGTTTATCTTTGTGTATGATGTAAGAGAATGGTTAAGTTACATTCTTCTATACATAGCTCACCAATTTTCCCAGCACCATTTATTGAAGAGACTATCTTTTTTCCACTATATGTTTTTTCCTACTTTGTCGAATATAATCTGACCTAGAGTTGAGGGTCCACATGTGGGCTCTCTTCTCTGCTCCACTGGCCTATGTGTCTGTTTTTGTGCCAGTACCATGCTGTCTTGGTGATCACGGTTTTGTAGTAAAGCTTGAAATCAGGCAACGTGATGCTCCAGTTTTGTTTTTCTTTTTCAACATTTCCTTAGCAATTTGGGGTCTCTTCTGGTTCCATACAAATTTTAGGATTGTTTGTTTCAGCTCTTTGAAAAATGCCAGTGGAATTTTGATCAAGATGGCATTGAAAGTATAGATTGCTCTAAGCAATATTAATATTTTAACAATGTTTATTCTTCCAATCCATGAGCATAGAATGGTCTTCCATCTTTTTATGTCTTCCCCAATTTCTTTCATGAGTGTTCTGTAGTTCCTTGAGTACAGATTCCTTACCTCTTTGGTTAGGTTTATTCCCAGGTATCTTATGGTTCTTGGTGCTGTAGTAAATGGAATCGATTCCCTAATTTCCCTTTCTATATTTTCATTGTTAGTGTATAAGAAAGCAACTGATTTCTGTGCATTGATTTTATATCCTGCCACATTACTGAATGTTCTATGAGTTCTAGTAGTTTGGGGGTGGAGTGGTTTGGATTTTCCATATAAGGTATCATGTCATCTGTGAAGACAGAGTTTAGCTTCTTTTTTGCCAATTTGAAATTTCTTTTTGTTGTCTGATTGCTGTTGCTAGGACTTCTAGTACTATGTTGAACAAGAGTGGTGAGAGTGGACATCCTGTCATGTTCCTGATCACAAAGGGAAGGTTGTCAGCTTTTCTCCATTGAGGATGATATTCACTGTGGGTTTTTCATAGTTAGATTTTATGAAGTTGAGGAATATTCCCTCTAGTCCTATACTTTGAAGAGTTTTAATCAGAAACTGATGCAGTATTTTGTCAAATGCTTTTTCTGCATCAATTGAAAGGACCATGTGGTTCTTCTCTCTTCTCTTATTGATTTGTTCCATCATATTGATTGATATGCAAATGTTGAACTACCCTTGGATCCCATGGATAAGTCCCACGTAGTCATGGTAGATAATCTTTTTAATGTACTGTGGGATCCTATTAGCTAGGATCTTGTTGAGAATCTTGGCATCCATATTCATCAGGGGTATTGGTCTGAAATTCTTTTTCATGAGGTCTTTGCCTGGTTTTGGGTTCAGGGTAATGATGGCTTCATAGAAAGTGTCTGGAAGTTTTCTTTCTGTTTCTATTTTTTGAAACAGCTTCAGGAGAATAGGTATTATTTCTTCTTTGAATGTTTGGTAGAATTCTCCAGGGAATCTGTCAGGTCCTGGGCTCTTGTTTTCTGGGTGGTTTTGATCACTGCTTCAATCTTGTTACTAGATAGTGGTCTGTTCAGGTTGTCAGTTTCTTCCTGTTTCAGTCTTGGAAGTTCATAGGTTTCCAGGAAAGCATCCTTTTTGTCTATGTTGCTTAACTTATTGGCATATAATTGTTGATAATAATTTCTGATGATTGTTTCTATTTCCTTGGTGTTAGTCGTGAACTCTCCCTTGTCACTGATAATTTTATTAATTCAGGTCCTCTCTCTTTTCTTTTGGATTAGCTTGGACAGTGGTTTATTGGTCTTATTGATTCTTTAAAAAAAAAAAGCTTCTAATTTCATTGATGTGTTATACTGTATCTCTAGTTTCTATCTCTTTGATCTCTGCTCTAATCTTGATTATTTCCCTTCTTGTGAGTGGGGTTGGCTTAATTTGTTGTTGATTCTCCAGTTTTTTAAGGTGTAAAGAGAGCTGGCATATTCTGGGTTTTTCAATTTTTTTTGAGGGAGGCTTGGTTGGCTATGTATTTCCCCCTTAGGACCATCTTTGCTGTATCCCATAGGTTTTGGACCAATGTGTCTTCATTCTCATTGGTTTCCATGAATTGTTTAAGTTCTTTGATTTCCTGGTTGATCCAAACATTCTTAAGTAGGGTGGGCTTTAGCTTCCAAGTATTTGAATTTCTTCCAAACATTTTCTTGTGGTAGAGTTCCAGTTTCAAAGTATTGTGGTCTGAGAATGTGCAGGGAATAATCTCAATCTTTTGATATCAGTTGAGCCCTGATTTGTGACCCAGTATGTGGTCTACTCTGGAGAAAGTTCCATGTGCCCTTGAAAAGAATGAGTATTCTCTTGTTTTAGGGTGGAATATTCTATATATATCTATGAGGTCCATCTGGTCCAATGTGTCATTCAATGCTCTTGTTTCTTTATTGATTTTCTCTTTGGATGATCTGTCTATTACTGAGAGTGGTGTGTTAAAATCTCCTACTATTAATGTATTTATATCAATGTGACTTTTTATCTTCATTAACAGTTGGCTTATGTAGTTGGCTGCTCCTGTATTGGGGCCATAAATATTTATAATTGTTAGATCTTCTTGGTGGATAGATCTAAGTATCTAATAGATAAATCATTAGAATGATACAGTGTCTTTCTTTATCTCTGACTACAGTTTTTAGTTTAAAATCTAATTGATCTGATATGAGAATTGCTACCTCAGCTTTCTTTTGAGGCCCATTGGCATGAAAGATGCTTCTCCATCCCTTCATTTTCAGTCTAGATGTATCTTTAGGCTCCAAATGGGTTTCTTGTGAACAGCATATGGATGGGTTCTGTCATTTTATCCAGACGTCAGCAGCTTTTGCCATAATTTCTAATAACCTTGATTTTTTGCATATTACTTCAACTTATCTATGTGCCCAGAGATTTATTTGAGGTAAATCCCAGCTTCTTGCACTACTTTGCTCTTTATTTTTAAGATTGTATCCTTCATTTTTGTTCCCTTACTACTTTATGCAGAGACAGTACAGCCACTGGGCATTCATACTAAAGATAGATTTGGTGGCTCTCTCTTGCTCTAGGATGTACTCTTGCCTGCTAAATTTGCTGCCAGCAAGTTTGTCATTTGGGAAACTTGGCCTGAACCCAAACTTGAATTGACATTCTTTCTTCCTTGAAAACAGGTGGCTCTTCAAAACTTTAAACCAAATACAAATGAACAATAAGAATGTGCATAACTAAGGTTGTAAAAACTAAGTAATAAATGCATGTTTGCTGAAAGTACACTATTTAAAAAAATACTTTGATTGTAATACTAGCCTAACTCCAGCACGATTAAGGAAGTGCAGAATGAGCTTTCCTGGAGAAACTTAACAGTTCTTGGTCAAAATAGCTTATTTCATTAGGAAACACTGACCAAAGCCTTACAGTTAAATGGTTAATGCCTACCTGGTTATAATATAACCTCTACCTTGGTCTGTGACCTTATGCCTGTCTCTCTATGATTGGCATATGTGCGTGTTTATCTCTAAGTTTATGTCTCCACATGTCTGTGCACTCACAGGAGAGGGCCTAGTGGAGGGAAAGTAACAGCATGGGAATATTCAAACAGCTCCACAGAAAATCCATAAAAATCACTAGGGCTTTATGATATTACCTGTAATATTTAGTGCATGGTTGTGTTTATTTTGCCAAAGGAATCCCTAATACACTTAAATAGGATATAATTTTATTAATGCTCACATAACACACCAGAGGTGAGAGATCCAGGTGGCAGGATAACTTAGTCCCAGAGGTCATTCAGTGACCTGGGTCCATTCTTTCTTGTTGCTCTGCCATGGTGTTAGCATGACCCTTATTTACACAGTAAAAGTTGGGTTACCGTGCATCATAATCCATCTCATTGGACAGAAGAAACAAGATGTGGAGACCAAGTCATTTTTTTTAAGTAAATAAAAGAGAAATTGCATAATCTTTGCCCATAACAAAATTTAGTTACAGGGTCTAGTTGTAAGTGAGGCTATGAAGAAATATAGTCTTTAGCAGGCAATTACATCCCCAGCTAAAACTTTAATAATTTAAAAGAATTAAAAACTGAAGTTGGGGGGCGCCTGGGTGGCTCAGTGGGTTAAAGCCTCTGCCTTCGGCTCAGGTCATGATCCCAGGGTCCTGGGATCGAGCCCCGAATCGGGCTCTCCGCTCCGCGGGGAGCCTGCTTCCTCCTCTCTCTCTCTGCCTGCCTCTCTGCCTACTTGTGATCTCTCTCTCTCTCTCTCTCTGTCAAATAAAATAAAATCTTTAAAAAAAAAAAAAACTGAAGTTGGATGAAGGTAGTATTTCAGTGTAATATCAGAAAAGCAAAACCATTTTGATTAATAAAAAATAAGGATTTACAATAGAAATAAGGCATTATACAATTGTGAGCAAAAGTGGTTAAGGAAAGGTCCAAAGGTGGATTAGATGACAGAAGTTAAAATCAGTCCTCTCAAAGTCTATGTGGACAAGTGGGACCTTGAAGGGAAATCTGGGAAGCAAGGCATGAACCATTAAGGATAGTAAGCAGAGTAGTCTGTGGAGAACTGTTGTCTCTGTGTGACTACTACCTCTGTAGGCCGTAGCCAGTGTGAGATGGTATTACTGAGGTGACTGTTGGTCAGTGAAGCTAGGAGACAGGAGGAAGACCAGGAGGCAAAACAAAAGAAAGTAAAAGAAACTTTGCCATGCTGAGAATTTCTGTGTCCATCTTTTATAAACCTACCTAGAAGACCATTAGATATTTATGGCTGTTATATCACTTTTGCCTCTCAAATGGAGGCAAACTCTACACCCACAACTTTAAGGAAAGTGAGTTCTGGGAAATGTAACCAATTTGTCAAAACCAGAGTCCAACTCAGGGAATAATTAGAAGTTGCAGAACAGGGACTGAAGTTTGGGGTACCATTTTTCATAATAAATTCCATCAAGTCAGAACTCCCCTACATACAAAAATGTATTTTATCTCTCTTTTGCTTCTTTATGATTCCAGCTATTCATAATGTTTTATAAAGATAAGCCACAAAGAAGACAAAGAACTGAAGGGGAGGAAGAGAAGTGATATGGAGGAAGGGGAGCGTGATCTGTGGGATGTGTGACTGATGGAGTTCTGTTTCTGGTCAACTTGGACATTAATAGGAAATTAACACCTCTTTAAGATCTCTTCAAAATACTCTAAATGAGCAAACTGACATCACCTAAGGGACATCTCTAAATTTTCACACTCTTAAATAGTTAATCCTTAAGAATTTTATTTTTGCAGAAAATGTTTGTTTTATTGAATAACTGATCTGTGTTATTGCTAAGGTCACTATGTACAGACCAAAGAGAAGGAGTTTTATTTCTTGGTTTTTTCCTCCTCGGACAGAGCCTTGTTTTTCTCTTTCTTGACCTGGAACTGTTCTTCACAGCATTTGTGTGTTTCTTTGGTCTTAGATAAAAAATATGGAATGCTTTGGGAATTTGTACATCAGCCTTGTATGGCGGCAAGGCTAATCTTCTCCACATTGTTCCAATTTTAGTATATGTTGAGCACAAGAAGTTTTTTAACTTAAGAAAACAGAGAATTGAGACTCAGGTATGCATAAACTTTTCTATAATCCTTCATATTATAAGGATCTTATTAGCAAATGAATTGACAGTTGCTCTAATTGTCCTATATTTTCACAGACTATATAAATGCAATTATGTTTGGGTACTGTAGAATTATCTTCTTAATTAGTAAGGAAAGGTAGAAGAGAGATAAAGGAGAAACTTCAAAAAAACATTATCAGTTTCTCATCAAGGACTGACATCCTTCATTCTACTTCAGAGTTAAGATTATCTTCAACTCCTTCCTGTCAACTACAGTGGAACAATTTCTAAATCAATTCTTCACCACTATTGCCATCACAGGTTCTCATCACTTTCTTCCTGTGAAAGTAAAATAATTTTCCTGGTTCTAATCTTTCCCTAATTTATCTGTCTTCATGGTGTCCCAAATATAATTTCCTAAAATAATATTAGTAATAATAATAATACCTTTTGTTTGAAATGGTGGCTTGAGGGGCACCTTGGTGGCTCAGATGGTTAAGTGTCTTCCTTAGGCTCAGGTCATGATCTCCAGGTCCTGGGATCAAGTCCTATGTCCAGTTTCTGGCTCAGCGGGGTGTCTGCTTCTCCCTCTCACTCTGCCTTTCCCTCTGCTTGTGCTTTCTTTTACTTTCTATCTCTCTCAAATGAATAAATGAAATCTTTCAAAAAATTTTTAAAAATGGTAACTTGAGCACACTTATTAAGCTCTATTACTCACTCAAAGACTTTTATAATGACATCAAGTGAGTTTAAAAAATGTAAAACCACCTCTTGGGAGAAGTGATAATAGCACAAAATTGAAAACAAAATGTTTATATACAGTAACAAATCAAAATATTGGTAGATCAAAAGCTGACAGGATATGGTAATTTATATGACTGTAAAAAAACAGAATTATATGAAGGGTACAGTAAGTGGTACAGTATCTGTTACTGTAAGATCCCACCTCATATAATTAATTTAGAAAGAAAAATCCATATCAAACCTTACCATAATGATATACATGAGTACCATGTATAAGTTGGAAAAAAACACTAAAGCCTCCTGAAAGAAGAAATATAGTTTACATGCAATAATATTTGACAATATCAGAGGCAAAAGATACATAAATCTTCCTGAAAGAGAGAAATAGATTACTCCAAAGACTAGAGTATCTGCATGGCTCAGACATCTCCTTATCTGAAATGTAGGACCTATAAAGAAAAGTCTTCAGAATTCTGATAGAAAATGACTTTCTACCTCTAACATTTTATATGAAGGCAAGCCACAATATGAAGTATGGAGTACTTTTTCATGCACAATTCTCAAATGACCCTGGAGTACAACCAAATAAAAACAAATGAAAATACCAGAAAAAGGAAGAGATGTAGCACAGGAAACAGGAGAATAAAAAAGCAAGATACAGGGGCGCCTGGGTGGCTCAGTTGGTTGAGCGACTGCCTTCGGCTCAGGTCATGATCCCGGACTTCCAGGATCGAGTCTCGCATTGGGCTCCCAGCTCCTTGGGGAGTCTGCTTCTCCCTCTGACCTTCTCCTCTCTCATGCTCTCTCTCACTCATTCTCTCTCAAATAAATAAATAAAATCTTTAAAAAAAAAAAAAGCAAGATACAGAGAAAATTTAGCTAGTTCCAGGCAGTTTGGGTTTACACTTTTTCTGATGTAACTTTAATAAAACATTATCACTCTCAAAGATGTCCTAGTTTATATGATAAAATATAAAGTCACAAAGGTATTACAATGAAAAGCTCAGCCAGTTCATATTGGAGCAGAAGGTTAGAGGCCTTAGGTAAGATGTTTCTCAGGAGGAAAAAAAAAAAAAGAGAGAGAGAGAGAGAAACTGATGTGCTGCCTTTACAAGAGAAGTTTTATGTTTTTTTGTTCAATTGAGATGAATGTTAGGTAGAGAGCCAATGGAGACAAAGAAAAAGAAGAAGAAGAAGAAGAAGAAGAAGAAGAAGAAGAAGAAGAAGAAGAAGAAAAAGAAGAAAAAGCAGCTTTCAAAAAAGAAAGAACATGTAACTGGAGTGCAATGGTTCAGTTATAAAGGGAGACATACAATGTAAACACCAAGTGACTATTAATTTTAAGAAATTATAACTTAATTATAACTTAATCACAGTGAAAGGATTGCAGGAGGAGGGGTATGTGAAAGAGAGCTTCATCTTCAAATTCTTTTTTCTGCAGGTATGAAAGTTGATAATGAAAAATAGAAGTCAGCAGCATAAATATGTTATTTCAAATGATTAAGGTAAATATTGGAAGAAAAACAAAAGGACAGAAGTAAGTGATGTCAAGAAGCAGAACGCAGTGACTGGAAAGAGTAGGACAATGGAATATTAATTTTAATTATCATCATTTCAAACTGTGGACAGAAGGTAGTTTGTTAAAAATAAATAATAAATTAAGAAATCTGATTCTTTTTCTTATTGCCTGAGCAATAATTTTCAATTTCCTTACATGTAACCCAAAGTCCTTAGAAATCCAACTCTCTGGTTTCAATTCAACCACTCCCACCCTTTTGCTTTCTATCACACACGTGCACATACACACACACTTTTCAAAAAATGTTTCTGGTAATATTTACTTTTTTTCATGTCTTCTGGATGCTTTTATGAGCCCATCCTTTAATTAAGCTCACTCATTTGTCCAGAATGCTTTACCACATATTTATTAGATGCTCTTTAAGAATAAATTCCAATGTCATTACTTCTTTGGGCTTTTTCCTTAATCTTGCAGGCAATTAGTTTCATACTACTTCATGCTGCCAAAAGTACTGTTCATAGTTTATTTTGTTCTCACAACATCTTGTAATTGCAACAGATGTGCGTATATACATATATATACCCTGTCTCCACCCCCTGCCACGCTGCCCCTGGTCACACTGAAGGAGTATGTTAGAGTCCTATTGTTGTTGTAACAAATTGTCACACACTTTGTAGTCTAAACAACACAAATATTTTCTCTAACAATCTGGAATCCAGAATCATTCTCCCTGGGCTAATGTCAAGGTGTTGGCACAGGTGGTACCTTCTGGAGGCTTTGAAGGAAGAATCAATTTCCCTGCCTTCTTTGGCTTCTAGAAACTATTTACATCTTTTTGTTAACAGATTAGTGGCTCCTTCCTCCTTCTAACTTCTGAGCCGATTGTGTGGCATCTTCCAATCTCTCTCTCACACACACACACACACAGGACCTCTGTTTCCATCCTCACATCTCCTCTTACTTTCACTCTTCTGCCTTCCCTTTATTGGGCCCTCCCAGATAACTCAGGATAATCTCCCCAACTCAAAATCCTTAAGTAAATCACATAGGCAAAGCCCATTTGCCATGTTTTACAACAGTCCTTGGATATTCAGTTCTGTTTTCTGTCTAAGTCTTTATTCTCTTTGTTTTCAGTTTTGGAGGTTTCTACTGATATATCCTCTAGCTCAGATGTATTTTCCTCAGCTGTGCTCAGTGTTCTAAGAAGTTTATCAAAGATCTTCATTTCTACTCTACTGTTTTTGATCTCTAGTGTATCTTTCATTCATTTTTAGATTTCCATCTCTTTTTTTTTTAAGATTTTATTTATTTATTTGACAGAGAGATCACAAGTAGGCAGAGAGAGAAGGGGAAGCAGGCTTCCTGCTGAGCAGAGAGCCTGATGTGGGGCTTAATCCCAGGACCCTGAGATCATGACCTGAGTCGAAGACAGAGGCTTAAACCACTGAGTCACCCAGGCGCCCCTCCATTGCTTTTCTTACATTGTTCACCTGTTCTTTACTTTATCCATTAGAGCTTTAGCATATTAATCATAATTATTTTGAATTTCCAGTCTGATAATTCTTAACACCCCTGTCATGTCTGATTCTGATATCAGCTTTGTCTTTTCAAAAGATATTTTTGCCTTTCAACAGGTCTTGTAATTTTCTCTTGATAGCTGGATATGGTGGACTGGATGAAATAGGCCCTTTTTTTAATGTGGTGTGGGGTGTGTAGGGGGGAGAAGTATCTATAGATCTATGACTGATTTCAGTGTCTCAGTGATCCTATGTCTCTAGAATATGAACTTCACAAGTTTTTCACAAGTTTTTTTGTTTTTTTTTTTTTTTCCCCCTCTTCACTTAAGTGGGAGAAGATGGCTAGAGCTGGATTGGGGCATTTCTTTTCCCCTAGGAGAGTCAGGCTCTGGTAATACCCCAGAATGTTAGACTCTGATTAACTGGTTTCTCCTGAGGGCAGGTTTTACTAAGAAAGAGAGAATGCTCTGCTATATTTCAGAATTCTTCCCTTTTTCTTCCTTTACCAGAAACACGATGGAATTTTTCTGTTATTTGCTGTGAGGACCAGATTAAGGTTCTGGAGGTAAATCTCACAAATTATGGAGACCACCCTGTAATTAGGACCTCCAAGAGTCTTTAACTCTCACACTTGTTCATGTTGCCTATGTGGAAGATTTTCACTCATGACATCTTAGAGGATTCTATGACACAATAGGAGCTAAAACATCAAGATTGTACATACAACAATTCCAAATCCCACTTTGATAAACACATCAAAAATGGGACTGTAAAAAACACTGTTCTAGAAGAGATACTTAAAAGCTAAGAAAGGAGAAATGAGCTTCTGAGGGAGAATTTTAATCCACAAAGGAAAATCTGTAATTATAAAAATTCTTGATCTGAGCTCTCTAGATAGGACTCAGGAGATTATATAATCTCTTTAAATCTTAAGCAAAATATAGTAAATATTAACATTTTTCAAAGTATTCTTAATGTCCATCAGATATACAAATGGTCCTAAACTACAGATAAACAATAAGCAAAAAAATTCTCATTGCTATAAGAAAAAAAAATAAGAGAAATGCTATAGCAAGACAAAATCTAAGATGAAGTTTCTTCCCACTTATGCTTGTACATTTTATTAATAATCATATATGCAAATATGTGGATTTTTGTGAGGTAGGAAGGATAATGGTATAATTTTTACAAACACTTAGCACTTTGACTACAATGGAACTCCCTGAATCTCAAAAGTATATCTCTTAAATGTAGCAAGCTCATTGTAGTAAGTTTATTGCTAGTTCTCAAATTTTTGTTTTTTGTTGTCACTGATACGATTATTACTACCCTGGTATAGCACACAAACTTGAGTTGTTATTCATGGCAATTTTAAGATCTAAGTTTATTGTGCTATTTTTCATACAAATATGCAAAAATAAAATATAATTGCTACTGATTCAAAGTTATTCCTATGCAAAATTCGTATTTATTGAAAATTATAATGCAAATTTAAGTTATGCAGCTCTGCATTGTGCTTCTTTAGTAAATGAGTGCTTTTTTGTTGTTTTTAGCTATAAATGTCTACATAAATTAGAATAATTTCTCTATATTTTATCCATAAATGCCTCCATAAAGTGTGACTAATGTTTTTAATGTGATATTATAATGTTAGTACAAAAAAAGAATCCAAGCAAATCCTTGTGAAAGTGAGGAGAATAACTGCCAGAGCTTTAATGGCAGCCTCTTTTTTGTATTGTCTGAACAACACTTCTGATTCCCCAGCAATGCATTTCCAAGTTATCTGAAGTTACTCTGTCTGTTCAGCGTGCTTAACATTTTTTTACTAGACTTTGTCTTCTAATCCTTTTATTGAATCTTTTGTGTCCTTTCCTCATCCTCTCCTTGAATTCTCACAATGGTTTCAAACTTTTGACAGAAGAACTCTAAAGTTGTTTATAGGCTTGTATCTTCACTGAAATTACAAAGCAGGTCTAAGCCCAGAGATGCAACACAGATAGGAGCTGTCCAGAATGAAGAAGTAAATGCCCCAATCAGAAATTAGAGCAAGCTATTAATTAATATCTAATCTAGCAACTTTGGAAAGTTGTTGTTAGATTAATTTTATTTATAACAGCTCAGAGCCACATTTCTTGACCTGATGAGGTGTATATGCCAATTTTGGGAAAACCCAGCTTATCTCTGCAGAAAGACAGCCAGCCCAATAGACATAAAACTGCTAAGTCAAAAATTTTAAGCGGTACTCAAAGTGGCCATGTTGCCACTTGCATATTGGTGCATTCAAACACAGGTTCAGTTTTTCTGGTGCTAACAGAATAAATTGCCATTTCTGATTTCTATTCAGATGGATGAAATAAATACTTGATTTGGGGTTCGGATATAGCCTAAGCACGACTCATGTCAACACATGAACTCAACTGAACTTTCCTTTCTCCATGAGCCTCCAAAACTTTCTTTTGCAATCCCTAATTCAGATGGTGATGCTCTTAAATCATTTGCATCATAAAATATGAATTACCTTCTGCTTCTCCTTTCACCCATGACCTCACTTTGAACAAATTACCAAATATCATTTCTTTACTTGTTTGCTATGTCACACACCCATGCTCTTTTGGCCTCTTCACTGGTATTACCTTAATCCACAATCTTACATCTCACAAGGACTCTTTTTTAAAGCTTTTTATCTGTTTTCCAGATCCTCAGGTTTAAAACTTCCTGCTATGTATTGTACTTTACAGTCAAATATATTGAATTAAGGTACACACCTAATAATAGTATCACTCCAGTAAAAACACTTGATCTAGCCACTTGTCCATTTCTTCTGTCACTGAAGGCAAATAACACAAAAGAACAAACAAAAATCTGTAGCTCATCTACTCATCTATACGTTACACACTCTTCATATTCTAAGGATTAAAAAACGGAAAAAAAACCTGGCCTGCCCTCAAGATATCTATATTGTAATAGCTTTCCTTACTAGGACAAATGGCCTCCATCTTTATCACAGCCTAAAAGATTCTAAAAATTTTCCATAATCTGTTCTTTCTCCCTCCTTGAGGATAATCTTTGGACTCATAGCAATAATGATTTAATTATACTTCCAGGAATTTACATTGGCATTTTGTTCATTTGTTTTGAATAAATTCGTCTTTCCACCCTAAATGCCCTTCTCCTATTCAGGGAGCAGATGCGGGGCTGGATCCCAGGACCCTGAGACCATGACTTGAGTAGAAGGTAGAGGCCCAACCCACTGAACCACCCAGACGCCCCTGCCCTTCTCTTATTTTTGATCATTATTTCTTCATAATGCATACTTTGTAAAGACTTTTCTGACTTCATCTTTCTCTAACACAGTTTTCCTCTGTACCTCTTTCTTAGACATAATTTTTAATGGTATTTGGCAAATTACTGTTATCTGTCCTTTCTTACAGCTACCTTCCCTAATAGATAGATTTTAGGGGAAATCTTGTCTTATATTTGACTTCCTGGCATTTACCAAAGTGCCTAGGATATTATTCATAGTTGAAATATATGAATGAACTTGTTTTTAAACTGAGATATTGTTCCAGTTTCTTATCCCATTCTACTTAATTGTGCTCAGTTTACCAAATACTTATGGAGAGTGTCTGATATATTCAAAAGTATATTAACTTTTTTTTCGTTGTAGCAAAGGCAGTTAGCAGTGTAGATGGTTCTTCCTTTCCAGTACTTTCTCTTATGGACAGAGAGAACATGCTGAAAATTTTAATAAATTAGGATTTCACAGAATTTTAAACTTCCTGGAGACATTCTACTGTAGTTTTCATTGGAAAAAAACAAAAGGTATAATATAACTTTTACATATTATTTTTAAAATCTGGCGTCATGGCAAGAAATTACAAAAACTTTATAAAATCAATATTTCAATATCAATATCACATCTACTAAAATTGAAGGAGGTAGTCATAGAATTCTTGGGAAATTCTGTAATTCAAAATTTATGCATGCATAAGAACCATGGCAGCAAAATTACTTTTCTCAACCTTGTATGTAAAACTTTGGTGTTATGTGCCTTGATTTTCAGTCTCCAGATTTCCCAGGCCAACATGGTCTGTGCTGAATGTTCAGAATATCTGTATCCACTCTCAGCTCTTCCTACATAGAGCCACTCTTTCTTCTTTGTATCATTTCTGGGCCTGCTCCCTGATGGTTCTGCCCTTTTTGCTTCCAGTATCCAGGAACCGCATACGATGCAGATGATTATGTCAATGTGGTTTCCTCTCTATGAAGGACATCCTTGAGACTTATCAGCCTCTCCGGCATCCCCAGAAGAATGGAAACTATTCTTAAGAGGGTTCACACTCTTGTTGTTATGCTCCATTGGCCCTCCAAAGGCATATATACTTACTCTGTTATCCAACTTCATAGCTCTCTATATTTCTTTCCTCTATTATTGAACTAGTAACATTTATTTCTTTCAAAGATTACATGGATTTCCTCTAGGGCCCCATTGCATATGCCTGAGAAAAGATGATTGCTATTTGGAGACAATATTATTGCTAACCAGAGAGTTAAAGATCTCTCCTTTTTTAATCTCTAAATTTATTCCACATTTTGTGACAGACAAATTAGATTTTAGCCCCAATAGCAGAGCAACTCTTGGGAATAGTGTAGTGTCTAGCAGATTTTAAATGTCAGTGGAAAGTTCACCAGAATACTCTCAGACGTGTTTCTTCAAGCACTGAATTTGGACAAAAGGTAAAGTCAATGTCAAATGTCTTTTTTCACAGACTTCATTCAAAACTGGGGCAGGGATGTAGAATATGGAAGGAAATAGAGGAGACTGGCGGGCAAGGGATGCTTAAAGCCTTTTTCATGAGTACTTATTAGTAGGAGTCCTTAGCTCTTCACCCTAAGGACCCCTCACTTGCACATTAATAATAGATTGAGCAGTGCTGGATTTTACGACAAATTTTTATTCAGCTTACTGAAAATGGGGTTTCAAGCCAACTGAAATTAAAAGATATTTTTTCTAAATCCAAGAATTTTCTGTATTTCCAAGGAGGTAAAATAGCTTGAACACAGAGATATTACAGACAAATATTTTTAATGTCTTTGAAATAAACAAAAGTATCCCTAAGAAACACTTTTAAAATATTTGTCATTAACCGGCTAGGTCTGAAGAAAAGGTGGTAGGAAGGAGGGTGGCCTCCTGTCTTTCAAATAATTTAGATAGATGTTAGCCTAAAAATAAATAAATAAATAAATAAATAGCAAAATTACAATTACAATTATTACTTGCCTGTTAAATATCTATTTCATAATCAGACTGAAGATGTTGGGTAAAATACTGCTTTAGGGCATACATCAGCATCAAAATAGTGATTATAGAAATATTTACCTTGCTGAATCTCTCCTACCTAGTCAGTTAATTGTAACTAATATGACCAGGTATTCTAGTTTAGCCATAACACTGCCAGTTTGTAACAGTTGTCCTGCACAACAGATCCTCTTTCTCTTTCAAAAGTGTCACAGTTTGGGGGCGCCTGGGTAGCTCAGTCAGTTAAGCACCCGAATCTTGTTTTAGCTCAGGTCATGATCTCAGTGTTGTGAGATCAAGCCCCATGTCAGGCTTAGGGTCAATATGAAGTCTGCTTGGGGTTCTTTCCCTCTCCCTCTTCCTGTCCCCTGGCTTGTATGCACAATCTCCCCTTATACCCAAAAAAGTGTTGAGGTGCCAGTGTGGCTCATTTGGTATGCATGACCTCCCGCCACCCCAAAAAAGTGTTAGGGTGCCAGTGTGGCTCAATCTGTTAAGTGTCTGCCTTCAACTCAGGTCATGATCCCAGGGTTCTGGAATCAAGACCCGCATCAGGCTCCCTGCTCAGCCAGGAAGTTGTCTTCTCCCTCTGTTCTTCTCCCAGCTTGTGCTTTCTCGCTCTCTCTCTCTCTCAAATAAATAAATAAATAAAATCTTTTTTTAAAAAGTGTCACAGTTTGGACAATAACACTATGATCCCTCTAGTTATGATAGTTATCCAGGCTTATTTACTATTTTCAAACACAGAGTATCAGCCAATATCCCATGATTTTCATTGGTGTGTCAATGTTAAACGTTTATGGGCATGTGAAGGACAATTCTAAGATTAGAGGAAATGCATTTCAGAGCTTTCTAATATATAATAGTTATAATATCTAGAACTTTCTTTGTTTTGTTTTTTTTTTTTTTTAATAAGACTGAGAACACCCAGTCATTACTCAACAAATACTTTCTTATGTTTTCTGTAAGGAGATAATATGGTGGATCCTGAAGGCACAAGGATTTAGGCACAGAACTTCCCCTGGAGCAACTATTTCTCATGGAGGAGACTGATAAAGAAGTAAGCAATTACCTACAGTATCATTGTTATGATTAAAGTTTGCATAAGTTTCCTGCAATTGGAATGTGTGGAAGAGGAACCTATTCTAATATGAGAAGTTAAGAACCATAAGATTGGCTTCCCAAGGGAAACAACTGAAAGGAAAAGATAAGAATAAGTACATTTATAAAGAGGAAAGGTGCCAGAAAAGACATCCAGGCAAATGGATTTGCCATTAAAAAGGCACAGAGATGAGTAAGAACTATCAGAGGAGCTTATCTTGAGTGGTTAGAGCAGAAGAGGTAGGCAAAGAGCCCATCATGAACCCTGGATTAATGGGGATCTTTTGATTATAAATAATAGCAAGGACTCTCTTATTTATGCAAAAGCAACAATACCAAAGATAATTGGAACCATCTGCTACATCTCTTAGAATCAACGTAGAAGCTGAGGACCTGAATCTCAGGAAAAAATTAAGACAAAATGAGAGGATTTAACCAGAAGTAAGGAGAGACCAAGTCTTAATTCAATCACTACAACCCTTTTCCACTCATTTCTCTCTCAAAATGTAAATGCCCAGAAGGTAAAGAGCAGTTTGACAAGTGTGAGTTCCATCTCCAACATAGTCTCTGCCCCCAAAGATGTTGCATGCATCATAGGAGAAGAAAAACTGAGGTACTGGTTACCAGATAAGTGGGGATTGATATTGGTCTGGTGAAAACACCAGATTCCCTCCTTTGGGGATACAACGTAAAATTTGATTTGATATCTCACAGGATTTGTAACCCAGGAAGACAGACTGCTTCATATAGAGAAAAATCAAAGCATTGTTACCAAGTAGGGAAGGACTAATGTTGATTCTATGAAAACAGCAGATTCCTTCCTTTATGGATTCACTATAAAGTATGAACTTCTATCTCATAGGATTTAGGACATAAAGGGGAACATGGAAGTTCTGTGCTTTAGAAAAATCTCTGTGATAGCAGAGTAGAAATGGTTTGTAAACTGTCAAGACTCAAGCAAGAACAAACCAAGAAAGAAAGAACTGAGATTTCCTTAAAACAGAAGTACAGTATATGGAAATCTATTCTTGTAGATGACATCCATTTCCTAATACATAGAAGTTATCTTTAAGGAATGAATTTCTTGGGATAAAATATATAAAGATAGATGGGTGGATGGACGGATGGGTAGATAGATATAAATTGGTCATATACATATATAAACACACATAACACATATCTTACACACCCACCCATACTCCATTTCATTATTATGAGCCCACGTAATCTGACATCATGAACAACTTTACAAGTTTCACATTTTGATTGATAAAAATGGAAGACAGAGCTGACACAGTAGACAATGCAACAAATTAGTACCAAAAAGTGGTTTTAAAGAATATAATTTAGATATCTATTGATCACACTAGAACTGAATTCAAAAGAAATCTGAACTGAGAAGCAAAATGATGTGAAATACAACCAAGATAAAATTTAGAGTTATTGGGATTATAACAGTGAGTCACATATACTATACTGCCTCATTATTAGTAGAAAAACTAACACTGCAGTCCATGTTTTTAAGAAAGAGAAATCCCATTTTGATAGGTAGTTTTGTTAAAAAAGAAACAATTTTTCACTGCCTCCTAAAAAGGCAAATAAGTTCAAGTTCTTACCAAATACAGACTAATAGTCTTACCGAGTTGGGCAAAACATTCTTCCCCGTTGTCCAATCTAACTGTATACACATTTAAAATGAATCTTAACACCTACTCTGTATATTTCCCCTCTGTTCATGACACTGCTTTAAACATATACCCATTAATTTTATCTCTTCATGCCATTTTGAGGTAAGGGTAATTAGGATTACAGTGAGTAATAGAGCAAAAGCAAAGATCTCTGAAATTTAGTACTCATGTGTGAAATCTATTTCAACAGCCAAATGGCTTATAATTGAATAATCTTATTTACTAAACTTTCTAAGTTACTACTAGTTTTTGTGGATATTTCATCATTTCTTGCTCTCTCTCTCTCTCTCTCTCTATATATATATATAGTGGCCTCTTTCTTTAACCTTCCTGCTTATAAACCTGATGTGCTCATAGAAATCAGTTAACAAGCTGCACTTGAACATTTATAAAATTATTCTGAATAAGTGAATAGGATGGAGGAGAAAAGGAGAGGTGAAGGGAAAATGTCCTAAGCATGAAAAGCATTTCCTTTGTACATGGCATGTTCAGGAATTACTCTCTTTCTCTCTCTCTCTCTCTCTATATATATATATACATATACTGTTTTTTTTTCACTTTAGACTCCAAATCTTGACTATGATAGTCATGTGGAATCTAAAAAAAAAAATCCATGGATCTGTAAAACTGCAACAAAAGTTGAGAATCCTCACTTATAAAATGAAAACTAGATCTATATTGCCATGCAGTTATTAAAAGCATAATTGAATGGAATAAACTACAAAAATGCTTATCAAGATGTTGTGATGAGAGTGATGTGTTTTGAATTGCTTCTGCTGGGTATCCTCCTATTGTCTCTTTTCAGTCACACGTGCTAACAGGTCCAGACTTCTCTGATTTTTGTTCTTTAGTCCATCCTACATATAGATATTAAAGGTTTTTCATCTTTAATCTGTAATTTCTTAAAGTTTGTTTTTAAAAACTGTTCTTAATTTTATTGTTAAAGGATATTTTCTTTCTTTACAACAGAGAATATCTGTTGGTACAATGTCTGTTGCTGTTTACTTTTGATATAATATTATAAACATGATTTTACTTTTCCTTGTTGCCAGTAGGATAGCCCTTATCCTTCCTCCTGGAATTAGATCTACTCATGTTGTGTGAAGATTTTGTAAGCTTCCTTTAATAATAGGTAAATCAATAAGTATTTAATAATACCTTAATACTTAAAGAAGCTTCCTTGGGGGCCAGGAAGCCAGAGTTGCAGAAAATCATAAGTAAGAAATAGTATTGTCAATTTGAGATTGAGTTCAATTGTTCTATATAAGAAAGGAGAGATTTTAGTAGTTGACAATTTGATGGAAAGTGGAGAAAGAAAATCTCTCCTCTTAGAAATCCTTGATATAATTTTTAGAAAGAAGCCTGATTTGAAGGGTGTGTATGTGTTCGTGTGTGTGTGTGTATGAGTGTGTTTAGGAATTAATATCTTATGTGCTGCTCAATGCAAACTACCTAAGCTTTCTCTATGATACATGTTGGTAGAAACCATGTAGCTCACAAACTGGCTTGGACAGAAGTTTGCATTTGGGGATAATCCAAAAACATTGTGGTTGCGATTCAGAGCTAGACTAGGGCAAAAATAGCGGCTGCCTTTTGGTGAAAGGCATACCTGGACAATTTAAGCTCACAACTAAAATCCACAAAAGAAGACGCAGTACTTAGCAGCCTCACCATAATTGATGAAGATACATCTAAATCTCAGCTGGGAGTTTGGTTTGAACACTGGCCCACTGTATTTGATTTCAGTGTCATAAGAAAGTTAAGAAAAAAACTGAAGTGGCATATCCCTGCTTTGGGGGACAGGGGAGTGCACTGTTTAAGACACGATGTTTGCAGAACATTCCATGAACTAACTTGGTACTATGCACAAAGTTCCATCAAGTCACTACTATTCTTCAACCCTGCTTTGAAAGACTCAAATTTTCTGAAAATTTTGGGTATTCTCCTAAAAGGCAGTTATGTTTTGGTGGTTTCTAGGACCTATGCTTTCTTCATCTGCTAAAACAGACTTGTGCGGTGAGCCTTTAAGATTGAAACTATATGCTATATCAAAGAAGTGGAAAAGAAATGTGCCAGAGATTAGAAAGAAGGACTAAGTTGGGGTGAGAACTTGCCACTGTGTAAGAAAAGTGTCAGGCGTCAGAGGGAGAAGCAATGAAATTTGATACATTTTTTTCAGGGGTCACCATTAGGATTTCTATGATCTCAAATTCACAAATGTGTCTGTCACTGTGGCTGAGAGCACTTGAATGTGTTTTCGGTAATGAGGACTGTTATAGGAAATTGTATGTCAAGTTTGTTACCAGACATCAGCATCAAGGAGAAAAGACTTGCACATATATGTTAAATCCCGAGAGATTTTTTTTACAGGGAGAAATATGATAGGTAAAGAGGAGGCAGGATGTGGAAAATTAGGGCAGGCTGCACAAGCCTGTCCAACACTGATGCATAACAAAGTCTTTCTGAAGAAACCTAGATTTTCCCATGTCAGAACTGAGCCGTCACATTCTCAGTGTTAGTAGAGCTATTTTGGAGCTTCAAAAGTAGAAGGCGACATTGGCTACTCTCTGACAGCAAAACCGACTGCAAAAGTTTGGACTGGATGTATCATTTCATATTAGAGAGCTAGTGAGGTTGTTTTCCACCCAGCTAAGATCCTATCAACTCAGGGCAGTCAGCTTCCCTACCTCTAATTAGAAAGCTAGTAACCTTGGGGTCATGCAAAGGCAAAGATCACAGATTCAGTTTTGGTGTGGATAAATTTGTCCCAAATAATGTTTGGAAAGGATTCAGGGGCATCTGAGAGATTCAGAAAAAATATATATAAAAGAAATACCCAGCACTCGTTTTTTTCCAACATGGAGATAAGCATCTTATGACAGAGGGATCTTTATCCTGCTTTCCCAGTGAGGAAATAACTAAGAATAGAAATGTAGGATGTTAAATTGTACTGGCTTCATGAGTTGTGGGGGAGGGAGCATGGATGAGGGCAGCAGATGAGCTCCTTTTCTCCCTTCCAGAGGTCAGAGATGAAATGCACTCTGGTGACAATGTTGTACTCTCTTTTTGAGTCAGGCACATAAGAGTGAACCCTATTTCTTATCTGAGGGTCCTGTGGAAGAAAACAAGGCTATGAATTTCTCCAGCTCACCGAGGCAACTTTGTATTCTCATGTTATGTTGTTGACTCTAGCCATCAAGAGTTATTCTTTAAGTTCCAAGGAAAACCTTGAGGCCTTCACTGACACAGAAGAACTCCACCTTGCTATGAAGGAACAGAGAAAGCACCCCAGAAGGAAAAGCAAGGAATTTATCAGTATTTAAATAAGTGAAGTGAGTAACGTAATGTGGCCCCCAAAGTGGTAGCTCAATGATGATGAGTTATGCCCCAGTTAATAAAATAAGGTATGAGGAAAGAGGGCCAGGAGGCAGAAAGTCTGGATAGGGGCAAAAGTAACTGTTGTTTTGAGTCTTATTAGCATCATCTTAGAGACACTGAGGTAGATTTTGCAAGAGGTAAAATACGTGCTCAATGAAACTCAAACAATATGGTTAAAACTCACATTAAAAAAAAAAAAAAAAGTCATCATACAGGAGAATCTACCATTCCTCTAGTCATGGACATTGGGTACAAACCTAGAACTCTCCTTCAGAACATTTCATCTCCCCAGACCCTGATAGTGTGTTAATGGCAGCTCATAGCTTAATACCTCTTCAGAGTGGTTGTCCTTGGCTGAAGAAATCATCATTCAAAGACACATCCCTGTCAGGGGGCAGCCACATCCAAGACTAGTCTGTGTGAGAGGTATAAAATCTCAGCTGCTTTATACCAGTTCAGGGAGAACTGTGCTAGGTCCAGAGCTCCTTTTGAAACAGGCTGAAGCCCTTGTTGTGACTGCATCTGAGCTCACCTTCCACCTCTTGCTACTCCTGCTTCTTTAGCTCCTTGCAAATGTTGATCCCAAATCCATTCTCCAGGAAACTTCCTACACAGAAATAAACTTCTTGAACTCTTCTTCCTGGGAAAACCGAACTTTAATATGTAGAGTTCTTGAAGAGCTGGTCTGTGTATCTGCTGGTGAATATACTCTGAAGACTTGAAGTAAGATTTAAATTACTCCAAAGAGATAGGAAAGAAATATTAGAGGCTGTATCGAAAAGAGGCAGACCTCTTCTTAAACAGTAAGAAGAAAAAATTTTAGATTTGTTTGTTTTCAGAGAGAAGGAGCAAGTGGGGGAAGGGCAGAGGTAGAGGAGAGAGAGAATCTCAAACAAACTTCTCACAGAGCATGAAGCTCCATCTCATATATAACCACCCATGAGATCAAGCATCAGTTGCTTAGCCAACTGAGCCACTCAGGCTCCCCAATAAGAAGAAAAGCTTAAAAGAGATATCTAATTTAAATTCTGAAGGAGACCTCTCCTTAGTCTTTCTTAGATTATTTTTGCTTAAAACACTGTTGCTAAATTGATCTCTTGTTAAGTAAATTCTATTTGGTAGAAATCTAAAGATCTGAGATTCATTTCAAGGTAAGTATACAGACAAAAGAGAAACTCTACTTGGGGGCAAAGCCAAATCTTGTTGGCACAGAAAATAACTTTCCATTTCTCTCAATGCTGAGCGTCTGTCCACAGTTTAAGTAATGAATGAGCTCTCTGTGTCATTCATAAGTAGAAGGATATTGATGTGTGCTTCATTTGGCTGGAAATATAATTTCTCTGTTTCAATATGAACTGAAAATTAAACCTGTCCCCCTTTCTCTTTCCTAACTTGACCACTGAGAAAAATCATTAAAATGTTGATATTTCTATGGAAATACTGTAGAATAGAGAACATAGAACATGCATTACTTTTACAGGAATCAAAAGTACCTGTTTCTAATTATGTCATTCCTGTTGACTATCCATTCCAAAATCAATTTTATAATTCCTTTTATACCTCTTGGGCTGAAGCCTGCAAACCACAGGTCTAAGATTCTCTTGTCTTCTATCTTCTTCAGTTTTCCCCAATGCACAAATAATGGGAGTTTGGAAGCACAGAAGGAAAGGAGAAGCCAGTTATTTTCTGTGTTCAGCAGTATCTTCCTTCATGATGGCCCTTCCAGCACTTTCTAATGTCTTTGTAATCAATACCTTGAGATAAACCCCTTTCTGTTTGAAGTATCTAGAGTGGTTTCTACATTTTTTTTATCCGATACTAAGTATTCAGAGAGGATAGAACAATTATTTATGGTGTTAACTGTCTTTCAAGAAGACATTTTTCTCTACTAATAGATCTTGACTTTTCATGACATTATTTGAAGTTTCCAATTTACTGACCTCAAAGAAGTCACTTAACTTTTCTGAGTTCTTGTTTCCATAGAAGGAAAATACAGGGCTTAAAGTTCATAAAATTTTAGGTAGTTTTTAACTTTAAATTCTATGAACCTAAACAAAAAACTATTAGATCCTCCTTAATCCTTAAAGTTCTCCATTTTTAAAGATGAAACTCAAGAACCAATGGTCGAAGGGTCAGAGTGATGAACTTACGGTATTATTACTTGGGAGATGCTTGAAACTATTAGCACATGCATCAGCAAACAATACATCACACCATGAGCAGCAGGGAGTCCAGAAATGTACTATGTTTTAAGGGTAACATAAAGTACTTTATAAATTCTATTATAAGAGATCACCCACTTGTTTGTCACAAAAAGTAAAATGTAAATTTTGTATTCTTTCCTGAAAATCTAGAGCTAACAGAGTATATATAGTATTGACACTATTATTCTAAGGCATTCTGAAGAGGTAGCTAATCTTATAATGATTCATTTGTCATCGTCAGTAACTGATGTAACTGATAATCAAGATATTCATATATGTCTTTTCATAGAAAAGAAGCTGCTATGCAAATGTTAAGAACTTGGATGTTAATATCTCAAAAAAATACTAGTGCTGTAATTTAAAGACATAAAATGTGGCTTCAATCTGCAATTTGTTTCACATAGGTGTGTTTTAGAGTCATAGAAATTGTTTTGATTATGCTGAAGTCATACATCTGGTAAGAAATATGTTTCAGCATCATAAATAATAAGGCTTCACCTTCATCAGCTATCTTTTGTCCAAACTGTAATCATGCAAAATTACTGGCAGTGAGAACCTTTGTTACTGGCATTCACAGAGTAATTTATAATGTTGGAAAGGCCTTTGCCATTTTCCTAATTGACGCTCTAAGTCGGGATTGCATTTGGATCTATCATTGTCACTTGCTTGTCACCCAGAGTCAAACATAAGCCATGCATTTTAAATACTATTGCTGTATATGCTCTTTCTTGTGTTTCAGCAAAGCAATAAACACATGTTAGGATTCACCACATGTCATGACAATGGTTTAATGCCTTCAAATTTGTTTCAGAATATGAGTGAATTATCGTGAAACTAAGCAAAACATTCTTAAACAGAGGAAGTGTTGTTACGTTAAAATAAATTGATTTTTGGTTTATTTTGAAAGCTAGCCATTAATCCATGCTAATTCTTTTTTAAACCACATGTATGAAATTTGAAATTAAGAATATTTATAAAATATGAGATTTATAATAGCTGTTTCTTCAAATATTATCTGCTATTAAATAACCTCTACTAACTACAGATAAGATTATTCCAAAATAATATGCACACTTCAATTGTCATACATGATGAATCTAAAATAATGCAAATTGCATTCGAATGTGAATGCATGCATAAAACACATGCTAAGCATGGAATTGTAGTATTTAAGCATCACAAACTCCTACATTTATCTCCCCATTAATTATAGATTCTAAAACATGATTTTACATAAGCCATAATGAAGTATTCTGTTATCTCATATACCTTGCAGGCAAAATAAGGAAACATGTTTATATCTCAGTGTATTGATCATCTACTATTGCTTAGAAAATTACCCTAAAACTCCATAGTTTAAAGCAACAGTTTTTGTGAATCAGGGATCCAGGCTCAGTTTACTTGAATCTTTTATGCTGGGGCTGCAAAGTGTTCCTGAACTGTAGTCATCTTAAGTTTTGACTGGAGAAAGATTGTCTTCCAAGTTCACATAGTTGACAGGTCACAGTTCCTCAGGGATTATTGGACTGACGGCCTCAGGTTTTTTGGGTTTTTTTGTTACATGAGGTTCTCTCAAATGCAGCTCATTATTTCAAAGCATTCAAACCAAGACAGCAATAAAGAGATTCAGCTAGCAAGACAGAAATCACAATATTTTTTTAACCTAGTTATGGAAATAACATCCTTTTACTGTTGCTGTAATCTATGGGTTAGAAGCAGTTCCTCAAGGGGAAGAGATTACCCAAGGTTGCACATACCAGAAGGTAGAGATTAGTAGGGACATCTTAGAGGCTACCTATCAAACTCCTATATGAATCAGAATCCATACAACCATATAAAACCTATAATTTTTAAACAATACCTTCTTCTTCTTTCTTAAAAATATACTTTCCCTGGGCAACACTTCTTTACTCTCATATATCAGAGCTAAATCCAGAAGGACAGTACAAAAATGACTCCTCTTCCATTAGAGATTAAAGCATATTTTAAGGAAAAACTATTTTATCACACTGAAGATAAAATAAGTCTCCAAATGAGTAACCAAAAACGTTAAATAGTGTTGAGCAATACACATTTTTACTTCACTACACATATTCTTAAGTTTTTTTTTCTCATTCAATATAGTAGATAAGGGAAAACTGAACCCTAATCCCCAATATCCATGATTCAATTTCTGATAATAAAATTAATTATCTTTAAAAGTATGCATACTTTTTTGAGCAAATAAATCATTAATTAGTACACTTCACTAGGAAAGCAAATTGTATATATCAATCTCTTTTTAGTTTATATAAATAATAGATCAGAAATGGATCCATTACAATGCATTATCAACAGTGAATAAAATACTGAAGATGATGTGTGCGAACTATATGTAAACAAAATCTTTTGAAATATGAAGCTTTCCAATGTTCAAAATACCTGATAAAACCTACTCAGTGTTAAAAAAAAATAAATAAATGTAAGGCCAAAAAATATTAAGTAATAGTTAATGAGTCATTTGCTGTTGTTAATTTGTGTTAGCTTATATAAGGTTAAAGCCACAATCATTTGAGGAAATTTCATAACATGTGTTGTCTGCGAATCTTCTCTATAGAGCATCAGAATTTATGTGCAGATCTTGCCTTTCCTAGAACAACAACAACAACAACAAGCCAATGCAAAAAGAAGAGAGGGGTGAAAGAGCATGAAAGAAAAAGCTAGTCAAAGAGAACGGTCTTCCAGTGCTCATTTTCCTACCTCTGCATTTTTAAAGCCCTAACTTTTCTCTGCACTTAGCCAAACTCATTCTGGAAGTTTTGAGATTAGCAGATTCAAGATGTAATGAAATTGTTTTCTTCAGCACCAGCTAAAACACATACACGGTTAATATGCAAAGATATACTACTTCCTATTATAAAATTTATTTCTGTAACATGAAAATGATATAGAATATCTTTGTGTTTGTTTATAATGTAAATGGAATTTTTGTTGTCTAAAAACGGAACGAAGGATTTTGCTACTTAAGTTTCATTATTTGTTCTCTTTGAGGCTTTTCTGTTTGAAGTTTAACATCAACCTTTTCCCCTGTATTTTACCTTATAAGTTGGAATTATATTATATATTCATATTTTTTTCAATTTGTATTATCAGTTACAGGCTCCAGTGAAACAAGTTTTCTTCACCATCCTCTTCTGCTGGTTCCTTTACTTTACTTTCCAGGAGAACAGCCTCTTATCGATCAAGTTCAAGGGCACAGATTGGGTCCAGAATTTACAGGACGAAGTTTTCTCTTTGACCCTCCTCTTCCCTGAGACCTGGACTCAGAAGTAGGACTGGGGACAACTGCTTCTCAATGAAAACACAGTCATCTATCTGTCTTTGTGGCCCTTACTCCCTCCCTGTACTTATTCTCCCTCCCACAGACCAGGACAGCCAGGGGACAGCTGGCCTGCACTTCTGCTCAGGAGATGCGTAGGCAGGAATGCTTGGGTAAGAGCTCTGGGCATGGAGGGGCTTTCTCTGGCTTCCTGGGTCTCTTAAGTTTTGTTTGACTTTCTTGGTAGATCTTTACAGTCTTTCTTTCCTACTAAAGCCATACAACCCACGTTATTTTAGGTCATAAGCTTAGAGAAATAGCTAACCTAAATCAAACCATTCAGTTCTAGGCTCTGGCTTATTCTTAACATCGATAACAAGAGTTGTCCATGTGGTCCAGTTTACCCAATTCACCTACATAGCTATGCAGTATTTGTTGGCCCAGCACACTGTTGTTCCTGAAACTAGTTCTTTGATATCCAAAAGTAGGTGCTTTTTAAAGGACAGGATTATAGACTCCTGATTTCTCTTTGTCTCTCCCTCTACATTTCTCTTTCTCTCTCCCTTTAATGAATATATATGAATATTCATATATGCATATGGTATATCTTATAAATAGGTAATATATTTTATATTTTATATTTATTTTATATTTTATAAATGTAAATATAAATACACATATAGTACATATACATATGTAATATATAAATGTAAGTGTATGTGTGTATATATATATCTGTATACAGTTATATAAATAAAAACAGTATATAGACACATAAATTAGAAATAGATATAGTCCTTTAAACAAAATTTCCAAAAATTCTCAAGAAATCTAGAAATATGAATAATAACAGGGCAGATTCACATTTGTAAATATCACAATATTAAAACATCCAATGATCCACAGGTAAAATGTCATGTCTATTTTAATAAATGAAAAAGTGAACCACAAGGAAATCACAAAATGATAATTGTTCTTGTATGCTGGCCATACAAAAATAGACTGGGAAGAAGATCACTACCCTTAAGAAGAGGACCCAGGACTCTGAGGATTACTAAGCCTCCCACAGAAACTGGTGATGAAGAAAGCTCTAGAGAAGTCTAACAGTTGTGCCTTCACCTCACGGCTATACTTGGGTCCCTCACCATAAAACTTTTCCTGACACTTTTGTCAGAAGAAATTGAAACTCTCTTGACTTTCTTCTTGAACCATATTATAATTATTTATGTTTTTTCATTTAGTATTTATATTAGTAAACTCTTCTAGAATAAGGGCATCTTTAGTTGTTGTTTCTTCATCAGAAATAGTGTACAGATATTAACGTAGCTGTTGCTTAATAAATGAGGTCCTTTAGAAGAATCCATCATTATTCATATTTTCATGAATGAACAGATTTCATCTGTTCAACACTACTTACTGAGTGTTTTCTCTGTCTTAAGCATTTGGTATATATGACTGAATTAAATGTACAAGGATTCCTGCTTTTATGGAACTTAAATTTCAGTGGAAGAGCTAGACAGTAAATAATAATCATAAAGAGTAGGTAAAACTAGGGGCACCTGGGTGGCTCAGTGGATTAAGCCTCTGCCTTCAGCTCAGGTCATGATCTCAGGGTCCTGGGATGGAGCCCTGCATTGGGCTCTCTGCTCAGCGGGGAGCCTGCTTCCCCTCCTTCTCTCTCTGCCTGTTTGTGATCTCTGTCTGTCAAATAAATAAATAAAAATCTTTAATTAAGGAAAAAAAAAAGAGTAGGTAAAACCAGGTTAAAATGTAGTAAGTTACCTAAAAAAAAAAAAAAAAAAAAGACAAACCAAGGCAATTCAAGGGCCATTAATGTCGATCAATGGGCAATGGGCAATGAAGAAGTTTTGCCATGTTTTAATAGTTGTCTAAATGTGTCATACATAAAACCTCCCAGATTTTGGTTAAAATATATAAAACTTCCCAGATTTGGGGTACCTTAGAATCCACAGAAATTATAGCTGAAACAATGGCTTCAAACTAATGTAAATAATTTTAAATTAAAAACCTGAGGCAGGCTTCCAGAATATAAAGATTTTTTTTTCTATAAGAAACTTGTAGCAAGTGACTATTCTAAACTATCCCCAAAATAGAAATCTAAGAAAAGACTGCTGTGCTATTTCTCTAAGAAAGCTGACTACTATTATATCCACCAAATTCACATGCCAGCTGAGAAAATTTGTTAGTAGAAAAAATAATATTTCTTAGTGAATTTAATGCTTAGCAAGCACCCCTTTGCAAAACCTTTTTTGTTTTCTTTAAAAATTTTTAACTAAATGAGAAGGCAAAATGCAATAAATAGAGGAAACCTTAGAATTAAATTTAAGGTTATTACTCAAGACATCTTTTGAAAATGTCATTTAGTACAAGCTTAACCAATTGCTTTGTACTGAAAGCCCTTTGATACAATTGAATGACTTTCCCTCTCCAGTGCAACCATCAACTGCTTAAATCAATACTGGTGAAATCATTCTGTGCAATACCACCTGGGTTACAGAGCATAGTTTTCCAATTGTAGAGCCATACATATTAGACACCACACAGAATATATACACCTAGTGCCAAACATATGTCAAGAAAATCTATCCCTGATAGGAGGACTAAACAGAGAAAACAATGAACTTCAATTCCAAATCACATTCTGAAAAGACTCACAAGAACACAGCAAATGACAAACCACTAAAGAGAATTTGGTGTGGGGAAGGAATCTTTGTCGCTCTACCGAACAAGAGGAAACCAAAAAAGGTCGAGCTCCTGATGAGGTTGTAATTGTGGCATTATTTTGTGTGTAAATAAGCCAAAGATAGCTCAGCTTCCATAAACCTGAATGTACAATGATGAAAGTATTTTAAAAGTTCATCTTATATATAATTTCATAGAAGAATTCTAGACCAAAACTAAAATATCTAGGATGACTCTATCAACAGACTTCTATCAACAAATAGCACAGTTTAAGATTGTACCTATCTTTGATAAGGAAATTCTTAGCTCTTTTTAGATGATCTCTAGGATCTCTGTGTCTTGTGAAATCTATGAGTGTATAATACAACTTTTTTTTAATGCATCTGCTGAACAAAGTACATACAGCAGTCATTCTAGGTGATAAGCATAAAAGACTTGTTAAGATGTCAATAGATTCTACTTTTCAAAGAGCTCGAAGTCAAGTAAAGAAACTCATATCTATTTTCTATTGTCATAATGAGGTGCATTTTAAACATTGATTCCAAGATAAAAGATGGATGATAATATTTCTATCTGAAGTGTGCTCTGAGGAGACTTGGATAACTAGGGGAGCAGGAAGAAGGAAAAAGACACATGGCTGCATTGTAGAACTTTAAATTTTCTATTTGCTTAAAATTTCAAACAAATAAATAGTTCTTAAGTTGATGAATAAAAGAATACCAATTAATTACCACCAGATCCATTTTTAAGCTTGTTCTTGTATTTTTATAACTTAACAGATGATACACTATTATATGCTACTGTAAGAAGTGTCCAAGCATTTGAATTCTTGCTAATGATGCCTGTGCCTTGCTGATCATAGCACTGATTACAATGCATATGGTGATTTTTTCTTGAAGTGGGGAAAATTGATTATTATATTTGCAGTGAATGAAAGAAAATGATTATGCAACAAAACAAAACCTTGTGTTGTTTTTTTTTTTAATTTGTTATAAATAGGTTAAGAAAGAAAAGCAGAACAGATACAAAAACTTACCTTTATTTCACACCACAAAAGGATTAGGTAAATCTCCTGGGATCCAGAGGAATACAAAATTAGTGTCTTTACACTAGTTTCTTCATAACTTTGGTTTTATTTTTGTGTTTATAAGGTCAAATAGGTAAAAGTGACTTTATATGTAGCTATAATTACACCTTAAGAAAGAATAAGTAAGAGTAAAATGCAGTTTAGGAATTTTTATTGAAATTGGTGTAAGGCAAATAATTTTTGGAAAGTTTGTGACTCTCTAAAATCATTTATTGATACAATGAAAGGAAACGAGAATCAAATTAAGTTGGTAGGGCGTTACACTTGACTGTTTGCTTTATTACTTGATGTTCTCCACACTTATGTGTATGTTTAAAATGTTTATATTAACTTTTAACATAATGTAAGAATTTCTAATATGTTGATGCAAAAAATTCAAAATAATGATATTTAAATATGTTTATATGGATTCTCAGAATCTTAATCCAACATAAGCTATAATAATATATATGATATTCAAAATATGACTATTTTCTTTTAAAAAGGGAAAAATAGATTAACAAAAAAAGAATTATCTCGCTACTACAATCACTCATGTTCATGGACCTGAGAATGATATCATCACTGAACTTTTAGAGCCATTACAAAGATTTAATTTATGTTTTGCAAAATACTGCCATTCTGAAAGTTCAGTGCAAGTGTTATTTACTGTATCAGAGCACTGAAAATCAACCAAGTACTGAAATTCCCTAATAACTGACATTTCATTTAACCTTTTTAGCTAAAATAACATATAGAGTTTGTTTCTTTGAAATGATCATGCCAGGTGAGGCTAATCTTTATTTGATTCAACAACCTAGAGATGATAATGTGACATATCAGATCTTTTATTAATGAAAATAGTGGTTTACTCTGGGGAACATGAGGCCATTGTACTCTTTCAAATAGTGTTCAACGTTAACTAAATATTACTAAAATATAACTAAAAAAATAACGTGGTCATTTATTTAGCAAAAATGTTCTTATCAATTATTTTTCGTTCTGAGTAAGCATAAAGTTTTGAAAAATATTCAGCTTAATCATTAACATCTCATTGCGGTTATCTATTAAAAAAAGAATTTAATTACTAAGGACATATCCAGAACATTCATTTTCTTTCAGATGTTTTTACTTCTGTCAAAGGAATTTTGTCAATATTCCAGTATTTTTTCTCATGTACTTAATCTCTGCATTTGGGGGCTCTTGCTAAACCCAAATACCATGACCTGCAAAAGTATCTTGAGTGAAAACCAAAAAATGGGAACTGGTTGATCCTGGTTAGCAGGATCAATCTGAGCAACTTTTGGCATCAGTGGAAACTCCGCTTACATTCAGTCCCCAGTGCACTTGCTGCAGTACTGATGTCCATGACGGATGTAGGACAGTGTTTGGCAGGCACTGGCTACAGCAGATATGATGGATGAAGCACGTACCCTCACATTTTCTTCTTTTGAGGAACTGCCATGGCATAGTAACAGGTATCCCCAGAGTGCCAGCATAGAGGGGAAATGGCAACTGCCATATGGTCTCCAAGTTCAAGTCTGTGGGTGAAATGCCAGATTGCCTCAGAATTTCCAGAATGATTTGAAGGAACCTGTGGAGTGCTTGAATCTCAAGGAAGCAAATGTGGGTGAATGTAGGCAAATTTTCCTATGACTTTGAAAGGCAGTTCTGTCATTCCCTAGTTAGATAATCTTGGGAAAATATTGCTCTCTTATCTTCAGGTTATTCATCTCTAAAATATGAGTGATAATAATAACCATCTGACTGGATTGTTCAGGGGATCAAATCATTATATACATATATATGTATGTGTGTGTATGTGACTATGTATGTATTTATATATATATATATGCAAGTCATAAACACTGTATAAATATTAGTGGTTGTTGTTTTCAGCATTATGTCATCTAATTTTACCCCCAGAATACTGTGTCCTGGGAAGTATGAGTTATGTTATCAATTAAAAAAAAAAATTATATCATGGCCAGTGGGGATCCCAGAGCAGAGAAAGCTAAAATAATAGAAAGTGAACAAAAAAGGTGACAAGGCTTGTAATTGCTGTTCATATTTGAATTCCAAGCAAATAATACAAATGGACAAGTAAGTGCACTGACTGACTGCTTATTTAAGACATACTTTAAAGTGAGTTCAGGTAGGCAGGTTTTGGAATGTGATAAATGAATTAAACTGTGTCGGTTTCAAACTGTCACTATTAGAATCTAATTCAAATTTAAATAGCAATTTAAACAGTATAAAAGATTGTCCTCATCGGTCCTCCATAATCTTAACCTTTGGAGCTTTACACAGAATAGATAGTAAATTGAATTAATTATTAGCCTTTCACCTTAGGGACCTAGGTAGAATTCAGCAGCTCAGAAGACAGCTAATGAGATTGGTAGCTCCATTTCAATCCCTGGTGTACTCTAATCCTCAACACATATCCACCTGTCGTATTTTCCCACTGCTTCTTCTTAGTGTATGAAATTCTAAGAAGTCAGAATTGGCTGACATTTAAAAATCCTCTTTGCAAAGTGACATAATTGTATATACCAGTAAGGTCAAAACAATGTCATGTGTAGGTGATCACAGGAAAGAAAGAAAGAAAGAAAAAGAAAGAAAGAAAGAAAGAAAGAAAGAAAGAAAGAAAGAAAGAAAGAAAGAAAGAAAGAAAGAAAGAATTAAAAATAATAGCCAACAATAGGATTGATTCCGATAAGTTTGAATCATTCCTGGAGTACATTTCTATTTTGAATACCTCCCATCAAAGTAAGCATCTCTTTAGATATTTATTCACTCATTTATTAATTCCTTTATCCATTTATATATTCAATAAGCATTTAGGAATGAGTACCATATTCCAGTCTGGGTGGGTCCTCATTATCTATCACTTTAGAATTTATTGCCTGGTGAAACATTAAAAACAAGTTTAATAAGCAATTTAATTACTGCATGATAAGAGATGTTAAAAAAGGCAAAGTATGGAGTTGCATAATCAGAAGTGGGAAGTGCCAAATAGGTTGTAGAAAGCAAATAACATCTAAGCTGAGTCTTGAGAAAAGAGCAGATATTAATCAGCTTTGCAAAAGGAATGAAGTAGACCTAACCTAGGTAGGTTATCCTAGGAAGGAAAAATGGGATGTGCATAGCCCTGGAATTTTAAGTACCTCAGTAGAGCTGCAACATTGACTGTGAGGGGCGGGGGTCAGAGAAGACACTGAGAGGAAAAATAAACTCAGTACACTGCGAGACATTTAAAGCAATAGGGATTGTTTCTTGAAGGCAAAGGCAATTTGTAAGTCTTTTCTTCAAGAGAGTAACCTCATCGGATTTGCATCTTAGAAAGATCATCCTATCTGCATTTATGAAGAAAGGGTTAGTGCTGAATAAGACTTGGGTCTGGCAAACCTGTAAAATCACTGGCAAGAAACCAAGTTACTGATCATAGTGAACTAAATTCAAACAATAGCAACAGAAATAGATTAAAGTGAACAGCCTTGAAAAACCCTGGATACATAAACAGATGAGTAGATGAGTGAGGAGAAAAAGATATGGAAGTCAAGTTAAAGTTCCCACATTCTTGTTTGATCCAACAAGTGTGTGTGTGTGTGGGGGGGGGTGTTCGTGGTATTGAAAAAAAAATAATAAAATCCAGATATGTATATCTACCACATTGTTGGAAGCTAACTCTCCATGGAGCTGTCATATTTCTGCATGTTTTCTGTTCCAGACTACTTTTGCATAGATGTCTATATAGGAACAAGTCTCAAAACATATAGTCCTGGCCACCTGGGCAAAGTGCTGAGTTAGTTTTTTTTGTTTTGTTTTTTTTTGTTTTTTTTTTTTAATATTTTTTATTTGTTTGACAGACAGAGATCACAAGTAGGCAGAGAGGCAGGCAGAGAGAGAGGGGGAAGCAGGCTCCCCGCCGAGCAGAGAGCCAGATGTGGGGCTCAATCCCAGGGCCCTGAGACCATGACCCAAGCCAAAGGCAGAGGCTTAACCCACTGAGCCACCCAGGCGCCCCAGAGTGGTGAGTTTTTAATAAAGGTAGTCTTCCTCCAGGCAAAGTTTGGGCAAGTTTGCTTGTAACCATATTTAAAAGATTAGGACTTCCTTAGCTTAGGGTTTCTCAGCTATGACACAACTCCACTGTGTATGCAACATCCAACCAGCACCCCTCTGCATTGTCTCATGGAATTTGTAATGCAAAAGGAACTGACGTCTGGTGAATAAAAAAGTCCTTTGTTTCTGACCCAGGAGACCCTTGTCTTTTGCTGACCACCATAAAGCTGCAACAGGCTAGGTTGTTAGTATACAAGAGAGTCTCATAATTTCACAATTCCTCCATACCACTATCCTGAACAACCTCTTCATTATCTCCAAGTTAAGAACTTATTTAAGGTTGTAGGTCTGGACTTTCTGTGAGGGCTATTATGTTATTATGGTAAAGGTAGAAATTTGAAATTGGAAGATGTTGTGTTAAAGGAGTTTTAAAATTTTTTCTGACTTTTATATCCCTGTAGATACCTCGATCCTATGGTTTTGTATCTCTGCTTGTGTTTATGCACTTAATTTTTATTTATTTATTTTATTTTTTTTAATTTTTATTTATTTATTTATTTTTTTTTGACAGACAAAGATCACAAGTAGGCAGAGAGGCAGGCAGAGAGAGGAGGAAGCAGGCTCCTGCTGAGCAGAGAGCCCGATGTAGGGCTCGATCCCAGGACCCCGGGATCATGACCCGAGCTAAAGGCAGAGGCTTTAATCCACTGAGCCACCCAGGGGCCCCTATGCACTTAATTTTTAATAGGTTAGTAACTAACATTTGTATCAAAAAAAAAAAAAAAGAAAATTATGTAATTAGCTTTTGTTGGCCTTCATTTTTTATATTCTGAGACCAAAAATCTTTCAAATGTGCATCAACAAAATGCAGATTTTAACATTAGAGAATGACAATTGGTAAATTTGTAGGAATTTTTGTTGGTTCAATTAGTTTCCTGCAATTACTGGTGGATTGAAACCAATAACTTAACAAATAAGGAAATTCTGACTTTTAAATTGTAAAGGCAATGATACATTTTGTAGCTGAAATAAAAAATGCTTTCAACAAACATTTTTCAGTATACTGTAGAGGCTAGAGACATGACAATGAATAAGGAATCATCCCTGTCCTCAAAAAATGAATAATGTAAATAGGAAACTGGTACAGAAATATTCTGAGTGGAAAAATATTTTATTTTTCTTAAGTATGTACTTGAAAATTGAACCCACACTCTGCCACTTACTTTTTATTATTTAATTTAAACAAAACTTTGGTTAAAATTTGGTCCCCTTGATTGTGTTAACAACACACTAACTTTGGAATAAGCCAAACAATCATCATCGTTGTCATGGGTCTGTTCTTTATATAATGAAGGTAAGATTTTGTGGGGAAGGATTTTGGATTAACACTGAAACAAAATCCATTCTCTTTATGAGTGAAATTTGAGGTACAAATTTTGTGTGCCTGGTTAAAGATATTTGAGGAATTTAGATATCCTATCATCTTTTCTCATACTTCATATACTGAGTATAATAGTTCAAAAGATTGGTTTATTTATACCAATTGATAATAATTGATAATAGCCCACCAAGAACATACTTCTGATTTTCCTCTTTCTGACATCAGTACCTTGGCTCTCAAAGATTTGCCATGAAGGAAGTTTCGTTCTCTGCCATCTGTCTACTTAGTTCTATTAAGAAGTCAAAAGGATAAGGAAAACTGAAAATACAGCCCTATAGTCAGCTGCAATGACCAATAAAACTGATAGCTACTTACTAAATTTTGCAGCTGTTCTTCTGATGTGAGGGTCTTCTCATCTCTTGGAATCTGCCATGATGCCAAGTATGTATAAAATCATAATATAGCACACAAGATCTTCCCAGAAAATATATTTTCTTTGAAGATTTGGAAAATAAATGTGTTGAATTGTGGCACTCTTCAAAGTGCTAAAGCAAAATCCACAGTTTACTTTTTCCTTTGCCAGCCCATTCTCATGGTTTTGCACAGCAATAAATTTTGTATTAGGCAATATGGTAGCATTAGTCTTCTTACATCTGAAAGACTGTTTTTGCCAAGAGAAAAATTTATGTTAATATCCGGGGTCTTCAGAGAAGACTAGCACTTATCAACCAGGGAGAGAAAGCTGGAATGCAGCATTCCCTCACGATTCCAAAACACCTGCACAGCCATTAGTTTTCTTAAAATTTAGTTTGGCACCTTCTGAATTAAAATTCCTCTGGTAATTGTATCTGATCAAAGGTTTTATTTATTTATTTATTTTCCATTTCTCTCTATGTATGCCTTACCTATTCATTAATGTATTCTGGAAAATTGTTTCAGGAATTTCACTTGGTACATGTTGATGTCAGTGGATTTAGGCTTTCATGAAAACTTTTGTAAAAATCAGGATTCCTGACATTATCTCTTATTTTACTGTCACCATAGTTCTTTAATTCATAGTTTTTTATACAGACCCAAAATGTGTCTTCATATTGTAGACTAACTAACTGACTCTAATTCAGCTTCCCAAAGTGAAAATAAAAATAAGCTGGTATATTCTCCTACAAAATTACGATGGTATCTCGAAAACGTTAGTATATTGAAATTGTTAGCCTGACAAACCTGGTGTTAAGTTTTGATTCTGCCATTTATTAATGCATGCGAGATCATCTGAGTATCATTTTTCTCAGCTCTTTAAAATTCCTTTTCTCATTCAAAGGGTCATTGTAAACATTAAGAGAGGTGAAGTTGGTAAGAACAATGTTGTTTTATCTCAGAGAAAAATAGATGCAGGGAACCACTTTATTAATATGATTCTGTTTTTGGAGCCTCACCATGTTTGTCATGTCAGTTTGAACACTTTGAAACTTATTAATGACCCTCTTACATATTTAACCCTTAAATGAAAAAGCATATTTCAACTATTTTTTGTTATCTGTATAGATATTCATAAGTTATACCACATTTAAAGTCAACTAAAGGAAGAAAGGTGTCTGAAGTAGCTATTTTAATCCTCAAAAGAAACCTCTCATAATTGAATTAAATACCTTAGCCTATATTAAAGCAATCCATTAATCAGATTTTCACTTTGCTAGTTGTGTTAGCAGTTGTGTTACATAACTTTGTGTTTATGGTATGTTTTAAGGATGGCAAACTTGTTTTAATAAATGTAGAAATACTTTACTGAGTCAGTAGTGGAAGTTAGAGACAGATTGTAGAAAAGAGAGAGGAGGCAGTGCTAGAGGGAAGGAGGAACACAAGCGAAGAATTGAACACTTGTCGGCATCAGTCACTTCAGAGCCAGTGTAATAATAAGGAGAAATTGAAACAAACTGCCTTATACTTCCCATGATTCCCTGGAGGAGTCGATTCTCAACACACATTTGTTTGTACTGCAGGGCTTGAGTAAAATTTATATGAGTCTCTTTAATGTTTGGGGGCATTAGTGACTTATAGGAAAGTGGAAGCATTTCATAATTCATGTAAATCTTTTTTTCAGGAGAAGATATCTGAGTAAGTAGAAGAATTTAACTTATTTAAAGGATATCAAGGCATAAAAACAAAATGTGAAAAACAGCAAATTGACTAGAAATTGGGGCCAAGCATATGTGGAAACATCTGAATGACCAACTAATAAAATAACCTAAATCATCTTCTGAGAGAGAACAGTTATGAAGAGGTAATTTTATCATGAAGTCGTCACTGGGTGGATTACTAAAAAAAAATAATAGTAATAATGTTCACCATCTGTTCAAGACTCCTTTAGGTAAGAGGTAGCTTTTTTTTTGAGATTTAAAGTCCGACATGTCCATAAAAATGAAGTTTCCACGTTCTGGAATCTGTATACACAAAACATTCCAATGAAGCAGAACCATTTTATCTACTATAAAGTAATCTTCCAAATACCAAGGATGACCTTCTCACGTACCTAACTTCATGAGTGTAACTGGAATCTTGGTGCAAATATGGAAGTATTAGATAAGCAATTAACTTCTGTGTGGTTTTAGAGTGCACAAATGAAGGCATACTCCTACAAAACAGGCTGCCAGACTCAGTGTAGGGTGGCTATTTTGGCATGAACAGGCCCATTAACTGAATAATTAAAAGAGCACTTGGCCCTGTATCCTGAACAAATTCCAGCTTGGTTAATTATATGCACTTATTGCCATTTTAATCTTCCCTGCAATTTCAACTGGACTCAAAGTTTCCCTGAATCCTCTGTCCTAAAATAGTATTGTGCTGAATGTAGAGTGTTTTTCTTCTACTTCTGTTTGTGCCCAATTGTTTGGTATTAGCCCCATGAAGTTCAATTTGTGGTTTCTATTGAGAATATAAACACAGAACCTAATCTGAGGAAAATCTGTTAGCAAAATGTCTTCAATTTCCATGAGTCCCAAGGGCTTCTGGGAAAATAAAAAATTAATATTGTAAAATACTGTTGACAACATAGGTTAACTATGGACATGGATGCTCCTATGAACACTTGAAAATATATTGGATGTCTGTATCATTTAATAAATAAGTTGCTGGACAGAAGAAGTGCTAGTGAAGAATTAGTGTTGCAGACAATATCATAGTATTTCATACTTTTTCCTGATTGTTTGCTCTCCGGGTAGGAATGTTTGCACTCTACAATTTTATATCTTCTTTCTTATTTTTCATTTAGTGAAATAGCAGAAAGTCAGATATACGTGTATGTGCATAAAACTTTAAATGGGTGTGTATTTCCAAAGTTTCATTTATATACTCACCATTTTTGCATTTTTTAAAGATTTTTATTTGTTTACTGGAGAGAGGGAGGAAAGAGAGAGAGAAAGCATGAGTAGGGTGGTAGGGGAAGCAGAGAGAGAGGGAAAAGCAGACTCCCTGCTGGGCAGGGAGCCTGATACAAGGCTGAATACCAGTAGCCTGGGACCATGACCTAAGCTGAAGGCAGACACTTAACCAACTGAACAACCCAGGAGTCCCAATTTTTGCATTTTTATAGTTTGTACAACTAGTCATATGCTAAAAAATAGTATTGCTAATTTTTCAGGTCTCCTTTATAAAGTGAAAACACAAAAGCTACCTGAAATTCTATTATTGAGCTTCACTACAGTTATTATATTTATATTTAGATATTATGTGACTACTCCCTACTTTATCAATAACCACTCAATGAGGATTTTACAATGAAGATCTATATTAAAGAATCAGACAGATTTTATTTTTTTTTCAATTTTGGTATTGAATCCAATAAAATTTAGATGATAATGCTTTTCTTAGGAATATTATTTAAGATACAGATAAAGATAGATCTAGATCTAGACAAACACATACATGTTGATTAAGTGTATTTAAAAATTTATAAAGTTATAATGTTAACATTTATTATATTCTATAATACCAAGCAATGTCAGAGTATGAAATAAAACAACAAATGTTCACAGATATCTTATTAAAACTTGATATAGGGCGCCTGGGTGGCTCAGTTGGTTAAGCAACCGCCTTTGGCTCAGGTCATGATCCTGGAGTCCCAGGATCGAGTCCCACATCGGGCTCCCTGCTCAGCAGGGAGTCTGCTTCTCCCTCTGACCCTCCTCCTTCTCATGCTCTCTCTCTCTCAAATTAAAAAAAAAAAAAAAAAAAAAAAAACTTGACATAATAAGGGCACCTGGATAACTCAATTGGTTAAGCGACTGCCTTCAGCTCAGGTCATATTCCCAGAGTCCTGGGATCAAGACCTACATCTGGCTCTCTGCTCAGCGGGGAGTCTGCTTCTCCTTCTCCCTCTGCCTGCTATTCCTCCTGTGTGTGTTCTCGCTCTCTATGTCAAATAAACAAATAAAAATTCTTTAAAAAAAACCTTGATATAATAAAGTCAGGAGAGTTATTGGAATAAACATATTAAGTTTTTGAATGTATATCACTGTTTTTACCATGTCATATGAAACCTATATTAAATTTGAAGAGTATGCTTAAAATAATCAGTCACAAATAGGCCTGATAAACGATATGAAATTCACTTGGGATCTAGGGATAGAGAAAAGTTCAAAGAGTGGACAACCAGGGTGCTGGGTGGCACAGTCTGTTAAGCATCCAACTCTTGGTTTTGGCTCAGGTCATGATTTCATGGTGGTAAGGTCAAGCCCCACAGTGGGCTCTTCCTTCAGCATAGAGTCTGCTTGAGATTCTCTGTCTCTCTCTCTCCTTTTCCAAAATAAATAAATAAATCTTAAAAAAAAAAAATCAAAGAACTCTACCTTGATTTACATGAAACTTCTGCTACCATGCACATGAACAACTTTATGATGAGTGCTCAAAATGTACACAAAAGGAAGTTGTGTATTTAATTATGGATAGTGACTTTCCCAAGAACACATAGGAAGTCAGCTAGTCACTATTAACTTTCATCTAAAATATGAACTTATGATTTTGGCAAGATCTTAGAACATTTTGACGACCCTTGCCATTTGTCAGCAAGTACATTGTGGACAGGATTGATTTTGTTGGGCAGTATGCATCGTAGGTACTCAGTACATATTGGATAATTGAGCACAGCTGTTATTAAATAATACCCAAGGATGCACTCCTAACCCAGGAACTAATATTGTCAGGGATTCAAATGCTAATTTTAAAATATCCTTCTTTCAGATCCTTGTCATTTGATGGCACTGTCTGAAAGACATAAAGGATTAGAAATCTGAATTGAGAATCTAATTTTTTTTTTCTTAAAATGACCTTTGACAGTAATCATATAAATGTATTTAGTTAAGTTGAAATAAAATGTTCACATAGTATTCTTTGGAATTGCATTCCAGATAGAATGCTAAATTCTTTTTGAGTTTGTTCTGTATAATCATACCCAACTTATTTAATATGCTTTTTGCAATTACTCTTTTTTTAAAATTTCCAATATTTCTTGAATGACAACCAAATTAAAATTCAATGATAAAATTCCTATATTTATTTTAAGGTACATATTTTTGTTTTTACATGTCAAAAATTCTGAATACCTGTAATAGTCAAATTAATTATTAGAAATCACCCTGAACACATTATATGTATAACCACTAAAGGAATTTTTTTAAATATGGTATAGATTCTGGAAATATTGATCTTATTTTTAAAAATTCAAAAGGCAAGCACTATTAGCATAGATATATTAGGTAGAGTTCAGATAAATTTTAAACTGTATTTGTATGTGTGTATGTGTGTATGTGTGTATATGTGTGTATGTGTGTGCTTTTTTAATTTATTTAAATAAGGGATTATGATGATATTTTTAAAAATTTTCTCTATTGTAACTTTCTCTTCTCATATTTATGACTAAGGCTTAATAAAAAAAAAATAGAATTCCTGAGAATAAGAGTTTATAAGTATAGAATACCAATAAATTGCAAATCAGGTGTAAACTTTTTATGCTTGTTATATTTCCTTTCAAGTTGTTAGACTAAATAGACAGTGAAAAAATTCATTGTTTACATAAATTATTTTAAAATATTTTAACAAATGGCAACTGATAATCAATACAAAATAGAAGCTTGACTTATAACAGTATTAACCAGCCATGGGAATAATTCGTAAAGGTAGTAGTATTTGCTGTTCCTGAATTTGGTCAGTTTCTCACATAAAATTAATATGTTTCTAGAGAAAGCTCGTTTTGTTTTTTGAAGGGTTTATTTATTTATTTGACAGAAAGACCAAGAGAGAGCACAAGTAAGGAGAGCAGCAGACAGAGGGAGCAAGGAGCTCAATGCAGGACTCAATCCCAGGACCCTGTGATCATGACCTGAGCTAAAGGCAGCTGCTTAACCAACTGAGCCACCCAGGCATCCCAAGGGAACTTGTTTTGTTTTAAGTACTGCAGAAAAGAAATGGAAAGTGTTCAGTGCAGCAATGAAGGTTTATGGATCTTACACTTGAAATGGAGAGCTCCAAGGTGGTGGTGTCTATAGGAGGTAAAGTAGCCAGTAAAGGCAGCAAGCTGGCTCATTTATTTGGGGGGAGGGTAAAGCAAACTGTTTTACAATTAATCTCCTTAGCAAGCTAGTTTTTCTTAAAAAAAAAAAAGAAAAATGTCAGTTTGATACCCAGGATAGGTGTATTTGCATCTGAGTTCCTTTTCTTCTTAAATTAACCCACTGAAGATGGCATGCAAGCACTTATGTATTACATTAAACTTCCATCATTTCCAAATCTTCAGTAAATTATTGTCAAAGTTATAGCCTCGTTTCAGAGGAATTACCAGAGGACTTTTGTCTATACAGGGATGAAACAGGACAAACAGGACACATCAGGGCCTGTCTCCCAGAAAGAAAAATAACTGATGTCCAGAAGTTCAAAGCCAGAAAAAAAGAAATCAACACGCAGGAAAAATTTGGGATAAGGAAATATCCGCTAAAGATTCCAGAAATACCTAGTCTTTTGAAAAATACTCATTCTCAAATTTCAAAAATGACTGGCTCATTTTATGGTCACTATCATACAGTTACTTTGTTTGGTTTCCATTGAAGGTAATTAAACGCTAAAATTTCCCAGGAAGAACTATATAATAGACATTTTTATTGTTATCAGTAAATATAAAATACTTTCAGTCACTAATTACTGATCAGAGTATTATATATTTATTTGGTATAATTAAATAAAGAAAGTTATTTCATACTAAAGAGGTGGTGCTCTTTTAAACCACCTTTCATTGATTTCATTTTGCAAGAATTATGAGTATGTGGCCTCAAAGGAATGTCTATTTACAGGAAGCCTGTCTCCGGAGTTACCTGCACATATAAAAACTAGAAAAAAACCCTGTGAAAGGCAAGACTCATTTGCTTCCTAATAAAAGTTACCCTTGGGAAGGTCGTTCAGTCTACACGATCTTTCACTGCCACTGCACACTTCAGAGGGAAGAAAATAAGAACATCAAAGTCTTACTGTTTTATAAACAACTTTGTCAGTAACCAGTTTAAGACCTTTTTAAAAATGCACAGTCAGCAACATAGTTGTAAAGGTAAAAGGAACTGAAAGTCAACGTCCCCACCGTGCCTTCTACCTTCATGTTGAGCTGCTTGAAGAGAAAAATTGGAAACTGAGAGCCGAGCAGAGATGGAAAGGAGCACACGTCTCATAGAGCGTTTTCACCTGTCCTCCTTTGCAATCATTGAAGCCAGTGGGAGGCGCAGTGCTTCCTGAGTCATTGACTTTATATGGGACAACACAAATGCACAAATTGCATGCCCTCCTACCAGGACACTTAAAGCAACCTGGTTCAGAAGTGATTTCAAACTTGCCCAAGTTTTAACATGTATTTCGGTTTTCTTCTCTGTTTGCAGACATCCGTGCGTATTTACATAGGGCCGTCTTAACAAACAAGAAACGTATTTCTGTGCAAGAAACACAGTGTCATAAGTACAACCCTCATTCACAGAAAGATCTTCATCTTTAATACAGCTCTTTGTCAGATGATAGAGCTTCCAGGGAGACACGCATGCATTAGTGAGAGAAGTAAATGTCTTCTAAAGTCACTAAGATCAATGGACTCCAAGCTGTCAGTCAGTGTGGTGACACGTGTGACAGCTAGAACATGCTCACACCCAGAGCCCACATCTGCTGGCTACCTGGCAAGATGATTTCTCCAAATACAGGGGATATTACATTGATTGATAATCTGATTTGTTTGCATTGTCATATAGAGGAATTAACATATTTTTGTAATCAACGTATTTTTTAAAAACAGAAAAAAGGGATCCAAACCAAAATTTAGAATAACAAAGGGTCTATTTAATCTTAATAGAAGAAAAAAAAATCAATTTAGGTTTTCATGGCAAAGAACTCATTCCAAAATCTCCCATTAATGATTAATAATGAAATACCCAGTACTACTGAAGCAAATTAGTTACTCAGTTTTCAAATTTCCTTTTCCTGCTTCCCTCCCAAGAACTGGCAGTCTCATTTTTTTTATTCTCCAATAACTTTTGAACAAAAAAGTTGAATTGAGAGTCTGGTTACTTTGAGTGTCTCAATTGAGTTCAACAAATATTTACTAAATGTCTGCTACGTGGCAGATTACTGTGTAATAATGGAGTGAAGAACAAATGATTCCAACTCTCCCATACTAACTTAATTCTAGGGGAAAGCAGAGGAAGAGAAGTAGATACAAACAGAGTAAATTTGGCATAAGGACACAAAGAGAAGAGTATGCTGAGCTACAGCATCCTGGAGAAGAGACTCTTAATGCAACGTGGGACTGGAAAGTATTCCCTCTCTCTCTCCCTCTCTCTCCTTACACACACACACACACACGCACAGCACAAATATCCGTGGCTCTGTATAACTAAGGGAATACTGAAAACTTCTGTTTGAGAGTCCTGCAGTATTTATAAATTATTGTTTAAAGCACTGATTTTGTGGGTGCATTTGAGTTGAAATCTCACTAACTTCAGTGGTCCTCTACTTAGTGTGAGTCGAAGGATCTTGCTGTGAATGTTTGAGCCTACTTGGCCACATCTCCATTCCTGGCCAGCTCCTGTTCTGTCCTGTAGGGTGGGCCAACAACTCACTGGTTTTCCCAGGTTCTGACATCAGTGGGGACCGAGTGATGGAAGAGGGGAGAAACCAGGGTGTCTCACTCTCTCACTTCTACTAGGTGTCCATCTGTTCTGCCCAGGCTACTTCTCCGGGCAGCTCCCCAGTTCTAGCACCTTTGAGTCCTCCTTGTGTCTTTCCCACTAAGATGGGATGGGGCTGTGGCTGACTTTTGTCCCCAGGGCCTCCATATCTCTTTTTCTGTTTAGCATCTAAACTGTTCTGTAACCATGGAAACCAACATTTGCCTACAATGTACTATGTTTTAAATACTCAGAGTCCTTTCTGGTTTAAGGATTCAACTCTGACAGACCATGCTTCCTGGATACTCTACCACACTAAAGAGTGGAATTGAAGGGTCTTCAGGGATGTGTTGAACCATTTTCATTTACCCTGAGTATCCCAGTCAGGTGCACTATAATAACAGTGATAAATGCTGAACATTCAGTGTAATTAACTTCCATGCATTTTACACATATTATTTTACTTAATCCTTTCAAGAACTCTAGTAGGAGGTCAGCAGGATCATGGTCCTAGTTCACAAATAAAGAAACAGATGTAGAAAGTTACTGTGACTTGTTCTTGTTAACAGGTAGCAGAACCAGAATTACAACAGGCCTTTAAACTCCACTGACACCGCTTGATGTAGGACGCAGGCATCACTCCAGCCTTGTGGCATTTTTGTCCCCCTCTTAGCTGCAGACTCCATTTGTTATTTGCTACTCTAAAGAAATTACATTCTGGGAGATCAAAAACTTAACTTAGAATTAAATCTATAATATGGACAAACACAATCCACGTTAGAGTTAGAGCAACTCCTATGATGAATACAGCATTCAAGATTTATTTTATGAAAAACAGGATGATTGGGGTTTTTTTTTTAATTTTTACTTTTATTTTATTTTTATTTTTATTTTTTTAAATTTTTTTATTTTAATAAACATATAATGTATTTTTATCCCCAGGGGTACAGGTCTGTGAATCGCCAGGTTTACACATTTCACAGCACTCATCATAGCACATACCCTCCCCAATGTCCATTTCCCCACCACCCTCTCCCGTCCCCCCTCCCCCCAGCAACCCTCAGTCTGTTTCTTGAGATTGAGTCTTTTATGGTTTGTCTCCCTCCCAATCCCATCTTTTCATTTTTTCTTTTCCTACCTCCCCCCAACCCCTCCCCCGCCTTGCATCTCCACTTCCTCATATCAAAGAGATCATATGATAGTAGTCTTTCTCCGATTGACTTATTTCGCTAAGCATGATACCCTCTAGTTCCATCCACGTCGTCGCAAATGGCAAGATTTCATGTCTTTTGATGGCTGCATAGTATTCCATTGTGTATATATACCACATCTTCTTTATCCATTCATCTGTTGATGGACATCTAGGCTCTTTCCACAGTTTGGCTATTGTGGACATTGCTGCTATAAACATTCGGGTGCACGTGCCCCTTCGGAGCACCACGTTTGTATCTTTAGGATATATACCCAGGAGTGCAATTGCTGGGTCATAGGGTAGCTCTATTTTCAGTTTTTTGAGGAACCTCCACACTGTTTTCCAGAGTGGTTGCACCAGCTTGCATTCCCACCAGCAGTGTAGGAGGGTTCCCCTCTCTCCGCATCCTCGCCAGCATCTGTCATTTCTTGACTTGTTAATTTTAGCCATTCTGACTGGTGTGAAGTGGTATCTCATTGTGGTTTTGATTTGTATTTCCCTGATGCCGAGTGATGTGGACCATTTTTTCAAGTGTCAGTTGGCCATCTGGATGTCTTCTTTGCAGAAATGTCTGTTCATGTCCTCTGCCCATTTCTTGACTGGATTATTTGTTCTTTGGGTATTGAGTTTGATAAGCTCTTTATAGATTTTGGATACTAGCCCTTTATCTGATATGTCATTTGCAAATATCATCTCCCATTCTGTCAGTTGTCTTTTGGTTTTGTTAACTGTTTCCTTTGCTGTGCAAAAGCTTTTGATCTTGATGAAATCCCAATAGTTCATTTTTGCCCTTGCTTCTGTTGCCTTTGGCGATGTTCCTAGGAAGCAGTTGCTGCGGTTGAGGTCAAAGAGGTTGCTGCCTGCATTCTCCTCAAGGCTTTTGATAGATTCCTTTTTCACATTGAGGTCCTTCATCCATTTTGAGTCTATTTTCGGGTGTGGTGTAAGGAAACAGTCCAATTTCATTTTTCTGCATGTGGCTGTCCAATTTTCCCAGCACCATTTGGTGAAGAGGCTGTCTTTTTTCCATTGAATATTCTTTCCTGCTTTGTCGAAGATTAGTTGACCATAGAGTTGAGGGTCTATTTCTGCGCTCTCTATTCTGTTCCATTGGTCTATATGTCTGTTTTTGTGCCAGTACCATACTGTCTTGATGATGACAGCTTTGTAATAGAGCTTGAAGTCTGGAATTGTGATGCCACTGACTTTGGCTTTCTTTTTCAATATTCCTTTGGCTATTTGAGGTCTTTCTGGTTCCATATAAATTTTAGGATTATTTGTTCTATTTCTTTAAAAAAAATGGATGGGATTTTGATAGGGATTGCATTAAATGTGTAGATTGCTTTAGGTAGAATAGACATTTTCACAATATTTGTTCTTCCAATCCATGAGCATGGAATATTTTTCCATTTCTTTGTGTCTTCCTCAATTTCTTTCATGAGTACTTTATAGTTTTCTGAGTATAGATTCTTTGCCTCTTTGGTTAGATTTATTCCTAGGTATCTTATGGTTTTGGGTGCGATTGTAAATGGGACTGACTCCTCAATTTCTCTTTCTTCTGTCTTGTTGTTAGTGTAAATAAATGCAACTGATTTCTGAGCATTGACTTTATATCCTGACACTTTACTGAATTCCTGTATAAGTTCTAGTAATTTTGGAGTGGAGCCTTTTGGGTTTTCCACATATAGTATCATATCATCTGCAAAGAGTGATAGTTTGACTTCTTCTTTGCCAATTTGGATGCCTTTAATTTCTTTTTGTTGTCTGATTGCTGAGGCTAGGACTTCTAGTACTATGTTGAACAGCAGTGGTGATAACAGACATCCCTGCCGTGTTCCTGACCTTAGCGGAAAAGCTTTCAGTTTTTCTCCATTGAGAATGATATTTGCGGTGGGTTTTTCATAGATGGCTTTGATAATATTGAGGTATGTGCCTTCTATCCCTACACTTTGAAGAGTTTTAATCAGGAAGGGATGCTGCACTTTGTTAAATGCATTTTCAGCATCTATTGAGAGTATCATATGGTTCTTACTCTTTCTTTTATAATGTATTATATCACATTGATGGATTTGTGGATGTTCAACCAACCTTGCAGCCCTGGAATAAATCCCACTTGGTCGTGGTGAATAATCCTTTTAATGTACTGTTGGATCCTATTGGCCAGTATTTTGGTGAGAATTTTCGCATCTGTGTTCATCAAAGATATTTGTCTGTAATTCTCTTTTTTGGTGGGATCCTTGTCTGGTTTTGGGATCAAGGTGATGCTGGCCTCATAGAATAAGTTTGGAAGTTTTCCTTCCATTTCTATTTTTTGGAACAGTTTCAGGAGAATAGGAATTAATTCTTCTTTAAATGTTTGGTAGAATTCCCCTGGGAAGCCGTCTGGTCCTGGACTTTTGTTTGTTTGGAGATTTTTGATGACTGTTTCAATCTCCTTACTGGTTATGGGTCTGTTCAGGTTATCTCTTTCTTCCTGGTTCAGTTGTGGTAGTTTATACGTCTCTAGAAATGTATCCATTTCTTCCAGATTGTCAAATTTGTTGGCGTAGAGTTGCTCACAGTATGTTCTTACAATTGTTTGTATTTCTTTGGTGTTGGTTGTGATCTCTCCTCTTTCATTCATGATTTTATTTATTTGCGTCCTTTCTCTTTTCTTTTTGATAAGTCTGGCCAGGGGCTTATCAATCTTATTAATTCTTTCAAAGAACCAGCTCCTAGTTTTGTTGATTTGTTCTATTGTTTTTTTTTTTTAGTTTCTATTTCATTGATTTCTGCTCTGATCTTTATGATTTCTCTTCTCCTGCTGGGTTTAGGCTTTCTTTGTTGTTCTCTCTCCAGCTCCTTTAGGTGTAGGGTTAGGTTGTGTATTTGAGACCTTTCTTGTTTCTTGAGAAAGGCTTGCACTGCTATATATTTTCCTCTCAGGACTACCCTTTTGTGTCCCACAGATTTTGAACCGTTGTGTTTTCATTATCATTTGTTTCCATGAATTTTTTCAATTCTTCTTTAATTTCCTGGTTGACCCATCCATTTTTTAGAAGGATGCTGTTTAGTCTCCATGTATTTGCATTGTTTCCAAATTTCCTCTTGTGATTGAGTTCTAGTTTCAGAGCATTGTGGTCTGAAAATATGCAGGGAATGATCTCAATCTTTTGGTACTGATTGAGACCTGATTTATGACCCAGGATGTGATCTATTCTGGAGAATGTTCCATGTGCACTAGAGAAGAATGTATATTCAGTTGCTTTGGGATGGAATGTTCTGAATATATCTGTGATGTCCATCTGGTCCAGTGTGTCATTTAAGGCCTTTATTTCCTTGTTGATCTTTTGCTTAGATGATCTGTCCATTTCAGTGAGGGGAGTGTTAAAGTCCCCTGCTATTATTGTATTACTGTCGATGTATTTCTTTGATTTTGTTATTAATTGGTTTATATAGTTGGCTGCTCCCATGTTAGGGGCATAGATATTTAAGATTGTTAGGTCTTCTTGTTGGACAGACCCTTTGAGTATGATATAGTGTCCTTCCTCATCTCTTATTATAGTCTTCGGCTTAAAATCTAATTGATCTGATATAAGGATTGCCACCCCAGCTTTCTTCTGATGTCCATTAGCATGGTACATTGTTTTCTACCCCCTCACTTTAAATCTGGAGGTGTCTTTGGGTCTAAAATGAGTTTCTTGTAGGCAGCATATTGATGGGTTTTGTTTTTTTATCCATTCTGATACCCTGTGTCTTTTGATTGGGGCATTTAGCCCATTAACTTTCAGGGTAACTATTGAGAGATATGAATTTATTGACATTGTATTGCCTGTAAGGTGACTGTTACTGTATATTGTCTCTGTTTCTTTCTGATCTACTACTTTTAGGGTCTCTCTTTGCTTAGAGGACCCCTTTCAATATTTCCTGTAGAGCTGGTTTGGTGTTTGCAAATTCTTTCAGCTTTTGTTTGTCCTGGAAGCTCTTTATCTCTCTTTCTATTTTCAATGATAGCCTAGCCGGATATAGTATTCTTGGCTGCATGTTTTTCTCGTTTAGTGCTATGAATACATCATGTCAGTTCTTTCTGGCCTGCCAGGTCTCTGTGGATAGGTCTGCTGCCAATCTAATGTTTTTACCCTTGTATGTTACAGACTTCTTTTCCGGGGCTGCTTTCAGGATTTTCTCTTTGTCGCTAAGACTTGTAAATTTTACTATCAGGTGACGAGGTGTGGACCTATTTTTATTGATTTTGAGGGGCGTTCTTAGCATCTCCTGGATTTTGATGTTTGTTCCCTTTGCCATATTAGGGAAATTCTCTCCAATAATTGACTCCAATATACCTTCTGCTCCCCTCTCTCTTTCTTCTTCTTCTGGAATCCCAATTATTCTAATGTTGTGTCATCTTATGGTGTCGCTTATCTCTCAAATTCTCTCCTCGTGGTCCAGTATTTGTTTGTCTCTCTTTTGCTCAGCTTCTTTATTCTCTGTCATTTGGTCTTCTATGTCACTAATTCTTTCTTCTGCCTCATTTATCCTAGCAGTGAGAGCTTCCATTTTTGATTGCACCTCATGAATAGCTTTTTTGATTTCAACTTGGTTAGATTTTAGTTCTTTTATTTCTCCAGAAAGGGCTTTTATCTCTCCGTTGAGGTTTTCTCTAATATCTTCTATGCCTTTTTTGAGCCCGGCTAGAACCTTGAGAATCGTCATTCTGAACTCTAAATCTGTCATGTTACCAATGTCCATATTGATTAGGTCTCCAGCCTTTGGTACGGCCTCTTGTTCTTTTTTTTGAGGTGAGTTTTTCCGCCTTGTCATTTTGTCCAGGTAGGATTTGCTTTCTCCTGCTGTGGAATTCCGCTGTTCTTGGTGACTGAAGTTTTGGATGGGTTTCTTGTTGATTCTGGGGGAGGGGCCTGTTGTAGTGATTCTCAAGTGTCTTTGCCACAGGCGGAATTGCACCGCCCTTGCCAGGGGCCGGGCTAAGTAATCCGCTCGGGTTTGCTTTTGGGAGCTTTTGTTCCCTGAGCGATTTCCATAGAGTTCCGGAGGACAGGAATGAAGATGGTCCCTTCCCAATCTCTCGGCCCGGAGGAGCCGAGAGCTTGGGGTTCCGCTCCTCAGTGCATTCTCAGAGCAAAGCGCCCAACCGCCCTGCCTCTCTGGCCTGCAGTCGCACCTTGAGGAAAGCAGTCAATTGCTGGAGTTGGAGAAAAGCGCCGGGTCGCTTCCATCTCTGTGGCCTCTGGCCACGCTCCGAGCCCACCCAGCCTGCGACCGGCACAAGGTAACCCCGGGCTTAGAGCTCGCTCCTCGGCTTTGTCACTGTAGCCGGCTTCCCTGCTCTAATACCTGCGAGCTCTGCGGCACTCAGACACCCCCAGTCCTTCTGTGACCCCACGGGACCTGGGGTTATGCTGACCCTGCCTGGGTTTCCCCCCGGTTTAGCCTCTGGAGCGTTGTTTCCCAGTGGAGCCGACTTTTAAAAGTCCTGATTTTGTGCTCTGTTGCTCCTCCGCTTGCCGGGAGCCGGCCCCTCCCCCCAGGGTCTATCTTCCCGTTGCTTTGGATTCACTTCTCCGCAGGTCCTACCTTTCAGAAAGTGATCGATTTTCTGTTTCTAGAATTGTTGCTCTTCTTCTCTTCGATTTCCCGTTGGATTTGTAGGTGTTCACAATGGTTAGATAAGCTGTCTAGCTGATCTCCTGCTACCCGATGTCGTCTCAACCTGCTACTTCTCCGCCATCTTGACTCCTCAGGATGATTAGTTTTTAAACGCTTTTCATTGCATACTTGCTGATTGTCTACTGTATTCCGACATCTAAAGCTTGTTTGATACCCAAGTTTCTAGTTTCCAAATTATTTGTACACACATAGGAACCCTGCTAAATTGTGATCTCTTTGAAGGTAAAATTATATTTTATCAATCTCTGCCCTCCCAGTTTATAGTTCCAGATCCAAGTCTTTGGAGACAATAAATGTGATTTGTACTAACAATGGGATGAGTATATGTGTAAGTGAATACATTTAAGGAAATATATGTATGTAAAGCTCTAAAATAAATATACGAGTACCTCTAAAATAAATACCCCCGGGTTATGCAGAATAAATCTGCCATAACTTAAGAATTATTCCATATTACATACACAATCCTAGTATGCAATTGAAATGTAATTTATTATTCTACTCTTTGGGTAGAAGGAATAAGCCCTGAAGTGGTTATCCTATGCTCACAGGTTGGTTCAGCGTGCTCCCCCCTTCGGTCAATAGTCAATTTTGACTTCTGGCCCTGCAAGGCAGGATGAATATACAAGTGTTTCTCCAGAATCTTCTGAAGCCTCATTAAAATGGCAGCAAAGAGGTTAAAAAACTAGCACAAATCCAAGGGAAAAGAGAAGATAAGACTCCAGCAGATAAGAGCTGCCGACTATATTTTGCAAGCTGAAACTTGATAAAGAATTATGCTAGTTACATGAGAAAAACTGCAATCTGTAGCTTGCAATGAGGTAGAGCAACAAAAGCAGGTTAACTCATCCTGCACAGTAATGCGAAGAGTCAGCTTTTGGAGAAATCAGATACCTCACAAGGTAGGCCATCCATATGACACTGGTTTTAGGAAACATTGTTGGAAAGTTTATATGACAAGCAGTTATGTTCTCAGATGCCACCAGTATGAGTAAACAGGCAATAATCTCTTTCCACTTCGGTGAAAGACTACAAGTTTACTTCCTAGAAATATTGAACCACATAGTTTATAATCTTAATCGTCAACAGTGGTGGTAAATAATTTCATTCAGAGAATATTAAAATTTATATGCTGCATTGTAGACCTCCCCAACTAAATGATAAAAATCAGGCCTTTAGTCCTAGTAGGAATTTGAAGAATTCCCACCCTTTTGCATCTCATCTGACTAAACAAATCCCATAAAAACTAGTTTTCTTAATGAGAAAACAGACCCCCCTCTGATTACCCTTGCAGGGAGATCTGCCAGTCAATAAACACCACCTATTCATATGGAATTTCTTCCATAATTATGCTTTTTTTTTTTTTTTTTTTTTTTTTTTTTTTTTTTTTTTGGTCAGAGAGAGAGCACAAGCAGGCAGGGGCAGAGAGAGAAGCAGGCTCCCTGCTGAGCAAGGAGCCTGAAGCAGAACTCAATCCCAGGACCCTGGAATCATGACCTGAGCCAAAGACAGCCACTTAACCAACTGAGCCACCCAGGCATCCCCATAATTATGCTTTGATAGCAAATATGACTCAACTATAAGAAATGTCCTGAGTTTGAGGAAAGCCACTTACAGAAATCATAGAGCCAAAACAAACAAAAACAAAACAAAACAAAACAAACAAGCAAAAAAAAAAAAATCTTAACGGATAATTTTAAGAGCAAGAAAAAAAAAAAAAAAACAAACTCAAAAACTCTAAATTTAATATCTTTAAATGCAAAGAGAAGACAGTGTACCAGTAAGATAAAACCAGGATGCTATAAAAGGAACACTCAGAAAATAAACAAAATACTCTTGAATTAAACCTATGATAGTAAAATTAAAAAAAAAATAAAGCACAAACCTGTCTAAGTGAGAATTGAATAAAAACCTCCTCCCGAAACAGTATAAAAGACAGATGAAAATGTAAGGAAAAGAAGCTGACATCACTGAATAATTCAACTTCATTTTGTGAATAATAAGAGTCCCAAAATGAGGGGGAGGGGAATATGACAAGGTAGAATTATCAGAGAAATTATACAAATAGATGTTCCAAACCTTAAGAACACGAGGCTCTAAGTTAAAAAGGCCAACCAAATCCTAATTTAATGAATGAAAAAAGACTCATTCCAAGGCTCATAACTGTGAAATGTTAGAATACTAGAGATACAGAAGAAATTCTAAAAACATCAGAGAGCAAAAGCTAGTCATTTATAATTGATCAAGAGTCAGAGTGGTATCAGAATTCTTAAAACATCATTAAAACCTGGCATAATGCCTTCTAAGTAAAAATTGTGTGTTGGTTTGAACTGCTTGGAGGGAAAGACTAAAGAGAGTAAAATTCTTTATCCTGCCAGATTAGTGATCATTGTACATTTCAATGATTTTCTACATATTTTTGACTTCCAAGTACCATTCGTATGAAGGTACTGTGGAATGGTAGCAAAATTTGGCCTTGCTCAGAGAAAGGTTTTGTCCTTGGAATTTTATGCCTAATTGGAATGTCTGTGTTTACCTGCTGGCCTTGGGTCATGCCAGACAGTCTAACAGTGTGAATGAGGGTGAGAGCTGGCCATACCAGAAAGACAAATAATGCAGCATTGGTGAGGATTTTGGGTCACATGTCAATCAACCTGGAGGCTGCGATCAACCATGTGTGTAATCAATCCATCAATCATGCCAGTGGAATGGAACTCCCAATACAAGCAGAACACCAAAGCTCAGGGCAGCTTTCTTGGTGGGCAATACTTCCTATGTATTGTCACACATGGATGCCTGGAAACTAAGGGATCCTGACTCCACAGGGAGAGGATAGGAAGTTCTAGTGTTTTCCTGGATTTCCCTAGGTGTCTCTTCACTTGGCTAGTCTCTGTTTCTTTCCTTGTAATAAATCATCATCATGAGTAAAAAAAGCTTTCAGTGATTTTGTGAGTCCTTCTAGCAAATTATTAAAATGGAGATGGTTTTATAAAACTTTCACATTTGTAGTTGGGGTGAGAAGTGGGGTGGTAGACTATGTTCCCTCTAAACTTTCCAGTTGGTTCTCTAACTATTGCAAATATGCTCCACCAAATGAAGAATAAATTGGGAAACATTACATGTTGGGATCCTAGAAATGAGGCATATAACAGAGGTGAGGGAAATTCTGAGGATGACAAAGAAGGGATATCCCAACATGGCAGCTGTGTAGCGAAAGTCTTTGTAAGCAGCCAGATTGGAACAGGAGGGCAGAGAGCTCCATAAGTTCATTAAGAGGAAGGGAAGAAACTATGGGGATTTTTGAAATTAGAGCCTTAATGCAAGATTTCAACAGGATAGTGTTATACAGGAACATGGGCACAATTTTTCCATTTCTCAAGCTGGAAATACAGATTTATACACAGAACTTCGATTTTTATATGGAAATGCCCCATTGCTAAATGTTGAAAAATTCAAACATTTTATTATGTAAATATGACAAATCTGTGGGCTGAATTCCACCGACATGCCACCAGTTTACAGCTTTGCTCTATAGCACTCCCCCAACCCCCACACCAGATCTGGCAGTGTTTTATGCCAAAAGAAAAGCTCAGATTCTGTTCCATATTTATTGCTAATTCATTTATTTTATTATATGTGCTGCCAAAGCGAGCACGCTAATTCATTTATTTTATTTTATTAATTCTTTTCAACATCATTCCTCATGATCACAGAAATCTTTGTTTGTTTTTACGGTTACAAAGACTCAAATTTCTGGATCTGTTAGGTTCACTCAATGCTAAATGTTCATTTACTAGCTCATTCTATAGACATGTGAGAGTACATGCTATCTAGGAGATTCTCAAGTGAAAAGTCAGCTGCCAGGTATGAGCTGAAGAGCTTCGCATACATTACTAAATGTAAGATGTTAGATGTTGGTACCATTAGGAAAAGACCAAAGGCCCTCTGATCTTGCAAAACCAATCCTCTCGAGGACGTCCTGCAAAATGGTGTTCCAGTTTCAAAGTATAGCCAGAGCCTTTGAGAAGTCAGAACCCCTTCGACTCATATCTAGAATGGAACCATTCTCACTACTTCCATCACTACCCAGCCTCCTCGACTCCAGCATACCTGTCACCCAGAGAATCGCAATAAAACTTCAAACTGGTCAACTTCTTCCATTCCTGTCCCCCTCAATCTATTCTCAACACAAGACCAAGAGTTTTCCTTCAAAAATATAAATTGGATGATGTCGATTATCTGCTCAAATTTGTCCAATGCCTTCATCTCACTCAGGGTAAAAGCCTATATAATTATGTCACCTATAGCCTACGCTCCCACCCTACCATCCCCCTGCTCTCTCCTCACTCCTGCTTTTAGTTAAATTGACCTTTGAGGTAGGCTGAAAAATGTCTCCTCCCAAACGTCATACATCTCAAATCATTGAAACTTGTGAATTTTACCTTATAGGACAAAAAAGGTGATTGTGTTAAGGGTCATGGGAGGATCTGCTTATCCTGAATTATCTGGGAGGGCCATAAATGCAATCACCTGCATGTGAAAAGCCATGTAAAGACAGAAACTGAGGAACACATGTGGCCACCGGAATCTGGAAAATCATGGACTAGAATCTCCCCTGAAGTTTCCAGAAAAAGTGTGGTCCAGCACCTTTATTTCAGAATTCCAGCCTCCAGTATTAATTTCTGTTATTTTAAGCTACCATATTTGTGGGCATTTGTTACAGCAACCAGGAGACGAATACCCCTGCTTCAGTCTTTTGGCCTCTTTGCTTTCTTTGAAGGACTTTAGACATATTCCAGGCCCAGGAAAGTTACATCTCAGTTACCTCTGATTGAAAAATTATTCCCCCGGATAGCTAAATAGCCTCTCCAGTTCTTTCCTGAAGTACCACTTGCCTGATCACCGTATCCAACACTGTGATCCCCAGTACTCCTGTCCTGCACTTTACTTCTCTTGACGGCACTTAATACACCTCATGTCACTTACAAATGTATTTATGATCGTTCCCTCCATAACCACGAAAACATGAACTCAATTGAGGGAGGGACCTGGGTCTGCTCTGTTCACCCTTGATCTTCAGTGCTTCCATCAGTGTCTATGGCGTGGAAAGCACTCAAGATATATTTGAGGAATGCACGAATGTATGAGAGAAGGAAGGAACCAGGCAGAAATCCAGAACCCTGACCACATTGTAACCATTTTTGCTTCTGAATTAGGTCACTGTGTTAAGATGTATACTTTCTGTTGTTACCTTACTAAACTTTTTTTTTCTTTTAACATAGTTTTCATTCTCTTAACAGTCTTTTGTATGAATGTGATTTAATTCAAATACAATGTTAACACTTTAATTATGAATTCCCTTATTTTATTATTCTTAAACTTATTTTGCATTTTCTCTACAATTTACACATTATATTTTAATCTACTTTTTATTGATCAATACATCCATCTTTATTCCTTTACCTCTAACTTTTTTTCATCTATTACTAATTTTATTTTACCTCTTTATTTACATTTTATCCAAATTCATCTTGAAACAGCAGTTAAGAGCTTAGCCTCTGGAATCACGGTGTCCGGGTTTGAATTCCCCTTTGATACTCAGTAGACCTGAGGCTTTGGGAAACTTACCTAATTTTCCTGTCAAATAGTAACAATAATCCCTCACATATAGGATTCTTATACAAATTAAAGATCTGAGTATATTTTAAGTTCATCTAACAGTGTCTGACTTAGAGTAAATCTCAAAAAGGGATCCAAAGTTTTTCATGACATGATTTTTATGTCTGACTTTCCCTTATTTATTTTATTAAGACAAGCAGACAGCATAGGCATACATTAAACATTAGAATCATCAAATTTTTAAAAGACCAATTTATTTTAAGTATCAATTTATTTTTAAGTATTTTTAAAAGACCAATTTATTTTAAGTATCTTTAAATGTAAATTTCTTATCAACAGCATATCTCACATCTTTCATTCCCGCACTGTGGTCTGTAAGCTCAGGTTGGTATAGTAACACCAACACATGGCTTGGGAAGGAGCATCAACATTAGGTTGTCAAAACAGCAACATTTGTATTGTGTCTTCCATTATAAAGAAAGGGGGGGATACATTTTTAACCGTGAAGTAAACTACCCTAAAGGCTAAAATTGGGGTCAACTTAATAAGCTCACTATGGTTTATGAAATATTTCTGCTCTCTCTGACAACTGACAGTAAAAACCTGTGGTAGGTTTTCAACTGGATAAAAAGAATAACAGAGTTTATTGGAATGAGGCCACATTTATCTAAATCAGCAGAGACATTTCCTACTGCAGTGACCTTCACTGTGTTTTGAGGACTACAACAGCACTGAGAAACATTTTTGTTCTTTAAATACCTAAAATACTCTGAAAGAATTTCTCTTTAGGTTTTTTTTTCCTATGATCAAGTATTTGAGACCTCATTATAAGTACTTCATATGTTTGATGTTATTATATGTTTCTCTCCACCACCATGAGTGAATCTTACATTTTATAGAAATGCTAAAATTCTCCTGGAAATGTCGTATTCCTTCCCTTGATGATCATCACTCAGAACAACAGCTTTTTAAAAACCCATTGTGCTGACATCTATGGAGAGGAATATTCTTAAGATGACTGGAATCAATCAACATAATGGAAAATCTAAAGTTTAACATCTGTATAAATACTTAGATATGGGACAAAGTAAAGAGTGTAGGTAAACTAAATTCTTTTCTTTATTTTTGGAAGAAATTTTGGACTGCATTTTTAATCTCTTCATTTATTATGGATTACAATAGAACAGACAATATCCAATCTGATGGCCCAAGTCATTGTACAGGTCCTCACAATTTTAATATGAATTATAATTTTTTCAAGTTGCCAAAATTTAAAATACATTAATTTAAACCACAAATGATTAAATTAAAAGTAGTGATATTTTCTTATCAAATTAGAAGTAGAAATATGGAATTAATTTCATCTTAGTTTCCTCTCTCTCTCCATTTGGCCAAATTAACTTCACTGAAATTTGTCAAATTTTTGTCATTTAATAATTATAAGAGTATATACTTCCTTTTATTTTCTATAACTTACTATGTATGTGCATATATGTGTGAAAATGTACATATACATTATGAATATAATATAAAATAGATTCCATACATGGTTGCATTCCCCTGGCATTCATATACTCATATTAATGTCCACTAGGTTATGTAAACTGGTTCACTGCAAAGTAAACCAAAAAGTAAACTATGGGGCTCCTGGGTGGCTCAGTTTGTTAAAAAACCACCTTCGGCACAGGTCACGATCCCCGAGTCCCGGGATTAAGTCCCACATCGGGCCCCCAGCGCTGCAGGGAGTCTGCTTCTTCTGATCTTCTCCCCTCTCATGTGCTCTCTCACTTTCTCTCTCATTCTCTCTCAAATAAATATATAAAATCTTTAAAAAAAAAAGTCAACTATGTTCCCGTAATCTGACAAAAAGAAACTTATCCATGTTATTTGCTTATTCATAGCTCTTTTTATGTATAATTTGCTAGTGAGTTATGACTAGAAACATGGCCCAAAAGGCCTTTGTTCTTGGTAACATGCCCCATTTGGCTCTGCATCACTGACTAAAATTGCTGGACAAGACATCCTTTGAGTTAGACAATGAAAGCATCTGTGAAAATTAAATATGAACTATTACAGGTGATAGAGTATGCCTTATAAGCCATTGTTTGTGAATGGTTTATCAAATTATTCTGCAATGTAGTATGGCTTTCCAGAAAAGGAATAAAGAACTGGCCGAACTTAATCTAGTGGATGGGTGCAGAGGAGAAGTCGGTGGGGAAAATGGGAGAAGAAACAAAAGACAAAGTCAGAGAGAAGACGGGCACAACAGGGGAACTTTGTTAATCATTGTAAGGATGTCACCTCTTACTCTTAGGGAAATAAGAATCCATTGCAGGTTTTGATCTAAGAACCAGCATGATCTGACTTATGTTTTCAGAGGATCACTATAGCTATTGTTTTGAGAACAGGCTGCAGTTAGACAACAGCAAGAGTCAAGAAAATGGTAGAACTACAGTTATATTAATACTAGTGCAGGTGAGAGAGAATGTGCCGGGGCGCCTGGGCACAGTACCAGAAGTGATGAAAATGATCACAGTCCCTTTTGGCTATATTCCAATATTATTCCGTGGTGGGTTGGATGTGAGAATGAGAAAAATAAAGGAGTCAGAAATGATTCCATGACATTTGTAGACAGTTGTGACTGTTATGAGTTGTACCGAGCTGGAGACAGCTGAGCTGCCTGGTGTCTGAGTAGTCTGTTCAGACAAGAAGCCAAAGTGAAAGTTACCATCAAGCCTTTAAACACTGCAAGAATATAAGCAAGAGCTTGAAGGGCAGTAGGTGCTGTTCCTCAACGTTTCATTCTGTCCCGGATTATGACTCCTGGAGAGGGGAAAGTCGATCCACACAGACTTGGGGATCATTTTGTTGCTAAGGGAGCCCCAAATAAAGGGCCCCTGGGCCTGGGAAAGAGAGGGGGTAGTACCAAGAATGGAAAAGTACTAAGTATTGAGTCAGAGTAGGGAAATACACCTTGGAGGTTTTTTCCCCCTCTTCCCGCTAAGGAGAAGTTGGCAGGGGCACACACTGAGAACCTCTGGTTGGAGGCACCTGAGCTAGGAAAATGTGTAAGAGCATGGCACCAGTGGCAGAGTGGTCGGGGGGAGAGGAGAGAGCAAGAGGGGGCGGAGGAGAGGGTGAAGGCTGAGTCCTTGACCTCAACTCCCTTCAGTTACTTCAGTGCACTGGCAGTGCCCCAAGTCTGGGGTGCTGAGGGCAGTTTTCCCCCATTAGTCTGGCCAGGTCAAGCCTCTGTAAACAGTCATTGGGTCTGAAATATCACACATAGGGTTTAGTCCAGGAGGCAGACTCCACATCAACCCTAACTGATATACAGCAGATTGTAGGGTAAAAGACTTTTCAGAAAAGATAGAGGAGTTCGGTATTTTTTTTAAAGGTTTTATTTATCCATTTAGAGACGGAGACAGAGAGAGCACAAGCAGGGGGAGTGACAGAGGGAAAAGCAGAGGCAGACTCCCCACTGAGCAGGGAGGCCAACATGGGGCTCAATCCCAGGACCCGGGGGTCATGACCTGAGCAGAAGGCAGACACATAACCAACTGAACCACCCAGGCGCCCTAAATAGTTCAGTTTCGTATATATTCTATCTCATTTCCCGAGTCAGTCCATGTAAGCTAAAATATGATGTAATATGAAGCAACCTCAAGATCGCAGTAGTTTGCAAAGATTAAAATGTATTTTTTTTAAATCATACTACACACCATAGGCATCCATTGCAGGTTACTTGAATCTCGGAGTCTCTGCCTCATGCTGTTTTGATGGTTGGCTGGCTCTTGTTTTTATTTTGCAATCTTGTTGAACTTGTGAAAGAGAGAAAAGAGAGATGAGCACCACTTGCTGCTGGTCCTTAAAACTTCTGCCTGAAGCTGTGACAGTCAAGGTTTCTCCAGAGAAACAGAATCTGCAGGAAAGAGAGGCAGAGATTTATTGCACTGGTTAGGCAAGTCTGAAACCTGTAGGGGAAGTGGGGAGACTGTCAAGAAGGGCAGGCTGGAAAACCTGGAATTTCTTTCAAGAGTTGGCACTGCAGTCTGCAGAAAAAATTTCTTCTTGTTTGCTGAAATCCCAGTTCTGTTTTTAAGGCCTTTTATCTGATTCATTTATGCCATTCAGATTATCCAAGATAATCTCCTTTACAGAAAGTTAACTGATCGTAGCTGATAATCATATCCACAAAATCTCTTCGCAGGATCGCCAAATTTGTGTTTGAGTTCTCGGTGCTGTAGCCTAGTCAGGTTGTCCGTAAACATTACCATCGCACTGACGTACATAACTTCTGCTCACGTTTCACTGGTGGGAGCAGGACATGTGACCACCCTTAAACTTTGCAGAGCGGGGGTGTATAATCCTTTTGCAGTGAGGAGCTGTGGGGAGGCAGTACCTCACAGATGGTAAGAGAGTAGTTTGAACTCTGATAAAATCTGCTACACTTTTTGAACTTATTATTTGTCTTCATTTCTTAGTTTGCTGTTGCTTTCCTCATATTATGTTTATTTCAGAAGGTCAAAAAACCACATTTTGTATATCACTAAGGAGTGACATGGATGTTTTCTCCATTCAGTGAAGGTACTGTCAATAAATAACTAAATCTCGGCCCCCAGATGCCATGATGAGGCTTCTCATATAGCCAACATTCCACACTGCGGAATCATCTTAGATAATTGAGGAATACAACATTTTATGAATGCAAGAACAATAAACTGAAAGCCAGTAGATAAGACTCTGGTCCCTCCACTAACCTCCACTACACAATTAAATTGGGGGCCATTTTAAGACCTTGATAAGACTTGCCATTTTTTAATATCTTTAATCAACTAAGACTCTTGCAATTGGAAGTAATGAAAAACCAAATCAAAACTGTATTAGTAAAAAAAATGAATTAATTATCTTCCCTAATTAAAAAGTCCAGGTATAGGATTGGCAGCAGGATCAGACACAGCAGGATCAGCAGCTGCCCATGGAGCCATGTGGTTGGACAAATGATAACTAATGGCTACAACAAGTCAGTGTTATCTTGCTTCTTAAACTGGCTGTCTCCTTGCATTTTCGAAAGATGACCACACAAACTTCAGATTCCAGATCTTCATAATGGCAAGCTCAGTGGAGAAAGAAAGGGCTTTTCCCCTCAACAGTAAGTTGGACAGTAGTCTTGACACTGGCTCACATTGTCACAAATTGTGTTTCTGCCTAGTTCTAGCACTAGAATTCTCTTTTGATAAAAAAAAAAAGGGAATGTAGAATTTGTGAGTATAAAGTTATTTAGCAAACAAAATCACCAGATATTCTTTAGCCATAACATGAAGGGTCAATATTAGATGATTTCAAGTCACTCTTCAAGATCAGTATTTTCAGTGTGTCCCTCTGTCATTGCATGTTGTGAGTCTCTGGGTCCCCTTTACTGGGAAGACTCACGGGGTTCCCAGGATCCTGCTGAAACTGGGAATATTATATAAACAACAAGGTTAAAACACTACAGTGTGGTTAAAACCATCATTCTGAGTGGTTTCAGTTTGTTTGCTTTGTTTGTTCTGTTTCCATCTAGAAGCAAAGCTGCAGTTTTTAAGTAATGGGATGGAGAAAATTAGTCTTTTATGCATATACCATTAATCTAGTAACCATAGCTATTAGTTGACTTTTATTATTTCTTTACATGGAAGTTTTGGTACATGCAACTTGTTAAAAATGTGTATCAAAGATGTTACTAGGTTTGTGAAAAAATACAATGTTGTTTCATAATAGAATTACATGTAATTTGTGTTTCACATTTTAATTTTACTAATTGTAATTCTTGACTTAAAATGGATAGTTAGTGTTTACATTCCTTCAATGTACATTTTAATATGTTACCATAAATTTTTCTTCTTTTGATAGAGAATTATCTATTACTTTTTCAAGTCATCATACTTATTTTTCAAGGGCTGACACTAGCTCTCATTCCACTCTGCACTGGCAATACAGAACAAAGAATAATTACCACTTTCAAAATGAGGGTACCAATTCTTGACCTGTGCATTATGACTATGACTTGAAGTGTTTGTGTTTAATGAACCTTGAAAGAATAGAAGGCTTAAATTTTCAAATAATGTGGTCCATTATTATGACATTTAAAACTTAAAATGGCAATTAAAATGGTTAGCAGCAGATATATCTACACTGTTGGGACAAAATGAACATGTGGATATGAAATAAAAAGACAATGGGTTTATGGTGATTTTAACTATTAAATTTAAGAACTTAACTATTGTTAATCAATTGAATTAACTTACTACATTTGACTATGGGTGTGCCTAGATGGCACAGTAAGTTAAGCATCTGACTCTTGGTTTCCCATAGGTGGTGATCTCAGAGCCAAGAGATACAGCCCCACAGCGAGCGCTGTGCTCAGCATGAAGTCTGCTTGGGATTCTTTCTCCCTCTGCCCCTCCTGCTAATGGTCTTTCTCCCTCTCTCAAAGAAATAATAAAATGGAACTTAAAAAAATATAAATTTGAGTGCTCGCTTCGGCAGCACATATACTAAAAAAATATAAATTTGACTATGAACCTTAACTATGAGATGGACTATTTGCTATTAACCACCTCAAGTTTCCTTTACTTGTATCTTAAAGTACGTTTTGGACTTTTTTTTTTTTTAAGCCAAACCAGTTGATTAGTGTTTTTTAAGGTGATATGAATAAGTTGTTCTTGTGATTTGATTCTCCATCTTCTCTTCACAGCCTGCCGGAGCCGACAGCATTGCCCTTAAGGAGCACCCACAATTATTTTGTCCTTGTCCAGATATTGCCCATCTCTTAAACATACCTATTATCCACTTTTCTCACCAACAAATATTCAGTGTTATCTCTGGTTCAGACTACGCGTTTGGAGAAGGGTCAGCTCATTATCTCTTGATGAGTGGTAACAGACAAGGTAAGGAATTAGAGTGTCATTCAGTAAGATAAGATACTGTGACAGAGAATGGCCAGGTAAATTAAATAGTTTTTTAGTGCTTGTGAGAGTATGAATCCTTCAATCCTTTGAAAATAGAGAAGATACATGAAATTTCAATTATAAGCATATCTCCCATGAAATGGTATGACCGTATATCCATCTTATACATTAAAGAAATGTTAAGACACCTGATAGAGGCTTTTATAATATTAAGACAATCCATTAATATAAAAATAATATTTGCAGGCTATGCCTTTCAGTTCTCAACTATTATAAACAAAGAAAACATTTCCATTAGAAAAATGTTAAGTTTTATGAGTCCATATTTGTTTTACAAAGAAATATCCCAGCCACATGACTAAATTTTTACCTTTAATCACTATTTAATATGATGACAGATGCATATACATCTATGAGAACATTTTAGTATTGAAATGAAATGAAGAAGTTATGTAGGTATTTTTGTCTAAGCCTGTACTGTCTAATATGTGTTAGAAATGTGGCTGGTCTAAATTGAAATATGTCATAGGTATAAAATAGACACCAGAGTTGCAAGTATAGAAAAAACTGTAAAATATCAATAATTTTTATATTGATCTCATGCTAAAGAGATGTAACATCTTGGATAGTTGGGGTTAGATAAAATATGTTATCATAATTAATTTCACCTGTTTCTTTTACTTTTTTGTACGTGGATGCTAGAAAATTTTACATTGAATGTAGGACTTATGCTGTATTTCTATTGGACTGCTCTGTTTCAAGCAATACAGTGTGGCATTAGCACATTGAAAATTACTTTTTTCCACTCAATTCTCATGCATGGTTCATATAATTCATGGCCTTTGTATTAAAAAATGCTTTCATATAGCTAAAGCCATTAAAATGTGTTATCATAAAGGAAAGAAAAATGAATTTTTCTCTATCATACAATTCCATAACTGACACTGAAGGCTTTTTTTGTGTAATATACCATGCATTAGAAATGTCTGGTGCAAAGCAGAAACCTTGCACAGTTGTACATTTTGTTATGATTCATTTTGACATTCCCAATTACATTTAGAAACCTTACCTACAATGTCCCTAGCAATCTTTTCAACCAGCTAAATAAATTTTGTTAAACTCAACCAAGGTATTGAACATGATTTATTTATTTAGCTGTTAACTCTAGTTTCTTTGGCATACCCCAAAATTGAACTTGCACAGAAATCCACTTGCTGTCTTATTATTAAATAGTACAGAGCCATTAAGACCCCACTTTCAAAAACACTGGGATCTTGTCTTCCTGTAGTAAAAAGAGTGTGTGAAATGATTAATTTTTGTTCAGTAAGTATTGCTTAGAAAACTGATCTTTTTATAAGCACTGGTAAAATGAAGGAAGTAATCTCTTGTTATTTCCATTATCAATCCCAGCTGTTTTTTTGTCTAATATTAAGCCTAACCAAACCCTTGAGCAAAACTAACTTCTTTTCTTAAGCTCACTTGCCAATTTTTTTTAAAGATAAACTTCTTTCTATGCATCACTTTTATCAAAATAAAGAACAACCAAATGTCAAACAATCTGTTTCTATTCTAAGAAGACTTCTATCTAGATGGAGTTTACAGTACTCAAATATAGAATAACATTTTTGGAATATCAAGTAAGGTATCTAGGTGACCTAAAAATCCACTGCATAAAAATTTCAATCATAAGTTATTTTTTAATCTCAGCCACAATAAAAATAAAAAATAAAAATGAAAGATACTCATGATTAAAGAATGTGTTTTGACAGAGAGTAAAGATAACATTGTCTAACTGCATAAAATGAGCTCTTAGGCACTTCATAGTGTAATTCCAGTTAAAGTTGCTATACATGTTCCTAAGAAGGTGGGAAAAATTGATAGTTTTAAGAAGATATTCCAGATAAAATGAAGTTAAAATCTTTCTATTTGTAACTCTCATTCTCACAAATCACACTTTTGTATAATGTTAATTTATGCCCTAAATCCTATGTATAACAACATAGATTATGAATACTCACATATTTTTACTTGTCACATCAGGAATTAGACTTTACACAATCCTGTTCACAAAAGTAATTCTATGGAGATTATTTTTTGGGTGTACCAATGAATTCTCTAAAACAGCACTTTTTTATAAGTCATGAAGTTTCATGTAATGTTTAATCAATTTTCAAAATAGTAAGTTTTTAATTGAGAGTAAAATGCATATTTACCTATTCTTTGTTATTATTAAAAATAGTAATTATCAAAATTATGTTTGTGTAATGGAGGTAGTGCATATCCTGGTATAAATATGTGTAAAAACGCCCTGGGAAAGATGTTTGTTTTTAATGCTCTAAATATGAAATAGGACATTCCTCATTCCCTTTTGTTAATTCAGATTGTCCACTCTCACACGGTGTAGTCAATGAAAGATCTCCAAGGCAGGAACAAGGAGCCGGTGGTCCACTTCACTATACTCCCTATTTAGCAATTCTGTAGCTTTGCGCAGGTCAGTTCAGCTCCGGGCAGTTAGGAAGTTAGCTTTTACTGAGTATTTGTGCACACTGAGTAATGCACTCACACCCTCCTGGAGAAACCGGGACTGCCTACAGAGCAGAGCTGAAAGCACCTGGGGCCAGAGAGGAAGCAAACAGAAACCAATTAGCTTAATAAGGCAAGGTTTTCTGGAGGATGTTACAGCTTACACCCCACTGTTCTGGCTTTTCCTTAACTATTTTGTCCTGTTTTTTGTTTGTTTGTTTTTATTTTCCCCATGAGCGAAGCATACCTAATTCCATTAAAAAAAAAAAAAAAAAGAAAAGAAATTCTCTCCTTTTATTTCTTATTCTTCTAGTATTTTGTCTCAAGTTTCCATGTATTTTTGTATATGTTATTAAAGTGTACTTTTAAGGAAACTAAATCTGGACAGTAGTTAATGGTAAAAACAGACTTTATTTGGAAACTATTGCAATAGGGGAAAAGAGACTTCATTATAGAATCGAGCTCCATTCTTAATACAGCAAGGATGAATGGAGATTTACAGCCAAGGAGCGGGGAGGGGGTTAGTGGATGGAAAGTTACTAAAAGGAGACATCAATAGCAGGGGGATTCCTGCTAAACTTATTTAACAGGATTTTTGCTAAAACTTGGGCTATGCAGCCACAGTAAGAATGGGAGACAAGGTAGAGACCTCATCAAGAAGAGGGCTCAGAGGAGCCTGAAAAAAGTTTGGCTGAGGAGGGGGTCTGTCAGTATTTATGTTGTTCTTAAATAATTAGATCTACTGGGCAAGGTAATGATCATATTATGTTAAAAAAAGTTTTATATAATTTTCTGATTATTTCATATCATCTTATTGATTGTTCTCTTCTGTCCCTAAACATGTGATTAATTCTGACATCATTCATTTGATTTGGGATTTACTGCTAGAAAGAAGCATTTCAGAAAACCCAAAAAGAACAAATTTACGTAACATATAGAGGAAATAGAAATAAATAGAGAAATAAAAAACCCTATTTATTATAGGGTTCAGGGGGGAAATGCTGCTAAAGAGAAAAAGAGTAGTAATAAACAAAATATTTTGAATAAACTACTCTGTCTAAAAACATTTTTCTAAAAAGACCTTTTCTAACGTGTTTCATCTTCTCCATGAAGGAGAAAATGATAGATGTATAACGAATTAAGTCAAAGAATGATGCCATTAAAAGGAAAACCAAAGTAAAGTTAAATCCCGGTTTTCATAGTAAGTAGCAAGCTACAAATGGTAGAAAAGCTAAATAGTAAGAAGCCAAAAAGTAGGAAAACAGGAAAAACATAAGACAAATAAAATACTAAAACAAATTATATTTGGTAATTTTAAAAGCAGATTGACCATAGATTTAAAAAATTAAAAAAAAAAACTATAGAGAAGAAATAATGCTATTGCAAAATAATAAAAGTTTTCTAATCTGAGAGTAAGTCTAAGTGTGAAAACCAAGAGTGTTTAACATGTATCTGGAAAACTATAAGAAGATATCTATACTGGGCATACCTTGGTATGAATTTTATATTATGACTTTGAAGTCAAAAATTATAAGCATCCACCTTGAAAAGAACAGCACACTATTACCAACAAACACATGAGCAAGAATCTATACCTTTGAAAACTTTTCTACTATATCAATTGCCAAAAAGCAAAAGAGCAACTTTCAAAAGGCATAGAGAAATAAAAGATTTTGTGATCAATTAGCTTAAATTCCTTATTTGAACATAACAGTAGACTTTTCTCAAGCAATTATTAAAAAATATAATATCTTTTCAAACTTGTGGGACTTCCTCTCATTATTTTTTTTTCTTATTTTACCCATGTTTACTTCCTTTATTAAATAATACTATGGCAATGATCTTTTCAAAGCAAACTCTGATACTATCCTATTCTTGGATAGAATATCTCAGTGACTTCACATTTTTCTTAGGAAAAGACTCAGCAGGTGCTCAGAAGGTACTGCATACCCAAATCCGCACCATTTCAGCTACATTCCCTGTGCTTGAGCAATTGGTTGGTCCTGTTCCTTTTTTTCTAAGTCTTTCTCATATTCATTCACCCAGTTAATTTTCTGGAGAATATTTGCACCTTTTTGCAAGCTGTTTTCATCACTTTTCTTTTAATACTCTAGTATATTTATATTCAGATAAAATTAAGAATCATTTTATTCAAAATCAAAGCACAACAAACATTTTTTAGTTGGTTTGATTGTTAGCATATTAATTCATCCAGTCATTCAGATAACATGATTTTTCTTTAAATACTAAATCTTCTTATGAAAAAGAAAGTACAGTTTTTCATCTCTTTACATCTTTCCTTCTGTTCCTGGTCATTTCCTATAGAGTAAATCTTAAGTGGTTATTCTTTATTTAGGACAAGTTATTGAATTTAACATACTAATTTATAATCAATAAACTAATGTTCTCATTGTATCATGTTTTTTTTTTTAATTTGATTATTTTGTGCTGTTCAGCTTTATCATCACATCATCTCCAAAGGTAACTAACCTTACTTTCCCTTTCTAATGTTGGCATCTATTGAACTAGTCAGATATCTTTGCCCTTTGGGCTAATAACTTGGTAGGCTTATATTTATAGACTTCAAAATATTGAACCATCCAAGCATGATTGTTATTATCTATTTTATCATGGTAGATTACTCTATTAAGATGCTATGGAATTCTACTTATAAAGTTTTATTAAGTAATCTTCCAGTGATATTCATAAATAATAGTAGTCTACCTAGACAGCTATTTTGTTGTATCATCTTCAGCAGATTTTTCTCTCAGGATTGTGATGGTTTTATAAAAAGGGAAGCTGAAAGTTTTTCTCCTATCTCTGAAACATTTTCATTATAGGTTTCAAAGAACTCATCTGGTAAGCCATCTAGGTTTGTTTCTTTGGCAGACAGTTTAATGACAACTTTGTAAGTTTTAACATGATCTTAGATTTACTAGATTTTCTGGGGTCATTTTGCTAACATGGAAGATGCTAGTGTTTGCCACCTTAACTACTATGTTCAACCTAACATTTTTCCTTATCCTAAAAATTTCAATTTTGTTAGAAAATTTACCTTCCTGGGCTCAAAGAATACTTCACTAATTCAGCCCTACCGTTTCAGAAAGATTGTATTATTGTTTAGTAAATAACCACTCTTTGTTTCTTTCCTGTCTTCTCCTCCTCCCCACCCTCCAGTAGAATAGTTCCCCTCTTCTAGTTCCCTTCTACTAGTCTACTGGTAGACTAGAGGGGGCAGGACCCCAGAAAAGAGGATTAATGCCCAGTAGAGTAAAAGCCAGCATAATACAACCATGATAAGGATGAAAATAATTTTCCCTCAGCTTTGCTGGTGACCATCACCAAAATAACAAAGAGAGAAAAGACAAGAAGGGTCAAGAAGGAGGATCCATTTCTCACTTGGAGATGAAAATATGCCCTCCTTCTTGCCCTGAGGCTCAGTCTTTCCTTAAGAACCTACCTGGAACCAAAAGAAAAAGTGGTTGCCCGGCAATATAGAGTGAGTGAGTGACACATACCAGTGACTGAGTAACACCTATTAGGGGCTAAAACTAAACAATTAGATGCCATAGTATGAGATGAAAAACTGTGGTGTCCTAGCAAAGGATTCTATACAATTAGTGTGTAAGATGGGAATGGCCACCAGAGGAGGTTGTGGACCTCTGTCCACATAAAACTTTTTAATATGGATTTTTAAGGTTTGAACTTCTGCTCACTCTGCTTTAGGTCTCATAATACCTGGGCTGACTGTTAATGCAAAATGTTGGACAAGGCAAAAGTCTTCGATCAGATGAAGATGTTAGAAAATAGATACTGATTTAGCAAGTTTGGAGGAAACTGAATTAATTCCCGAGTCCTGGGTTTCTTCTCAGGGTGGCTCCTGACAGATAAAAATTCCTGACAGATAAAAATTCCTAAAAAACTCAGAGCTAGTGTTGCCTATTAAAACAATATCCCACCCAACCTGGATCAAAATTACTAAGAACAGGAAGCTACCTCCACTCCCAGAACAAACCAACCATCCAGGCTCTCTTCTAAGCAAAAGCTCAAAATGAGCAAGAGAGTGTCCTAAGGGACAAAGGAGTTCAAAATTGGTGAATCTCTGCTATATTGGTGGGATAATTGTAATATTAAATGGAGTTAGATTCCAAACCACAGCTAGTATCTCCCTCAGAGACAGCCCTACCTTCAACACTTGCCCTTGATCTTTGCCAGTGTCGGGGAACCACTCCACACAAGGACCTGGGGTCTCTGAAATGGCCCCTTCTAGAAGACAAAGGCTCTTTTACCACCTTAACTGTAGTTTGGGCTCCAAAAAATAAATAGTGGGGGGTCTCTCTTGGACACAGATGCTCAAACCTCTCTAATCCCGGGAAGCACGTATGCTTTAAAAACCCCTTACTGGCTCCAGGATTTGATCATCTCACAATGTAGGAGTAAGATTAATTTAAGGGGTATTTATTTATTTATTTATTTAAAAAATCAGCTCAGTTTTATTAAAAGATGCTTCTGTCCTGGTGGTTTTCCCCTCCATTCCCCACTATTCATTTTCCCATTATTATTAGAATGGACCTCCTCACTCAGTAGGGAACCTCCTGGAATATATCTAAGGCTCTGTGTTTCTGGTGGATGCCACCCAATGGGAACCAGTTAACTTTTCTCTACAGGACAGGTGGTAAATATACCACAGTGTCAGCTAACTCAAGGCACTAAAGGATTTCTGCCTGCTATAGTTTAGATAACCTAACATCTCACTTTTCAATTCCCTGATGTGGCCTGTGTTTAAAGCCACTGCTAATGAGTAGAGAATAAATACAGACCACAGACAGTTAAACCAAGCTGTTGGTTTTCTTAAAAAACCTCTACCAATCATTCTCATCTTAGTGGATAATATTCAAAAAACATGGTTAGATGATTGGGAGTTATAAACTTGGATAATATGTTCTACTGAGTAAAAAATTTCATAGCATTGTCAACCACAACCTGCCTTCACTTTTGAGGGTCAACAGTATACTCTTCCTTGATTGCCTATGGAGTACTTAAATAGCCCTCTGATTGCACATCGAATTTGCTAAAACACCTAGATACCTGCCCCATACACTTCGTGAAAAACATGGTTTTGGCCTTATATTGATGACATCTTTCTCACTGCTCTCAAAAAAGAGTCTGTCTCACCATCTGTCACAACTGTGAATAAACACCTTACTAAGAGGAAGTGGACAACTATACTGGAATAAGATATAAGATCCTCTCAGTCTGTTGAGTTTGGATAGTAGTTTTTTTTTTAATTTTTATTTTTTATTTTTTATTTTTTTAATTTTTTTGGAGTGAGAGTAGGGGAGAGACAGAAAGAGGAGAAAGAGAATCTCAAGTAGGCTCCAAGCCATGGAGCCTCATGCAGGGCTTGTTTCCATGACCCTGAGATCATGACCTGAGCCAAAATCAAGGGTCTGACTCTTATATGTTGATTAACATAACCTAATTAAAAAAAAAAAAAAAAGAGAGAGAGAGAGAGAGAGAGTCTGACTCTCAACCTACCTAGCTACCCAGGAGCTCCATGGGGGATACATTTTTAATTCAGAATGGCCAACTATTCCCAATCAATTAAAAGACACACTAAGGGAGTCTACAACAGTTAGTAAGAATATTTGGTTTCTAGTTCCAATCTACCCTTCTAACTAACCTCCCACTACAATAGTATGTGTCACAGAAGGACACAATGACCTTCTAAAACAGAGGTAATTGAGACATCTGGGAAGACAGTGGTCCCCCAAATGGTCAAAAATACTGCCTATAATGTTAAGCAACCCCCCACACACATATCAAGGCATAACTACATCATATTTAAGTAAACAGTAACAGGAGAGACTAACAATGGAGATACTGCAACCTCTTTTGATGTTTATACCCTCACCAGATACATTCAATTACCAGTCTTCATAGACATAGGAACACTTTGTAAGCTATAGCAAAGGAACAACAACCTAGTACTTTCATCTTTCCCTTTACTCTTACCAAAAATCCAGAGTCTAACCATTTTTTTCCTTTGTCTTAACAAGGTCCTGTTGTGAACCACTGATGATGGGACCGTTGCCAGCCTTCATTCCCTCATCATCCAACATAAACCAAACAAGACACTAACCACTACCTGGAAAGAGAAGCATCTTCACCAGCTTCCCATGTACTCTGCTCAACAAAAGTATTATGGAACAAGTCTGGACTTGCTCCCAACACCTAGGCAGTAGAACTAATCACTCCTGACAGTATTTTGGCAACACTCAGGAGATAGTCAGATCCTCTCCTGATGGCCACAAATGATCTCTGACTTTCATTTACCATGCCCCTTCCTTATCTGAGAAGTTCTCATCTTCACTGATGTCTACTACATGTCCTGGTAATTTGGATTCTAATGTTAACAAGGCATGTCTGAAAACAACACAGTACATGTACATCACATGGAGACACACAACATAGGTCATAGCGGGGACAAAGGGAGCCATGTTGTGGGCTGTGTTGATTAATTCCACCAACATAATCACACACATCAGCCCCGAGAGTCGTACCCTTCCTCCCAAGTCTACCACACTAGAAACAGCTGTTCCTACAAAGCCAGACTCTAAGTTGCCATACCTGGTTCCTAAATGCCTTCTAAACTGTATGGGCTAACTTTTACTTCAAATCATATATAACCCACTATTATTAATTAGTGCCATTAAACAAATAGAGCAATGGGCCATTACCTAGTGAGTATCATTAAAAGATACTGTCCAGAGATAGTATACACCTTCTATCACAACCAGGATTTTCATGACCTGATCATGATCAATCAAATTAAAAACTGTAATCCAGGGTCAATGTCAACAAACCCTATAGGATTTTGGAGATAAAATTGCAGCTTTTCCTTCTCCTTAGGATGATTATAAATATAAACCCAGCCAACAATATACACCTTTATAGGTATTGAGCTCTTTTCCTACTAATTATAATGATTTCTCTTCCCTTCCAGTATAAGCCTCATTTATTTGGATGGAAAGACATTGCATTAGCCCAGTGACCAAGGGCATCTTGCCATGGACCTCCTCCCCAGGCACTTATCAATATATACAAGGAAGGCAGTGTAAACAACATAATATCACTGGCCCAAGGCGTGTCTAAAAAATACAGGGACTACAACCATCAAAGGAATTCTTCACTAGCCTAGCCTTCTCTCAATACCAATTTAAAGTTTTACATAATCCTCTATGGGAGTGGGCTTTACAACAATTGCAACATTGCCTGCCTATAGTAAACAGTCATAGCTCTTGGATGTTATAGCAAAGACAGTTCTTAGGAAAAAAAAAATATATCTGATCATACTGGAAAATCTAACTGCTCTCTGCATGGGAGTTTCTCTGCTCAAATTGGCCACTAATTGTTTATAGCTATTCAAAATTTTCTTGGCCTACCAAGACCACCATTAATAAGAATTTAGGGAAATAAACAAGGGAAATTGCCACCTGGTGTTACTCTTCAGGGGGATCCTTAAAAAAAATGAACACACTCTACCTTATAGAATACAGAAACAATTATGAATAGCCTGGAGGCAAAGCTAACCTGAGAGGAAAGTTTCTCAGTGTAGTCACACAGCCACTCCAAGGACCCACCCTGAGGCAAGATAGCTATACAACTGGCTGCCCAGGAAAGTTTTCCCCAGAACAGTAAAGATGGGGCCAGCCATTCTCCACTGGAACACAGCAATGTCAGGATGAATAGGTACAGAAATGGGCCAAATGTATCGTACAACTGATATCTGTTTTTAAAAAAAATGGGTCCACTTTGAGTATCACATGACTAAATGTCCCACCATTCAGGATCTACTTTGGTATGTGGCTAAATTAACAAAACAAAAACAGAAGGAAAACATTAGTGACATTTTTCTCAATGTGATATTTTCCTTGGTTATAATTTGCTATTGGTGGGAGAGAGAGGCCTTAGCTTAGAACACGTTTCTCAAAATTGGCACTTTTGATATGTTGGGCCAGATAAGCCTGTGTTGGGAAGGGACCATTCTGTGCATCATAAGATGTTTTAATAGCATCCCTGGTTTCTCCCCCAGTAAATGTAACTAATGTTAGATTAGTTACATAAATGTAACTCCTAGTTGTGACAATCAAAATCATCTCTAGAATTACCAGGTTGCTTAGATTTGCTATGGAGCTATGGAGCAAATCCCATGCCATCTGCTGGGCCAGAGAAGTACGCTGTATCTTTTTATCTGGTTTCCCATTCTCTCCCTGAGGCCTTTTATTCCTAATTACTGGACTCTTGTCCATTCACTAGATTATTATTGGAGAAGTGAATAAGAGGTCTTTCATTAATTGCCAAAACTTCTCTTCCCAAACTATAGTGTTAACATGAAATCAATTATCCTCTTCATTTCTCAGGGTTATAGGTTTAATTTTTCCTATGCTTGCTTATTTTAGTTTATTGTGTTTATTTTAAACAGTAAAATAGTTGCACACCTTTGTGATGTCCATACCATATTTACCAGGAAACTGAGCTTTTTTTTTTTTTTCTCCTTTTTTTTTTAGGTAGGAACTATTGCATAAAATCAATGAAATTCCTGATTTCGTCCACTTTATAGGCTAAGAAAATATTCTTTCAAAGTGCAAGCTTAACTAGAAGGTTTAAAATAATGTCATTGATAAAATTCGTTTTGTGAGTTAAGGAATTATTGCTTCAGAATGTGAGTATAACCTGAAAGATTAAAATACTGTCATTCAGTTTTTATGGATGTCATTAATCATCAGCTTTCTTCCTTTGCTCTCTTAAGAAAAGGGAGGTTTAAAATACACTTTACACAAATGCTTTTTTCCCCTAACCATTGGCAGGAAATAGGTGAAACAATATTGCTGGATTACAAAAAGGGGATTTAGTGGGCTGGTGCCTTCTTAGGGTTTTCTGCTGTGAGTGCGTGCAGCAGCACCTGGGGATTGGAGGAATAACTGGTTTGCTGGCCCTCATAAATGTAAATGAGAGGAAGAGGTAGAGCATAAAAGGGGTGAGGGTTAGAAGACCTTTGAAGAGATTAATCCACTTAAAATTTTTCCCATAGTAAAACATACGTGGAATTATATGCTATTATAACCATCTATGCTAACTCTCAACTTTGCTCTGCTTCTTGCTCATTCTTTCTGAAGAATATTGTCTAAAGTCTGTAAATGTTGAGAATGTACCTGTAGCCCATTTAGAAAACTTAACTTTCTAAATTCTTAAGTTTTTGTTGAAAGTTCCATTTGAATCATCTAGTATTATTGGATATTGTGCAATAATGTAAATTTAGCCTCTATTGCATTTTTATTTATTTATTTATTTATTTATTTTAGTATAGTTGACACACAATCTTACATTAGTTTCAGGTGTACAACATAGCGATTCAATAAGTTTATACATTCTGTTATGTACACCACATGTATAGTTACCATCTGTCCCAGTACTGTTACAGTATCATTGACTATATTCCTTATGCTGTCTTTTATCACCATGACTTACTTATTCCATAACTGAAACTCTGTATCTTCTTATTCCCTTCATCCACTTTGTCAAACCCCTATCTCTTCCCCTCTGAAAACCATCAATTTGTTCTCTATATTTTTGATTTTGTTCCTATAGTCTAATTCTGCTTTTTGTTTGTTTATTTGTTTGCTGTTGCTATTGTTGTTTAGATTCCACTGTATCAAAATAAAAAAATTTGGACAGCAAAGAAAACCATCAACAAAACAAAAACACAACCTACCAAATGGGAGAAAGTATTTGCAAATGATATATTTAGCCTCAACTTTGAAAGTAAAGGCACAGAGTCCATAGAATGCTGTCTAAATCTATGCTTAGTGTGAATCTCTTGTAACAACTGTTGATGATGCTGTGATAGGTAAAGGAGTTTTTCTTTAAAAGTGTGTCCTAGGGTGCCTGGGTGGCTCAATGGGTTAAGCCTCTCCCTTCAGCTCAGGTCATGATCCCAGGGTCCTGGGATCGAGCCCTGCATCGGACTCTCTGCTCAGCAGGGAGCCTGCTTCCCCCTCTCTCTCTCTGCCTGCCTCTCTGCCTACTGGTGATCTCTCCATCAAATAAATAAATAAAGTCTTTAAAAAAAATAAAAAATAAAAGTGTGTCTTGTGGGGGCATGATCTCAGGGTCTTTGGATAGAGCCCTGTGTGGGGATCCACACTCAGTCAGGAGTTTGCTTGAGGATTCTTTCTCTCTCTCCCTCTGCCCCTCCCCCTGCCCTCGTGCTCTCTCTCTCTAAAATAAATAAATAAATCCTAAAAAATAATAAAAAAAGAAAGAAAAAGACAAGAAAAGTGTATCCTGTGCTTTGTGTGTGAAAAGGGAGGCTGGAATAAAACTCAACTAATTTACACAGATGAGTTGTGCAAGAGATAGTCAGGCACTGGGATTTTTGGTACACAGATTTCAACTAAAGCAATGTCCAGTATTATGAAGAGTAGGCTCTAATGGACAGTTGGAAAGTCCCAAGAACTATATCGCTAGACCAAATTAATTAATATCAGAGAAGAATCAATGCAGTTGCTCCAAAAAGCTACAAATGAGAAAAATTGTCTGTTGCTTTATTTATTCTAATGAGGGATATTTTTAGTGATCTTTCCACATGTACTTTCACCCTATGTCTTAGGTTGGATTTACTAGGGAAGAGCTGAAGACAGGAGTTCAGGAGCATGTGACTAACTGAGGAGGTGCTCATTTGCAGAAACCTGTAAGGAAGTAAGGTCGGCTAGGGAAGGAGAAGGGAACAAGCAAGGATATATTCTCAGCTGCCGTCCGACATCCATGGCCTGATTCTCAGAGGGAGAGCTGAACATAAACCATATCTCCCTTGAGACAATGGGAACAGACTTATACTTCTGCCTCGCTTAGCCAGCCGTGGTGAAGTGGCAGCTGAAGGCAATTTGTTGTAGTACAGGAGCAGCAATATTTACACCAATGAGTCCAAATGGAGACTCATCCTATGTCTAGAGATAAAGAGACCTGTCTGAGGGCCCCAGCTGTTTGAATCTTCACAGTGCAGGTACCAGAGCTAAAAGTGAGTGAGCCTTCAGTGGATTCCAGCTGTCCCTGAGTTAACCAGATCTTCAAGATGCCCTCTAACCAGACGCCATGTAGAGCAGAGACAAGAAGCCCTGCCCAAGCTGCAGACCCATAAGCAAAATAAATGTGACGGTTCTTTGCAGCCACAGCAATTGGAATGCATGGATTCTGAAGTCAGTTGAAATTTCACTTCACACATAATAGGTGTGTAATAACGAGTAACAGAGTTCTCTGTGCTTTAGTAAAATCAATATTTACCTCCTATGGCTCCAGATATAGTACACAGCAAGACTTTAACCAGTATTTGAATCGGTATTGATTAACAAATTCCTCACTCTATTTGAAGGTTCTCTGAATTAACAATGGCATTTCCTTGATTTTTCATCTAACAACCTAAATACAATTTTTTTCAATTAAATATTATTATTTTTTTTTAAATGAAGGTAACTTAGGGGCATCTGGGTGGCTCAGTCAGTTGAGCATGCACCTCTTGGTTTCGGCTCAGGTCACGATCTCATGGGTTATGAGATCAGCCCCTCAGGCTCTGCATTCAGCAGAAGTCTGCTTGGAGATCCTCTCCCTCCGCCCTTACCCACCACACACATGCACTGTGCTCTCTTTCTAAGATAAATAAATAAAACTTTAAGCAAAATAAAGTGGGAACCTGGGTGGCTCAGTGGGTTAAAGCCTCTGCTTTCGGCTCAGGTCATGATCCCAGAGTTCTGGGATCGAGTCCCACATTGGGCTCTCTGCTCAGCAGGGAGCCTGCTTCCTCCTCTCTCTGCCTGCCTCTCTGCCTACTTGTGATCTCTGTCTGTCAAATAAATAAAATAAAATAAAATCTTTAAAAAAAAATAAAGTAAAATTAAAATTAAAATAACTAAGATAAATAAATAAACCTTTAAAAAATCAAATAAAATTAAAATTAAAATAAATAAAAGTAACTTCAGAGTGCCTTATGTATAATCTCAGTGGAAAATATCAAACTTGTCTCAAAAAAAAAGTAGAATTAACCAGTAGCAAAGTTTATATTGTTCATGGAACATTATCCATACCTGTATTATAGGAATTTACACAATTGTTTCAGAATAAAAATCATAGCTCACTTAACTTATATCAGGCTCATATTTTGTAAGCTTCTCTGCTAAAAATTTGCATTCATTATTTAATTTGATCTCACAGGATATCTGTCACGAATGATGAGAAATTCCATTTCACAGATAAGGAAGTGGAGGCTGCAGTTAAATAATCTAAGCAAGAGCACAATGTCTTTGTACAACAGAGTGGCAGTTTTAAGTAGGCTCTGTTTACTAAGATAACATGGTCATTTTAAAGTTTAGTGACTTCCTCCTGAGTTAAACTCACAATTCCAAAATAGATGTTCACTGAGTCAGGTATTAGCTCTCAAACAACCGCAAGTTTCAATTTTTTCCTCCTACTCACCTTTATTGGAAGAATCAGTAGATCTCAAACTTGAAAAAGAGCAATTACAGAACAGGGGTAGAGGACAATCAAAGCCATTTTGTGCTACTCCTGGGGTAAGGCAGAACTAAGAATACAATTTCAACTGAACATAAAGAATTTTCCAATAATCATTGCTGCACAGGATTGCAAGGACCTGATTTTGAAAGAAGCAACTTCAGGAAATATATTTAGTCTAAGTTTCATGAGACCTTCTTGTGAAATCCGAATATATTATCTTCTTTTTTAAAGTATAATTGACGTAAAATTGGATTAGTTTCAGGCATATAACATAATGATTAGACCCTTGTATATGTTGCCAAATAATCATACAAATATATGTGCTCCTTTATGGGTGATCCCACTGAGCTACGGTGAGGCCAAGGGAAAACACAGAGATGGAGTCCCCTGGCCCACATTCCTTGAGATCACTTCTATAGCCTCTGGATGTGCGGTAATCCTGAAGAGTGCCCCTTGGGCTAAAACTCCAGGATAAATAGATAGCTGTCACTCATAATACTAAGGGCACATTTCATTCTGCTGTCTGTATGCTACTTTGGGGGTAGCAGAATTCTAAGAACTATCTCTCCATCTGTTTCAATCCCATAGGTCCCAGAATACAATCCTCCCTGGCCACCAGGGCCAGACATTCAAGAGGTATCTCTTGTGTGAGCTCCATATGCTTATTGGCTTTTTGGGGGCCATGAAGGTGGCTTGGGGATAGGGCACTTGGCTGCCTGGCTCTGATGGGGCCATGGAGGTAGCACAGGTTTTTGTCGTTGTTATTGCATTGTTGTTCTTAGCTGACTGGGCTAAGGTATCAGGCATGATGCAGAGATACCATGTATAGCGTTATAGGCTGTCCAGCAGCCTCTAGGGTGACCCGGGTGCTTCCCAGTCCGGGTGACCCTCAGCACACAGGGACCCAGTTGATCCTCCATTGGTGGGCAATAAAGTTAGGAACAGAAGGAGCCAGCAGAAGATGCACATGGAACTGGGCAGAGCTGAAAGACTGCTGACAGAGGTAGTAAGCAGGAGGCAGTGAGGAAGGGAGAGAGGAGTTTTTAGTAAAGCAGCCCCAGGAGAAGTGGGTCTGGGAAGAAGTGGGGTCATATCTCAGAGGGGCGACACAATGTGAGCTACTTTGTCAGAGCTGCCTTTGTGTGAATAGAGAGGGGCAGTGATGGGATCCCCCAGAGCCCAGTTGTGGGCAGATGTTGCCGCTCACTCTGAAATTTAGCCAGAAAGTAGCAACAGGAATCTCTGCCAAGGGTGTTGCTTTTTGTTTATTGACCAGACACAGTGACCTTGGTTTCTGGACATAAGGTCAGCATGAGAGAGCCTGTCCTGGGACTGGGCAAGAGCTCAGAAAAATCAGCCAGAAACTAGTGCTAGCAGGTTGGAGGGACAGTGAAAAAATGGAGCCCACCAGCAATGATCCTAATAAGGTAGAGGGAGAACACAAAAATGATGTCTGCCAGTACTGTGCCTTCATTCCCAGAGAGAGTCCCAATAGGTTCCTGTCCCTACAACAAAGCCTTTATGATTAGCAAATAAATCTTTACATATGGTCTAGGCATTTTTCAAACTCTTCCTTTTGGTGCTGGGTCCCAGGCAAGAAAATCTGCACACTAGGACTTTAGGAGAGCAGACTGTCCATTTCCTACAGATATGGGTCTCCTAGACATAGCCCTGTTGCTTTTCCAAACCAGAGGTTTGAGTGGCTTGTCTCTCTGGTACAGGTCCCAAGAGCTGACGTGCCTGACAGGGAACATAAACTCCTTGCTCATCAGGGAGAAACTCTGTATTTGTGAGATGCCTCCCAGTTGTGAGTCATTGTGCAGGGTGTGGGGTTTTAGAGTGAGACATGTCTCTGCTTCTCCTACCCATCTCAACATGGCCCCTTTATCCTTTGTTATGAAGTTGCTATTCAGTTAGTTTTCAGGTCACTTTTAAGAAATTTATTTCATTTGTAGCTGTAGATTTGTTGTGTTCATGGGAGGAGGTGATTTCTAGATCTTCCTATACCACCATCTTTAACCTTCCCCTACTTGTAGTCTTTCTGTCTCAAGGTATTTATGTTTTCAATTTCAGGTTAACAGAAGGTTAGTGTCAAAGACTTGCCAAAAAGTGTATCACTGATTATTGGAATCATTTTAATATTATTTTAACTTAGATCTATTACTATTAAATACATAATATACATATGTATACCTATGCCTATTAAAGACATAACAAAATGTGACCCCTCATTCCATAATACTCTTATGTACATGCATTTGTTATTTTGTAATAAACTAGGAAACTCTACTATTTTTTATACTGAATCTCAGAATTTTATCAGAAACCTATATCTACATACGAATTTTTTTTTAAACTTCTAAGACCTACCAACTTTTTACACTAGACCCTTTTAACATTAAAGAGATCACGTTGATATTTTCAGAGGCAGCCAATAAATGTCTTTTCCAGTCTGACACCAGTAATAACTCTCCAGGTTTTAGTTTAGAGACAAGTTTATCAGGTTGGCTTGCCATCCTTGAAAATAGGCCGTTAAAGTGAAAAATCTGAAGGACCTTTATAGCCCCACTCCCCTCAATTGCTTTACACTAATATTAATCCTGTTTTAATTCAATACATTTAAAACTTCCCATGTACATGATTTGTTCACCAAATTGCAATCCTTTCTAGGCTGCCAAGACAGCCACAATTCAGAGACCAGAACCAAGCAATTGAGGCCATTTTGTCACAAAATAAGATCTGGAAAAAAATCCAACTAATGGATACCCCATGATACATATATTCTAAATATATATATATATATATATATATATATATTTAGAAGTTTAATAGTTATCTTCTACTTTATGGACTTCTGCACAGTACTGCTAGCCATAATAAATTTAGATAAAAGGCAGCCAGACATAACATTCCTAGAGAACTACCCACAGAACTCCTATAATCTATAGTTACCAGCTGAGCATACAAGTAGGCTATTAGGCATGATCTCTACGACTTTGAGTTAAGTGCCTACAGAACCTCAGATTAATGGATGGGGAGTTTAGCATTTGGCTGCATTTTATAAAGTGCTACAGTATTAGAGGCTTGATGATGAACTTTAAAAAAAATTCTGATGTGTATTTTTAGTCTACCCAACACACACACACACACACACACACACAAAATCAGAAAAATTCAGTGGAAGGACAGTATGTTGACCATTTTCTAATACTCAGGAGGATTCTCCAAAGTCCCTGGCATAATTCCTTTCATTGTGGTCGACTGACAGGTATTTCAATTAGGCGCCTTTGGATTCTTCACAATTGTTTGCTAGGAAAGGGGACATTTGGAAACTGGCATTCTAATTATGTATCTAACAGTGCTTTAAAAATATGTACACTTCATTCAATCTCTCTGAGGTTTACTTTCTTTATGTGTCAAATTAGAAGGATAGTCAAAGTGACCTTTATTGTGCTCTCCATTTCTATTAACCATGGATGTGTGTGTTTATACACAAACACAGGTATATACTCATGCCCCTATAATTAGCCTTAAAAATATTTCAAAAAGAAAATTAAAGAAGTATGCTTTAATATATTGCTATCTTAAAAAAAATAAAAGTTAAAGTAGGATTGAACCATGAAAAAAGTGATCTGAGAGGTTGGGCAAAGCTAACATGGAAAAGAACAAAAAGAGACAATTGGTTGTCTTACATTGATATCTTTCTTAAAACAATGGGATAAAAGAAACTGAAATATTTAAAATGTATGTCTTATAGACTGTCAGTATTCCTTAAGAATCTAGGTTATGAATGACTACATAGAATATGTAATTTTTCAGGGGAAAGAATGAATCTGGCATTTGGTGACTTATTCTTATTTTAGATTGTATTTCTTTAAATTAAAAATCAAAGGAAGGAGCAGACACGAAAGGCTTGTTACATTTCACCCGGGCTTCCCTCTTATGCATGGTGATGGATTGGAAATGTAATATCTCAGTTACCTTGTCTCCTATCTTCATGTTACATATTAAACTGCTTCTTGTTTGATCATCATGACACAAAAGTTAAACGTAAATACATAAATAACTACATTAAATTAATATTAACAGTAAATGATCAGTAATTTATATAGTAAGACACACATGTAAAGAAAGGAAAAAAATAGAAAGAAAACGAGGTAGACACTTTTCTTTTTAAATCCCAACAAAGTACTCTCAAATATAAATAAGATGACATAATAATGATAAATTAATAATGAAATTATATTTATAAAATTTATATTTTATATATAAATAACAAAAAAGATTACATATGCACATATAATACACAACTGAATATGAGTACAGTTTTACAAAATGTATTCTGAAACTGTGTTCTGGACAACAATGTGAGTTTTTAGGCATTATTTCTATCTGTCAGCATGGATGCTGAAATAAATGTTCTCCCTCACACCCTTGAGTTACAAGGCTCTTGACTGACTGAAGGACTGCTGAGCAGCACACCCAGACCTTTCCTTCTACCCAACCATTTCCTGGTGTCAGTGAGAAGTTGGAGTAACTGGGTTGGCCTAAATAATGATAAGTCTGGATATGCAGACTTAAGACATAAAAAATGAGTTAAATGAAGAGAATATTAGAAGTGTTATGAGTATTTTCTTTCCTCTAGATTGTGGGCCTTTTTATTTTTTTATTATTTTTTATTTTTTTTTAAGATTTTATTTATTTATTTGACAGAGAGAGCGAGAGAGAAAAAGAGAGATCACAAGTACACAGAGAGGCAGGCAGAGAGAGGAGGAAGCAGGCTCCCTGCTAAGCAGAGAGCCGGACGTGGGGCTCGATCCCAGGACCCTGAGATCATGACCTGAGCCGAAGGCAGAGGCTTAACCCACTGAGCCACCCAGGCGCCCCTGTGGGCCTTTTTAAATAAAGCAAATACCCACCCAAAATTTAAAAAAAAAAATAGAGAGGTAAACTTAAACATATTTGATAAAATAATTCCTATTTATGACTAAGTACCTTAAGTTCGATCTTTGGAGATGACTAAGAAAGAACAGCCTTTCTCAGATTCCAGCTCTGATCACAGGATAAAGCATATATCTACATGCCTAATATAAATGCATATGTACTCATGACTTCTGTAAAGTAAAATGTGAGCTCTCACTGCTAAGGAGGCTGCTAATATACATGTGCTAAAAAGGAGAAGGTGAATATTCTCGCACTAACATCACGAGCAGTCATGTGGGCTTAGTAGAAGACAAATTTCTTCATTTAGGGAATTTTACATTTTAGGGAATTTCAGCCTAAGTCTCAAGAACAAATAATAGACAAGATTTTTATTCTCCAGTTCTTGTGTTACATCAAATAACAGTTAAGCATATTTTGAATTATGAGATTATGATATTATGTAAAGAGTTCCACTGGCCACAGAATCCACTTGTTTTTACTACAACAGACTTTGCTTTAGTGCCCTAACTTAAAAGAGCTTGCTAAGTACCCAGTATCAATCGTCATTCCCAACCATTTCAGTTGTGAACATTGTTTAGATGGGAGGATGGGTGAGGAGAGATGAGATTTAGAATTTTTAGGATCACAATAAGGTTTCCAGAGAAACAACGGAGGAGTAGAGATATTTTTAAGTGTTATATTTGAATATGTATTCCCTAGAATGCATCCTTTGTTTGTGGCTTTTATCCTGTACAAATCAGATCCATGTTGGGTGTAGTCATATCGCTCTGAGACAGGTTTAATCTCTGTACAAGGAAGAGATTACCTGTACAATATCTAATATTTATTCTAGCTCTGACATTCTGGTATAGAATCAAGACACACAATCCAAAAAGCAAATAAACTATCTATTCTTGTGACAACGTATGACCTCCATTTCTGTGCATGTAAAAATTCCTGTTATGTCCAAAATAAGATACTGAGATTCCTCTTCCCAGAGCTATCTCCTAAAGGAAAAAGTATGAATCACCAAACACATGATCTTTCTCCAGATCCTGAACCTAATTCTCAAAGGTAATTTCTTTATCTATACAGTCTTTTATTTTCTTTCTTTCTTTCTTTCTTTCTTTCTTTCTTTCTTTCTTTCTTTCTTTCTTTCTTTCTTTCTTTTTTTAAAGATTTTCTTTATTTATTTGACAGATGGAGATCACCAGTAGGCAGAGAAGCAGGCAGAGAGAGAGGAGGAAGCAGGCTCCCTGCTGAGCAGAGAGCCTGATGCGGGGCTCGATCCCAGGACCCTGTGATCATGACCTGAGCCAAAGGCAGAGGCTTTAACCCACTGAGCCACCCAGGTGCCCCTGTACAGTCTTTTCTGAAGAAAGTCCTTTAACTGCATTAATATTTCTTGTTCTACTTCTGCTCACAAATTTACAGATTTCTAGCTCCTTAGCTAAAATTTTAGTATCTGCATGGAAAATATTGTACTTTTTCTTGGCAAAAATAGTATATGGAAAATATTCCCACTGTCAGCTAAAATGAAAACATGAAACATCAAAAATCAAAATAGCAAATCTGTACACTTACCTTAATTTTAAAATTATAATTTATTTCAGATATAGACCAAAGATCCTTCAGATAAATGAACCTCCAGATTTAAAAAAATCCTGTGTATAAAAAGTATACTTAGAAATTCTAACACTTGTTTGATTTATATTTAAGTTTTTATCCAGAAAACTTCTAGTAGTATTTTAGTTAAAGTAAGCATTAATAAATACCATAAAGAACAAATAGAAATTCTTTAGAGTGTTCATAATATAACATTCATGGATATTAAAATTTATATATTAATAGCTGAATCAACCCATGTTTATTAAGCACCCATTTATTTTATTTTATTCTAAGCCATTTGTTATTTTTTTAAGACTTTATTTATTTATTTGTCAAAGAGACAGAGCACAAGTTGGGGAGGAGCAGAGGGGGAAGCAGGATCCCCACTGCACAAGGAGTTGGATGTGGGGCCTCGATCCCAGGACCCTGGGACAATGACCTGGGCCAAAGGCAGATGCTTAACCACTGAGCCACTCAGGATGCCCCTATTTTAAGACTTATTTTGGGTAATTTATTTCTGTTAGTTTTAATTTTTTATTGTTTAAGTTGAATAAATGAACCAAGTAACTTTTGCACTGTATATCATCTGAATGTAGAATTTTTTTGTAAACATGAAGCACATTTGCTTGAGCTTTTCAGTTTGGACATATGGTGTGTTTTTCTCATTTGTGAATTTAGTCTGATTTCATTCATTCTCTTCTAAAAGTATCATTTTTGAGGGTGCCTTGGTAGCTCAGTGGGTTGAGCATTGGACTCTTGATTTCATCATAAGACATGGTCTCAGGCTGCTGAGATCCAGCCCATGTCAGGCTCCGCCCTTAGCCGGAAGTCTGTTTTTCTCCTTCTCCCTCTCCCGCTGTTCCTCCCCACCACCTCTTTCTCTAAAATAAATAAATAAAATCTTTTAAAGTGAAGTATCATTTTCTTTTTTTCTTAATTTGATAAGGTTTTTATTTTTTTTATTTTTTTATTTTTATTTATTTATTTTTAATAAACATATAATGTATTTTTATCCCCAGGGGTACAGGTCTGTGAATCGTCAGGTTTACACATTTCACAGCACTCATCATAGCCCACACCCTCCCCAATGTCCATTTCCCCACCACCCTCTCCCGTCCCCCCTCCCCCCCGCAAACCTCAGTCTGTTTCTTGAGATTGAGTCTTTTATGGTTTGTCTCCCTCCCAATCCCATCTTTTCATTTTTTCTTTTCCTACCTCCCCCCAACCCTCCCCCCCGCCTTGCATCTCCACTTCCTCATATCAAAGAAATCATATGATAGTCGTCTTTCTCCGATTGACTTATTTCGATAAGCATGATACCCTCTAGTTCCATCCACGTCGTCGCAAATGGCAAGATTTCATGTCTTTTGACGGCTGCATAGTATTCCATTGTGTATATATACCACTTCTTCTTTATCCATTCATCTGTTGATGGACATCAAGGCTCTTTCCACAGTTTGGCTATTGTGGACATTGCTGCTATAAACATTCGGGTGCACGTGCCCCTTCTGAGCACCACGTTTGTATCTTTAGGATATATACCCAGGAGTGCAATTGCTGGGTCGTAGGGTAGCTCTATTTTCAGTATTTTGAGGAACCTCCACACTGTTTTCCAGAGTGGTTGCACCAGCTTGCATTCCCACCAGCAGTGTAGGAGGGTTCCCCTCTCTCCGCATCCTCGCCAGCATCTGTCATTTCTTGACTTGTTAATTTTAGCCATTCTGACTGGTGTGAGGTGGTATCTCATTGTGGTTTTGATTTGTATTTCCCTGATGCCGAGTGATGTGGAGCATTTTTTCATGTGTCTGTTGGCCATCTGGATGTCTTCTTTGCAGAAATGTCTGTTCATGTCCTCTGCCCATTTCTTGACTGGATTATTTGTTCTTTGGGTATTGAGTTTGATAAGCTCTTTATAGATTTTGGATACTAGCCCTTTATCTGATATGTCGTTTGCAAATATCTTCTCCCATTCTGTCAGTTGTCTTTTGGTTTTGTTAACTGTTTCCTTTGCTGTGCAAAAGCTTTTGATCTTGATGAAACCCCAATAGTTCATTTTTGCCCTTGCTTCTGTTGCCTTTGGCGATGTTCCTAGGAAGAAGTTGCTGCGGTTGAGGTCAAAGAGGTTGCTGCCTGCATTCTCCTCAAGGATTTTGATAGATTCCTTTCTCACACTGAAGTCCTTCATCCATTTTGAGTCTATTTTCGGGTGTGGTGTAAGGAAATAGTCCAATTTCATTTTTCTGCATGTGGCTGTCCAATTTTCCCAGCACCATTTGTTGAAGAGGCTGTCTTTTTTCCATTGGATATTCTTTCCTGCTTTGTCGAAGATTAGTTGACCATAGAGTTGAGGGTCTATTTCTGCGCTCTCTATTCTGTTCCATTGGTCTATATGTCTGTTTTTGTGCCAGTACCATACTGTCTTGATGATGACAGCTTTGTAATAGAGCTTGAAGTCTGGAATTGTGATGCCATCGACTTTGGCTTTCTTTTTCAATATTCCTTTGGCTATTTGAGGTCTTTTCTGGTTCCATATAAATTTTAGGATTATTTGTTCTATTTCTTTAAAAAAAATGGATGGGATTTTGATAGGGATTGCATTAAATGTGTAGATTAGTTTAGGTAGAATAGACATTTTCACAATATTTGTTCTTCCAATCCATGAGCATGGAATATTTTTCCATTTCTTTGTGTCTTCCTCAATTTCTTTCATGAGTACCTTATAGTTTTCTGAGTATAGATTCTTTGCCTCTTTGGTTAGATTTATTCCTAGGTATCTTATGGTTTTGGGTGCGATTGTAAATGGGACTGACTCAATTTCTCTTTCTTCTGTCTTGTTGTTAGTGTAAAGAAATGCAACTGATTTCTGTGCATTGACTTTATATCCTGACACTTTACTGAATTCCTGTACAAGTTCTAGCAGTTTTGGAGTGGAGCCTTTTGGGTTTTCCACATATAGTATCATATCATCTGCAAAGAGTGATAGTTTGACTTCTTCTTTGCCAATTTGGATGCCTTTAATTTCTTTTTGTTGTCTGATTGCTGAGGCTAGGACTTCTAGTACTATGTTGAACAGCAGTGGTGATAACAGACATCCCTGCCGTGTTCCTGACCTTAGCGGAAAAGCTTTCAGTTTTTCTCCATTGAGAATGATATTTGCGGTGGGTTTTTCATAGATGGCTTTGATAATATTGAGGTATGTGCCTTCTATCCCTACACTTTGAAGAGTTTTAATCAGGAAGGGATGCTGCACTTTGTCAAATGCTTTTTCAGCATCTATTGAGAGTATCATATGGTTCTTACTCTTTCTTTTATTAATGTATTGTATCACATTGATGGATTTGCAGATGTTGAACCAACCTTGCAGCCCTGGAATAAATCCCACTTGGTCGTGGTGAATAATCCTTTTAATGTACTGTTGGATCCTATTGGCCAGTATTTTGGTGAGAATTTTCGCATCTGTGTTCATCAAGTGTATTGGTCTGTAATTCTCTTTTTTGGTGGGATCCTTGTCTGGTTTGGGGATCAAGGTGATGCTGGCCTCATAGAATGAGTTTGGAAGTTTTCCTTCCATTTCTATTTTTTGGAACAGTTTCAGGAGAATAGGAATTAATTCTTCTTTAAATGTTTGGTAGAATTCCCCTGGGAAGCCATCTGGTCCTGGACTTTGGTTTGTTTGGAGATTTTTGATGACTGTTTCAATCTCCTTACTGGTTATGGGTCTGTTCAGGTTATCTCTTTCTTCCTGGTTCAGTTGTGGTAGTTTATACGTCTCTAGAAATGTATCCATTTCTTCCAGATTGTCAAATTTGTTGCCATAGAGTTGCTCGTAGTATGTTCTTATAATTGTTTGTATTTCTTTGGTGTTGGTTGTGATCTCTCCTCTTTCATTCATGATTTTATTTATTTGCATCCTTTCTCTTTTCTTTTTGATAAGTCTGGCCAGGGGTTTATCAATCTTATTAATTCTTTCAAAGAACCAGCTCCTAGTTTTGTTGATTTGTTCTATTTTTTTTTTAGTTACTATTTCATTGATTTCTGCTCTGATCTTTATGATTTCTCTTCTCCTGCTGGGTTTAGGCTTTCTTTGTTGTTCTCTCTCCAGCTCCTTTAGGTGTAGGGTTAGGTTGTGTATTTGAGACCTTTCTTGTTTCTTAAGAAAGGCTTGCATCGCTATATATTTTCCTCTCAGGACTGCCTTTGTTGTGTCCCACAGATTTTGAACTGTTGTGTTTTCATTATCATTTGTTTCCATGAATTTTTTCAATTCTTCTTTAATTTCCTGGTTGACCCATTCATTTTTTAGAAGGATGCTGTTTAGTCTCCATGTATTTGTGTTCTTTCCAAATTTCCTCTTGTGATTGAATTCGAGCTTCAGAGCATTGTGGTCTGAAAATATGCAGGGAATGATCTCAATCTTTTGGTACTGATTGAGACCTGATTTATGACCCAAGATGTGGTCTATTCTGGAGAATGTTCCATGTGCACTAGAGAAGAATGTATATTCAGTTGCTTTGAGATGGAATGTTCTGAATATATCTGTGATGTCCATCTGGTCCAGTGTGTCATTTAAGGCCTTTATTTCCTTGTTGATCTTTTGCTTAGATGATCTGTCCATTTCAGTGAGGGGAGTGTTAAAGTCCCCTTCTATTATTGTATTACTGTCGATGTATTTCTTTGATTTTGTTATTAATTGGTTTATATAGTTGGCTGCTCCCATATTAGGGGCATAGATATTTAAGATTGTTAGGTCTTCTTGTTGGACAGACCCTTTGAGTATGATATAGTGTCCTTCCTCATCTCTTATTATAGTCTTCGGCTTAAAATCTAATTGATCTGATATAAGGATTGCCACCCCAGCTTTCTTCTGATGTCCATTAGCATGGTACATTGTTTTCCACCCCTTCACATTAAATCTGGAGGTGTCTTCGGGTCTAAAATGAGTTTCTTGTAGGCAGCATATAGATGGGTTTTGTTTTTTTATCCATTCTGATACCCTGTATCTTTTGATTGGGGCATTGAGCCCATTAACATTCAGGGTAACTATTGAAAGATGTGAATTTAGTGCCATTGTATTGCCTGTAAGGTGACTGTTACTGTATATTGTCTCTGTTTCTTTCTGATCTACTACTTTTAGGGTCTCTCTTTGCTTAGAGGACCCCTTTCAATATTTCCTGTAGAGCTGGTTTGGTGTTTGCAAATTCTTTCAGCTTTTGTTTGTCCTGGAAGCTCTTTATCTCTCCTTCTATTTTCAATGATAGCCTAGCCGGATATAGTATTCTTGGCTGCATGTTTTTCTCGTTTAGTGCTCTGAATATATCATGCCAGTTCTTTCTGGCCTGCCAGGTCTCTGTGGATAGGTCCGCTGCCAATCTAATGTTTTTACCCTTGTATGTTACAGACTTCTTTTCCGGGGCTGCTTTCAGGATTTTCTCTTTGTCGCTAAGACTTGTAAATTTTACTATCAGGTGACGAGGTGTGGACCTATTTTTATTGATTTTGAGGGGCGTTCTTAGCATTTCCTGGATTTTGATGTTTGTTCCCTTTGCCATATTAGGGAAATTCTCTCCATAATTGTCTCCAATAGACCTTCTGCTCCCCTCTCTCTTTCTTCTTCTTCTGGAATCCCAATTATTCTAATGTTGTGTCGTCTTATGGTGTCACTTATCTCTCGAATTCTCTCCCCGTGGTCCAGTATTTGTTTGTCTCTCTTTTGCTCAGCTTCTTTATTCTCTGTCATTTGGTCTTCTATGTCACTAATTCTTTCTTCTGCCTCATTTATCCTGGCAGTGAGAGCTTCCATTTTTGATTGCACCTCATGAATAGCTTTTTTGATTTCAACTTGGTTAGATTTTAGTTCTTTTATTTCTCCAGAAAGGGCTTTTATCTCTCCGTTGAGGGTTTCTCTAATATCTTCTATGCCTTTTTCGAGCCCGGCTAGAATCTTGAGAATTGTCATTCTGAACTCTAGATCTGTCATGTTACCTATGTCCGTATTGATTAGGTCTCCAGCCTTTGGTATGGCCTCTTGTTCTTTTTTTTGAGGTGAGTTTTTCCACCTTGTCATTTTGTCCAGATAAGATTTGCTTTCTCCTGCTATGGAATTCCGCTGTTCTTGGTGACTGAAGTTGGTTTTGGATGGGTTTCTTGTTGATCTTCTGGGGGAGGGGCCTGTTGTAGTGATTCTCAAGTATCTTTGCCACAGGCGGAATTGAACCGCCCTTGCCAGGAGCCAGGCTAAGTAATCCGCTAGGGTTTGCTTTTGGGAGCTTTTGTTCCCTGAGCGCCTTCCGTAGAGTTCTGGAGGACGGGAATGAAGATGGCGGCCTCCCAATCTCTCGGCCCGGAGGAGCCGAGAGCTTGGGGTTCCGCTTCTCAGTGTGCTCTCAGAGCAAAGCGCCCAACAGCCCCGCCTCCCTGGCTTGCGGTCGTGCCTCGAGGAAAGCAGTCGATTGCTGGAGCTGGAGAAAAGCACTGGGTCGCTTTCGTCTCCGTGGCCTCCGGCCGCGCTCCGAGCCCACCCAGCCTGCGACCGGCACAAGGTAACCCCGGGCTTAGAGCTCGCTCCTCGGCTTTGTCGCTGTAGCCGGCTTCCCCGCTCTAATACCTGCGAGCTCTGCGGCACTCAGACACCCCCAGTCCTTCTGTGACCCCGCGGGACCTGGGGTTATGCTGACCCCGCCTGGGTTTCCCCCCGGTTTAGCCTCTGGAGCGATGTCTCCCAGTGGAGCCGACTTTTAAAAGTCCCGATTTTGTGCTCCATTGCTCCTCCGCTTGCCAGGTGCCGGCCCCTCCCCCCGGGGTCTATCTTCCCGTTGCTTTGGATTCACTTCTCCGCAGGTCCTACCTTTCAGAAAGTAATCGATTTTTTGTTTCTGGAATTGTTGCTCTTCTTCTCTTCGATTTCCCGTTGGATTTGTAGGTGTTCACAATGGTTAGATAAGCTATCTAGCTGATCTCCTGCTACCCGATGTCGTCTCAGCCTGTTACTTCTCCGCCATCTTCTCTCCAACCCTGAAGTATCATTTTCATACAAACAAACAAATAAATAAATAAGTCATCTTCAGTAAGACGCAAGCCTGAACAGAGTTTGGGGTAGTAGAACATTAAGATGTTTGAACAGAAGCTACATGGCTTCAATTCAGAATTTGATTCTGTTCTATGAGATGGTCAGGGCCTGGGCCATTACTAAATAGTTTTTTCTCTTACTTTCTTCTGCTGTCAAGGACGTTTAAAAATTATATTAGAGAATGACCACCATCATTTTTTAAGGAACACTATAGTGTCAGTTATTTTAATTTATTGGTGAAAGGAAAATTTCAAAGGACAGTTTGGAGGAACACTTGTGAATTAATTTGCCTTTTTCCAGGTCCCACCAATTGCCTCTCTATCAACACCTAGGTGCTGAAAATTTCCATAGAACTCTGGTCTCTGACAACCGTAGTCATTGCAAATATCTGATGTATTAGGTTTGCTAATAGTAACGGAAGGTACTACTTCTCTGGGGAATTTGTACATTAGTGAACTAATGTCATAACTTTGGCCTTGGGATGGGTTGGCAAGAGCTATCTTTTCTTGTGAAAAATGTCCAGTCACATATGTGAGGTAAGTCTCTTGACTGGTCAAATTTAGGGCTAGAAAAACAATGACAAAAAATTGTGAATTAAATGTGTTTACAAGCTTAAAAACAGGATCATTTTATTACCTCTCTTGACATTAGACCCTTTGTTTATAATGAATATCTTGGGTAGAAAAACAGATGACTTGCCTATTTCTGATGATACACACACACACACATATACACAGATACATTGCATCAGAAATAGATGATATATGTGTACATATATATACACACAGAAATATATTTTATGTGTATACTTACACATATATATTTAATATATTTTGTATATGTTCATGTATATGTATACATATAAAATCCAGAAATATTTATACACAATGTATACATATGCAAAATATATAACATATACATAAACAAAATTCAGAAATAAACAATATATACATATCCTATACACACACACACACACACACACACACACATATATATATATTTCTGAATTTTTGGTCTTATTTCCTTCAAGTGTATAAAGGTGGTATGTGAGGAGTGATCCATCTACTGATCCATCTATTGGCATTAACAACTTGGTGCAAATCATATTTTTTTCTTTTCCAAGTACCCCATCTGACCTTAGTGACAACTCATTTTAAAAAATGATGAGCATTATGCTGTGTTTCTTATTAGAAGTATGGATGCAAGAAGCATATTACAAAGGATGAAAAATGTAACTACACTTGCAATCTATTTCTTATGTAGGTCATTCTCTTTGATCCTCACTTGAAAGCATTACCATTTTCAGGAGATGTTACAAAATAATAAAAAGCAATTACCACCACATCTCAGTTAGAGGAGCTTTTAGTATTAAGGGTTCATCACATTTTTCACTCTTCCTCTTTTCCCATCTGAAAAACAGTGTTACATAGTTTCAGGCCAACAAGTTGAGACTTTACTTTTCCATTAGGATTTTTTCTTTAGCCTTAAAAAAATTCAACTCGTGAGTAGTGCTTTTTCAGAGTGCTAAAAAATAAAGGAAAAATGGCTATTCTTTTACTGAACAAGAAACTGTAGTTATGAGATGCTAAGTCTTTTAATATGATCACTGAATATGAAAACGATGTCACTGCTTCAGTGAAATACTTTACCTTATTCACAATAGTTTTTCAGTACAAAAATTTTCGTGAAATTTGAAATTCAGCAGGTTTAGACCATAATAAGACCCAAACACTACTTTTTATAATCTTAACTTTCAAAATAATTTGTACTGAATTTTATTAATTTATTCTCTTGGTGAGACAGGACATTATTATTAACATTTTATCAATATAGAAGTGGAGACAGCAGTGATAAAAATTTTCAAAGTCACCAAGTTGGAGTTGGTGGGAGAATTGAAATTAAAGTTTTGTCTCTTGGACCGTAAACCTCTAAGTAAACTATTAATGCCAAGAAAATATAATCACTCATCTAGGTTAGCTATAATTTTCTCAGATACTAATTACAACAGATTTGTATTTAACCATGTATTTTACAATTTCTAAGGCCTTGCTGTTTCTTCAGACTTGAGACTTCTTTTAAAAATCTGATGAACATCTGAAAATCTTATTGACTTAATTCCTTTAAAATAAATCACAAGAAGGAAAAAAAAGAAAAGAGATTTGACAGATTATGCCTTTTCCCAAAAATACTTTTAATTGTTAAGGTCTAATTATTTGATTCTACTTTCTAATAGTAATGAACTGACTATAAGTATTTTTCATATAGAATGAATCATAACTAATTCATATTTTAAGCTGGATTATGCTAATGTTTAATGCATATGATTTGAAATATTACACTTGGAAGAAATCCAGCTATACTATTCATTAGTGTGTCCAGTTTAGGATAAGTTTCATTAATTTCTATGTTTTCTTGTCCTCATCTCATACTTGGTAAAATATCACAGAGCAGTCCTTAATACTGCTCAATAATATTTTTTTTCCCTTTTTCACTAGGGCAGATTGACAATTTCCTTAGTAACTGATCACTTTACTATTACATTTTTTAAAGGATTTTAATTTCAAGTGATTATGTTCAATGTTGATTTCATCCCTGAAATATTGAATGTGATGTTAGTGCCTATAGCCTTTTCTGGCATATAGACAGTACTCAATTTTCTGTACACCTCAACCAGTAATATGACCCTAAAGATGACAACACATTATTTGTCTCTTCTTTTTCCTCTTTAAAATTAAACAACTGTTACAGTTATTCCCAGGGTCACCATTAAAGTGCTACTGAAATAGAATCAAAATGGCCAACTGACCTAATCATAATAGGCTTTACTATGTTTTCGTCCTCAGATATGCCATGCATTGGCCTTAGAAAATTAAAAATATCAAAATGAAAAATAGAGGAGGCTTTATCCACAAACTGTCAGATTTACATTTTCATAAATCAGTAGTAATATATAATTTTCATAATACTATATAAAACATACATCTAGTTATGTAATAATTTGAATAGCTGTTACTTAGTAAATGCCTGCTGTGACCTAGGTAAAGCAGTTTATTTCCACTATGTCACATAAACTTCAAAACTACTCATGCATAAGTACTACCATCCCCATTTATAAATGACAAAACTGATGTTCACAAAATATAATATTTTGCCCCAATTTACCTGAATAGTTTTGGAAAGTCCTGGATTTGAAGAAATCTGTTTGACATCAAAATCCTAGTATTAATCACTAGGTTATATTATTTCTCCCACTGACCTCATATAGATACAAAAATCCATGACACTTAATGAGTGAAACCATTGTAACTAATCAGTGGCCATCCTTCCCATCATGGGCAGAGACAGGCCTATAACCATTTGAAGTGCATCATCTTAACAGAAAGTGAGACAGAGAAGGAAGCCCAACATCTCTATAAAATTTTCTTAAGAGCCAAAGAAAGATGCTCTTCATTCACTTCTCACTCTGTTGGGATACAACAATTTCCTCTAAATCAGTAAAATACATGTTTGAATATCTTAAGGAAGCAGACAGCAAAATCATATAACCAGTGATTTGGGCATCAAAAGGGGTTTGATGGAAAAATTAGTGAAATCTCCAAGAGATTCAAATATATCCTTAACTGAACCCAAAGCTGCCATGGCCCAAATCGGTAAGGAGGGAATATTATGTTGAGATATTTTCCTATTCAGAACTCTATGACTCAATATTGGAAATAAGATCTAAGTCCATTCATTATACATAGATACATGAAGCTTGCTCTGATAATGTTAACAATGTGAAAAGAAATATCTCATTTTATATCCTTAGGGTAGATTAATTAAAACGGATTTAATATTTTATAACAGTTAAAGTTAGATTGACTTATGGTTAGTAGGAAAGACCATCTTTAGTACAAAAGCAGGGTCCACTGAAATTAAACTTTATGTGTGAATAAAACTTAAGGAAAGCAGTCATTTTTGCAGCTTTTTGATCAAATCAAAGAATCCTTTTATCTATGAAATATGAAGTAGGAAAATATGAATTTTAGAATGCCTTTTAGTTTCATACTAATTTAAGTCTTGTTCCATATTTTTATGCATATGGAGAAAAATAATCTTACTACCCAGGAGTCATGACCACAGTGACACTGTGACCAAAGTTAAAAGGACACTAAAAGGTAGATAACATTTTCCTTCCTAAATGTCCTTTTCTTCATGATTGCATCAGAAACTTCACATTTCACAGATCAACTGCTATCCTTGTTTCTATACTATATAAATGTATTTCATCTCTTCTAATTTCATTTTTCCAGACAGTAAAAATTCCTAGCCTCTAACCAGATACTCTAATAGCATTTTATTTATCAGATGCAGATGGAAGATCCCACCAAATTGCATAAAAATTATGAACCCAAATGGCTGAGAATTTTTTTAAATTGCAGAGTTAATATGGTTATTTTTAAGCCTCCTTAATAATTGAGATGATAATAATAAAAACACTCACTATTATATCATTATAAAAACATAGAATTAGAATAAACACCCTAAAGTAAAAAAGGCAGGTATATTAAACACTTCATAGATTCCTGTGTCTACATATCCTTTTTGAGCCACACGTTCTCATGATACCCTACTTTTTATCCTATTAACTCAAATTTGGAGGAAAAAAGTGTACAGATTTGTGGATTATCATCTCATCTAAAATGTCAATATGGCTTTGTAATCTCTTGCCCTTTATCTCCCTTCCAGATATTCAAGAGTGGGCAGATCTCTATAAAATTCTTCCTTTAGATTCAACATCACCATTTTTTTTTAATGTAGTAAATTTTACAAGTAACATTGTATAAATTTAAAATGTATAGAATGTTACTTTGACACATTTATATATTACAATATGATTACCAATGTAGTGATATCTATCACATTACTTAAATACAGTACATTACTGTCTATATTCATTATACTGTGTATTAGATCTCTCTGGCTTTTTTATTACTTGTTTACCCTTAAAAACTCTCACTCTATCCCCCTCATCAATGCTGTCCCTCAGTAACCACCATATTACCCTGTTTTTTACAAGTTTTTTTTTTGTTCAGATTCCACATGTAAGTGATATTATATAGTACTTGCCTTTCTCTGTCTGATGTATCTTGTTCAACATAATGTGCTCAAGGGCCATCTATGTTGTCACAAATAGAGGGATATCCTCCTTCCTCGCTGCTAAATAATAGTCCATTGGGTTGTTTCCACATATTGGCAGCTGTGAATAATGCTGTGATAAACATGAGAGTGCAAATATCTTCTGGAAATCCTGTTTTCATCTCCTTTGGGTATACACCCAGAAGTGGAAGTGCTGGATCATACAGTAGATCTACTTTTCGTTTTTTAAATAATTTCCATATTGTTTCCCTCAGTGGTTGGTCTAATTTACATTTCCACCAACAATGTATTAGTGTTCCTTTTTCAGCACAAACTTGCCAGCATCTATTGTCTCTAATATTCTTGACAATAGTCATTCTAACAAGTCTGAGGTGATAACTCATTGTGATTTTGACTTCCATTTACCTGATCATGTGTGAGTAATGTTGATACATCTTTTCATGTATCTGCTGGCAATTTTGATGTCCTTTTTGGAAAAATACTTTATTCTTCTGCCCATTTTTTAATCAGATTATTTTTGTTGCTGTTGTTAAGTTGACTGAATTCTTTATATATTTTTGATATTAACCCCCTATCCAATATAGGTTTTGAAAACATTTTTCCCATTCTGTTTTTTCTTTTCATTTCATTGTTTCTTTCACTGTGCGGAAGGTTTTGAGTTTAATGTAGTCCCATTTGTTGATTTTGGCTTTTGTTTGTGCTTTTTGTATCAAGTTCAAAGAATCATTGCTAAGACCAATATTGGTCAGCTTCTTCAGTACATTTTAGGAGTTTTATGGTATCAGATCCTTTGATTAAGTCTTTGGCCCATTGTTCTGCATGTGTTTCTCCAGTTTTCTAGCACCATTTGTTCAGGATACTATCATTTCTCATTGGGCATTCTTGACTTCCTTGTTAAATATTAGTTGACTATGTATACCAGTATTTAATTATCAGCTCTGCATTCCGTTCCACTGGTCAATGTGTCTATTATTGTGCCTGTATAATAGTTTTTCTTGCTATGGTTTATAGTGTACTTTGAAATTTGGGATCATGATACCTCCAGCTTTATTCTTTTTCCTCAGGATTGCTTTGGCTATTCGGGGTCTTTTTTGCAGTTTTACACAATTTTAGGACTGTTGCTTCTATTTCTGTGAAGGATGCCTTTGGTATTTTGATGGGAATTGCACAGAATCTCTGATGGCTTTGGGTAGCATGGTCATTTTAACATTATTAATTCTTCTGATCTGTAAACACAGAATGTTTTCCATTTGTTTGTGTCTTTAATTTCTTTCAGCAGAGTCTTATAGTTTTCATTGTACAGATCTTTCTTTTACTTCCTTGGTTAAATTTATTCCTAAGTATATCATTGTTTTTGATGCTATTAGGAATAAGATGGTTTTCTTTATTTCTTTTGCAGATGCTTCAACATTAGTGTAAAAGAATGCAATTGATTTCTGTATGTTGATATGTTATCCTACCAATTTACTGAAATCATTGATTAATTCCAACAGTTTTTTGATTGACTGCTTAAGGTTCTTTTTATGTAAAGTCATATCACCAACAAAAGTAACAATTTAATTCTTCCCTTCCAATTTGGATGCCTTTTATTTCTTTGTCTTGCCTAATTGCTCTAGCTGGGACTTTTAGAACTATATTGAATAGGATTGATGAGAGTGGGTATGCTTGTTTTATACCTGATCTTAAAGGAAACACTCCCTTGAGTACTTGAGTACTTGAGCACTTACTTGAGTACTATAATAGCTGTGGGTTTGTCTTTTATGGCCCTTATTGTGTTGAGGTATGTTCTTTCTACACCTAATAGGTTAAGGATTTTATCATGAAAGGGTGTTGTATATATCAAAATTTTTTTTTTGCATCTATTGAAATGACATATTACATGTATTGATTTGCATATGTTTTATCTTTACATTCCAAGGATAAAACCCACTTGGTCACATGATATAATCCTTTTAATTGACTTGCTAATATTTGTTTAGAATTTTTGTATTTACATTGGGCTATAGGTTTTGGTTTTGGTTTTGGTTTTGGTACCTTTACCTGATTTTGGTATCAAAGTAATGCTGACTTCTTAGAATGAATTTGGAAGTGTTCCCTGCTCCTCAATATTTTGGGAGAGTTTGAGGAAGATTTCTTCTTTAAATGTTGGGTAGAATTTTCCAGTGAGCTGTCTGGTCCTGGAGTTTTCTGTGTTGGGATTTTTTTTTTTTTTTTTGATTAGTGTTTCAATTTCTTTACTCATTATTGGTTCAGTTTTCTATTTATTTCTGATTCAGTTTTGGTAGGTTTTGTGTTTCTAGAGATGTATCTGTTTCTTCCAGGTTATGCAATTTGTTAGCACACACTTGTTCATAGTAGTCTTTTATGATTCTGTGTATTTTTATAGTATCAGTCATCTCTTTCATTTCAAACTTATTTATTTGAGTCTTCTCTCTCTTTTTTTAGTTAATCTAGCTAAATGTTTGTCAAATTTGCTTATCTCTTCAAAGAACCAGCTTATAGATTCATTGATCTTTTCTATTGTTTTTCTGGTCTCTATTTCATTTATTTCCATTCTGATCTTTATTATTTCCTTCCTCCTGCCAACTTTGGACTTTCTAGTTCTTTGAAGTGTAAAGTTAGTTTGTTTATTTGTAATCTTTCTAATTTCATATATGCATTTATTGCTATAAACTTTTTACTAGAACTGCTTTTTCTGTGTCCTGCAGTATTTGATAGGATGTATTTTTGCATATTTTGAGGTAATTTTCTATTTCTTTTTTGTTTTCTTTTTTGATCCAATGGTTGTGTAGAAGTGAGTTGTTCAGTTTCCATGTATTTTTATATCTTCTCACTTTCCTTGTGTTGATTTTTTAAAAAGATTTTATTTATTTGTCTGACAGAGAGAAAGAAGAAAGAACACAAGTAGAGGGAGAAGGAGAGGCAGAAGCAGACTCCCTGTTGAACAGGGAGCCAGATAAGGGGCTTGATCCTGGGACTCTTGGGATCATAACCGGCGCTAAAGGTAGACACTTAACTGACTGAGCCACCCAGACATCTCCTTTTGTTGATTTCTAATTTCATACCCTTGTGATCAGAGAAGACGGTTGGTATGATTTCATCTTCTTAAATTTGTGATGATTTGTTTGTGATCTATCCTGGAGAATGTTGTATGGGCACCATAGAAGAACATGCTTTCTGCTGGTTTTGGATGGAATGTTCTGTATATGTTTATTAAGTCCATTTGTTTTAAACTGTGGCTCAATTCTAATGATTCTTTGTTGATTATCTGTCTGGATGAACATTGCTGATAGTGAGGTATTGAAGTACCTTATAATTATTGTATTGTCCATTTCTCCCTTAAGAAAGGGAGTTTTTGTTCTGTTTTGTTTGTTTGTTTGTTTGCTTAGTATACTTGGGTGAACATGTCAGGAGCATATATATTTATGATTGTTATATATTCTTCATATGCTGGCCCCTTTATTATTACATAATGACCTTCTTTGTCTCTTGTTACTGACCCTTTTGGGTTTGAAGTCTGTTTTGTCTGATATCAGTATGGCTATACCTGCCTTTTATTTTTTTATTATTAAGTTGGCTCCATCCAATGTGGAGCCCAATGCAAGGCTTGAATTCATGATCCTGAGATCAAGAGATCAAGACCTAAGCTGAGATCAAGAGTCAGACGCTTAACCCACTGAGCCACTCAGGTACCTCTACTCCTGCCTTCTTTTGATTTGCCTTTGGTTGGAATGCCATCTTCCATCTTTTCTTCTTGCACACATGTATGTCTTTAGAGCTGAGGTGAGTCTTCTACAGACAGTTGGTGGGTATTGTCTTTTTATCTATCCAGCCACTCTGTACCTTTTAATTGGTGAGTTCAATCCATTTACATATAGGGTCATTATTGATATGCAAAGATATACTACTGCCATTTTATCTTTTGCCTTTTGGTTATTTTGTCTCTCCATTGTTTCTTTTTCTTTCTGTTTCTGTCTACCTTTGTAAATTGCTGGTTTTCCATGGTGAGTTGCTCAGTATCCTTTTTTTTAAATGTTTCATGCATCTGCTTTCCATTTTAGCTTTGTGGGTTTCCATGAGGTTTACATAAAATACTTTGTACATAAAATAGTCTGTAGATAAAATTGTTGATAGGGATTTATCTTCATTCAGCTATAAAGTTCCCATCCTTTTATTCTTCCTCTTTTATATTTTGATGTCAAAATTATCTCTTTCTGTGCTGTGATTTTGTTATAGCTGTAGTAGCTATAGTTATTTTTAATGCTCTTTTACTTTAACCTTTATGCTATAATTAAGAATTTATTATACTATTCTCAAAAAGAGTTGTTGTGAGAAGTAAATGAGATAGTGCTGTATGGCATTTAGATCAATGTCTACCTTCAATAAATTGTGGCTGTAAACTTTCTTCTAAACTGTGCCATGGGGCTGTGGCTAAATTGTAGGTTTTCCAATTGTCTAACATTTAATTTTATTTTAGTGCAGAACTAAGATAAACTTGACTTCAATGAGATTCCTGACCTAATATATTGAAAGCATGGGTCACATGAGAAAGAGCTGGAGGTTATTATATGTCTCCCTGGATACTTGAATAGAAGGAATGAAGTAAGGTGGGGTAAGGATTTTCTTAGATAGAAACATGATTCAAATTAACTTAGAGGAAAAAAAAATTAAATTAACTTAGAACAAGGCAGAAGGCAGTCAGTTACCCCTGAAGGTTGCTTCATCACATCATGAAAATTATCTTAGGTTAGGTCTTAGCAACTTTTCTGAAAGAGCAAGCAACTTGACAGTGTCACCAGTTTGCTCCCAATTTAATTAATAGTCCTAAGTTCTCGCAGTTTAAAGCCATCTAAACCTTTTTCAATTATATTGTCAGCAGCTTTTCCCTTGGCCAAAGACTCCCATTGTAAGAAATTTACCTTCTGGTCTGTCATCTCACTTTCTGCAATTCCACACTCAAATCTTCCAATCTTTCCAAAACTTTTTGAATTCCCTGTCTGCAATTTTCTGTTTATAAGGAGGAATCATAGAGTGGTTTAAAAGCAAGGGATCTGGCATCTTAGTAACCAGGTTCAGATCCCTACTCTGACACCAAACAGCTATGTGCTTGTGTCAAATTACTTAATCCTGTTATGTCTCACTTCCATGGACTGAAGAATTAACATCGTTAAAATATCCATACTATTCAAAATGATCCATAGATTAAATGCAATTTCTATTAAAATTCCAAAGGCACTTTTTATAGAAATAGAAAAAAATCCCCAAATTTGCATGGAACCACAAAAGACCCCGAATAGCCAAAGCAATTTTGACGAAGAACAATAAAGTTGGACGTATCATACTTCCTGATGTCAAACTGTAATACAAACCTATAGTAATCAACATATTATGGTATTGATGTAAAAACCAACACATAAATCAATGGGAAAGAATAGAGGGTCAGAAATAAACCCATATACGGTCAATTAATTTTCAACAAAGGAGCCAAGAATGTACAATAGTGAAAGAATAAGTTCCTCAATAAATGGCACTGGGAACACTGAAGAGCTAAAAGTAAAATAATAAAATTGGACACCTATCTTACACCATACGTCAAAATCAACTCAAAATGGATTAAAGACCCAAACATAAGATCTGGAACTGTAAAACTCTGGTAGAAAACATGGAGGTAAGTTCCTTGACATTAGTCTTGGCAATGATTTTTTTTTTTATTTGATATCATAGGGAAAGACAACAAAAGCAAAAATAAACAAGTTGGACTATGCCAAACTAAAAAGCTTCTGTAGAGCAAAGGAAATCACCACAAAATAGAAAGACGAAATAAAATGGTACAGGAGAAAATATTTCCAAATCACATAATGATAAAGGGTTATTATCTAAAGTATACGAAGAACTCACACAATTCAATAGCAAAAAACCCCCAAATGATTCAATTAAAAATGGGCAATAGACCTAAATAGAAAGTTTTCCAAAGAAGACTTACAAATGACCAACAGGTACATAAAAAGGTAGTCCATTTCACTAATCATCAGAGAAATGCATATCAAAACCACAATTAGATATCACTGCACACCGGTTAGAATGTCTGTTATCATAAAAACGAGAGATAACAAATGTTAGCAAGGATTTGTACTGTATTGATGGGAGGTACCCTGGTGCAGCGACTATGGAAAACAGTATGGAGTTTCCTCAAGAAATCAAAATAGAACTACTATATGGTCCAGTAATCCAATTTCTGGATGTATATCTGAAGGAAATGAAATTATTATCTCAAAGAGATTTCTTTTCTTTTAAGATTTTAATTATTTATTTGACAGACAGATGGACAAAGAGAAAGCAAGCACAAACGGGGGAGCAGCAGAGGGAGAGAGAGAGAAAGCAAGCTCCCCACCAAGCAGGGAACCTAACACGAGGATCGATTCATCGATCCCAGGACCCTGGGATCATGACCTGAGCTGAATGCAGATGCTTAGGGATTGAGCCACCCAGCAGCCCGCAAAGAAAAGAGATTTCTGTATTCTCATATTCATAGCAGCATTATTCATAGTATCTAATGCATGGAAACTAAGTGTCAGTGGATGAATGGATATATATTTTATATATAAGTATTATATATATATAATATTTTCTTTATCCATTTTCTTTATAATTTCTTTATAATACACACACATATACACACACACACACACAGAGGCATAATTTTCAGCCTTAAAAAAGAAGGAAATCCTGTCATTTGCAATGTAGACAAAACTGGAGGGCACAGTGCTAAGTGATATAATGCAGGCAAAGAAAGAAAAATTCTTCATACTATCACTAATGTGGATTTTTCTTTATAATAACACTCATAAACACAGTGTTTGCCAGTGGTTGCCAGTGGCTGGAGTGTGGATGAAGTAGGGAGAGGTTGTTAAAAGGGTACAAACTTTCAGCTATAAGATGAACAAAGTCTTAGGATCTAATGTATAAAATGATGATTATAGTTAATAACACTTCTCTGTACAACTGAAATTTGAAAAAAGTAAACATATAAGCTGATGATGGTGTTAATTAACTAAGTGTGGGAAGGGAGAATCCTTTCACTATATGTAAGTGTATCAAATCATCATGTTATACACTTTAAATAATATAATTTCACTTGTTAATTATACATTAATAAAGTTGAGGAAAATCCTCACTAAAAAAAACTGATGACAAAATGTTATATGTTATTTCCCTAAGATATATTTTACAATTCTCCACCATCAAGAAAAAAGAACATCAAAAGCAGCTGAAACGTTTTACTCCTTAATAGCCTCTATTACAAATCCGTCTCTTCTTCAGAACCATTTTACTAGTGTTAAGAATATTTGTATGTACTGAGGCATTCATAGGTACATTCTCTCTTAGAGCCACTGTAATCATATTTACTATATTTTTCAATATCACTCAAGGTCTTTAAAGTTGCATTAATGGACTGAAAGAGTTAATATGTTCTTCTAAGCACTAGATGTACTACCAAGGAAACATATTGATAAAAGAATGAAGCTAACTTATTATACAAAATTGTCCCTAATCTGTGATTTGTAATAATATAGATTGTCCATTCATGGTATCATTTGTCAACATGCTATTATAATACAGAGACTTAGTAATATATCATAGTTTCAAATTATGTCAGCATTTTAAAACAAAACAAAAACATTTGATTGTTTTCACCAACATTTATCATCTCCTTCTGTTCACAAATATTTTCTTTATGAATAATGGTTGGATATAAAAGAGACTATATAATCACACAGACCTACATTTTACTTGCATATAATAATTGATAAAGACAGTGTAGTGTCTTATATGAAGTATATAAAAAACTGCACTTATTCACTCACTAGTTATGCTGAGCATTGCCAGGAGCTCTATTTCTAACACATCTGTGTAACTATTCGACAGCCTTCAGGCTCAAGCAGCTAGTACACAATGTCTTCCCTACTGAAAAGTGGCAAATTCTCTTGTGTTAATGATTAAAAAATGTTTTCTCACTTCTTCTTCAGTGCGAAAATAATCTAGATCTCTTGAAAGTTACTAGTCAATTCATTTGAATGAAATGAGTACCTAGAAACGGCTTTTTGGTTGTTATTGTTTAAGTTGCTGTGTAAACACTTGTTAGAGAAAAATAATCCAAAACAACTATGAAATGCAAAAAACATAGTCCATGCATTTCTAATTTTAAAATATACCATATGAATACCTACCAAAGATTTCTTATTGAAAAAATTAATGAAAGAAAATATTTTTCAAATACTAATTGCTTCAAGCTTTTAGCTCTGTTGGAAAGAATGGGGTATTGATGAGCTTTTGATCCCCGTAAGTGTAAATTAAATTTACACAGAGCAATCTCTGATCCCTAGCCACAGATTACACACTGTAATCTCAGCTGGTGATCCAGTAAATGTATTCAATTGATCACTGGGGGTCTCGGTGTGGGAGATTGGATGCTTATTGCAAATTCATTACTAATAATGTAAAAAATAACTTGAAAAGTTTCCCTACCCACAGTGACTGTCATATCATTTTAAGTGGGACCATTGTAAGTTGGGGACTGTCTATACTGATCTATATTTTTAGCCATATAAAGGTTTTCATCTCAACTGAATAACTTCTTTAATTTGCTCTGTGATAATATACTCACAAATTATATTACTCACAATGAATAATGCCAAGGTCGTAATAAGCAAATATGGAGCTGTAATTTGGTTCCTCAATTTCCAGAACTGGAAACAGATTTAAAAGGTTACATAGCTTGCCTCAAAATATTAAGCTCTTATGTGGAGATGAAATTCAATCCAACGTCTTACTAAAATGCTTTCTTCCCAGGATCAGTGGGAAGTGGATCAGTGTGCATTATTTTTGAGGTACAAAGATCAAGATAGTATCCCAGCTGCACCACTCGCCAACTGTGTGACTTTGAAGTTATTTATTTCTCTAAGTTCCTGTGTTAGTGGAAGATTAATAATGGCTCCCTCTCAGATTTGGTAGGTGGATTATAATTACACAGTGCTTGTAAAAGTAGTTAGCACAATGGCTCTCACATATTTTGAATGCAATAATGGTAGCTATAACATACGAGTTTTGGGAAAATCATTTTAGACTAGACTTTGGAGGTTATTATAGACTCTCTAGACTTTGAGGTCCTCATTAATACACAAAATTAGTGTAATGTTCTCTTCCATAAGTCTTTTATTTTTTGCTATAAAAATAATAACTGGCAATAATTTCATTATAATCAAGTCAATTCACATTTTGATAATTCTTTATGGAACTATATTCAGTACAAAACAATCTGTCTTATATCTTCAACTAGGGGATGCATTCCTTTTTTTTTGTTTAAAGATTTTATTTATTTATTTGACAGATGGAGATCACAAGTAGGTAGAGAGGCAGGCAGAAAGAGAGAAGGAAGCAGGCTCCCTGCTGAGCAGAGAGCCAGATGCAGGGCTCGATCCCAGGACCCTGAGATCATGACCTGAGCTGAAGGCAGAGGCTTTAACCCACTGAGCCACCCGGGCGCCCCTAGGGGATGCATTCTTGTATTTCAAAATGATCTTGGCCTTCGAAAAGAACATTGGGAAGAAACTTGCATAGCTCTTTTTGTAAGTATTATATAATATATTCCATAAAAAAATAATAAGACCCTACCTAATACATAATTATTTTATTTGAAGATAATACACAGTTAATAGAGATAATGGGTACCAGGGAGATAGAGCCCTATATCTAACCTAGAGACTAATATATCTGATGAGGAAAAATGCACAATATATAGGATATTATAACTGTGATTCATCAATAGATGGTGTATTAATTACCTGACATCAAAAGCTTCTGCCTTGTGATCCCTATTTCAGCCACAGAAAGCAAAGATGATTTCAAGGAAAATGTTGGACAAGCTCCTACCTTAAGGCCTTGGCTCTTGAAGATCTCTGCCTAGACATGTTTTACTCCTTTATCTTCTCCAAGTCTTTGATTAAAATAAAATTCTGTAAGTCCTTCTCTGCTCACCCTATTTAAAAATGTAAACTTCTCCAACAGAGGCACTCATTTCTTTTTCTTCTTTAATGCCAACACTTCTTTTAAAGTCCTTTTAGAAAATCTGTAGCATTGACCATTATTTTAACACAGGATGCATTTTCCTTATTTATTTTATTTATTGCCTATTTTCTTCCCTTAGAATGTAATTCTTTAGGGAAATTTTATTGTTTTTTTATTTTATTTTCACTGAAATAAACCAGTGTCTAGAAAAATGCCTAGCATATAATAGACAGTAAACATGTTGGAAGGGTAAATATCTCTGAATTTTGCAAAAAAAAAAAAAAAAGAGAGAGAAAATTGAAAATAAGCACATTCTCTAAGTTGTAGAATTATATGTCTATGCTACAAACATGGAACAGAGGTATATTTTTCTCTCTAAACACTATTTTTCTACCTTTTGAGTGAACACATTCAATTGTATGCATTCACATTCAAATATAAATATTTTAGAGAGAAAGGATATCTCACTGAAACTCTAAACATTGGTTATGATGAGAAGAAATGAGTTGGCTAACTACAGATTAGTCTTTCATCTGTCTTCTTTATCTGACCACTAAATTTTTTTGACTGCTTATTATAAAGGTAATTTTATTTCATTTATTTTCAGGGTTTCTGTTTCTTTGTCAGTGGCCGTTGCTCAAATGGTAAACGTAGAGAAAATTGTTTAACTCTTTGGGTCCTTGAAAAAAATCACTTACTGTGCAATTCCACCTACCTGCTTTGGTGGATTTTTTTATATAAACAAGTTCAATTGTTATTGTCCAAGTGAACCAAGACCTTCTTCTGTTCACACCTACATTTTTTACCTTAAGATAAATTCTTCCTTATACAAAGAAAACATCTCTTTGGATTATACCTTGGCCATAGATAATAAGAAATATCAAGTTCATGTCAAATGTATCAGAGGTATTATAGTGGGAACTCAAAGTCAAAACCCCTCGGAGGTATCACTATCCAGTACAGTTGCTATTAAATTAAAATTAATTAAAATTAAATAAAATAAAAGATTCAATTTTCAGTTGTACCAACCACATTCCAAATGCTCAGTAGCCACAGGTCACTAATACTTCCACAGGGGGCAGGACAGATACAGAACACTTTCATCACTACAGCACTGTGAGAATCTTACCCTACCTGAGACGAAGGCAGAAAAGACAGAATAAATCTACAGATTGCAAGTACATCAAAAATATTTGGCAATGACTTTTTCCAAGTCAAGAAGAATTCATTTAAAGCATGCTCTGGCCATTCTTCAGTCAAATATTAAAGGATAAAAGCTGACAATGGCATCTAGCCAGGTGTTTGTATACATTACACTTGAGAGATTTTCAATAAACATATGTTGAAAGAATTAGCTAATCATTATTTCATGACTTCTTATCATGTGCAAAACACTATTTGAGAACTTTGCAAGAATATATATTCTCCCAGAAATTAATATTTTATAGCAATCATTTTGTTCTCTATTTTTAATTCATCACTTGAGAAAAATTGTGAATCAGAATTATGTGGCTCAATGCCATTACATAATTATTTAACATGAAGGGAGAACTCTACTATGTTGGTTACAATTCAGGGTACACGAACATTGGCAAGCTAAAATTTTTCTGATTATACTGGATCCTTTCACTTCCTCATATGTAAGAGCCTTCCTAAAAGATCTGTCTACCATTCCCCCTCAGACATTTCACTCCTCTTCCTCCTTTAGAGTTTAGATCAATTGTCATCCTCTCACTAAGCAAACATCTCCGTGCCCTATAGGTTTGATGAAGCCCCATGTAAAGTTCTTTCAAAGCACTATTGACTTTGCCTTCTTATTTGGGTTTGTACTCAAATATTTATTTTTGTTACTTGATTAAAAGTCCATCCTTTCCACTGAAGAATACACTTCATTAAGGCTGGGACTAAGGTTATTTTTACTCACCATGACATCTCCTACACCCAGTAAGTGATGGGTATACAGTAATTTAAAAATAAATAAATGCTCCCCATCCTCCTTCAAGACAGTCATCTCTTTCTACCCTCCTGGCTTACTAAAATTCATTTAAAGTGATAATAGTTTAAGTGAGTGGGTGGGAAAAAAAGACTACTTCTTTTGGATCGTTGCCTTAAATGTTTTTCTTCCTCACAGCAGATTTTGATCTCCTCCTGTTTAAAGATTAACACAACACTGTCAACATGGTACAGTGGAAAGTATAAAAATGTAGTAGTGAGAACACTTCTGTTCTTCCTTATGTTACTTACCCTCTGCATGACCCTGGGAACTGAGCTTCTATTTCCTAATCCGTGAAATGGGAATAGAACCACCTGTCTCACTTGACTTAGACTTACACAGTTTTTGTGAGGGTCATATGATATAAATTATGCAAAAATATTTTTGAAATCCAAATTATTATTCAAAACTTGGGAAGACACTTAAGATTCTGAGTGGTACAGCTCTTATGTTTTCTTCACTCTGCCAAATTCAATTTTTTCCATGTTAGTGACTTTCTTTTCTTCTGCCTTCAAACACGGAGAACTTTCCCTCTCCTCTCCTAGTGTATTTGATTCTCCATCTGTCTACCACCCCGTTTTTGTTCTCTCCTTTGCTGCCAACTCACTGCCTTCTTTTCTTGTCAGGTAATTTATCTGCGAATCTCTACAGTCTGGCTTCTTTCCTTACAACTTTACAAAAATCTGTTCTCAAGTGACCTTCACATGACTTCCTATGACCATTTCACCAAGTTGGGTCTACCTAAAACCTAATTCCACTATTCAGCAGTTTCTCCTTACTGTTGAACGCACAAAAAACAGTGCTTATATACAGTTCATCTCATTCTTATCTCAGTGTTTATTTTGGAAGAGTTTCTAAGTTCCTATTTAAAATTCACATAAAATCCACATAGAAAAAAGTAGATAGTTCTTTCCTGTATATATATTAAAAAAGTACACTGATGATTAACAACAAATTATCAAGTAAATGACTAGTGCACTTTGAGATAGCTCTTGAGTCACCAGAATCATGTAAGTGAATTGCTGTTTTTGTTTGCTAGGAAAAAAGGTAACCATCAAAACAACCACTACCACCACCACCACCACCATCAAAAGCTGACCAAGATCTAATTCTTAAAATCAAGTGAAATCAAGGTCATCTTTTTTTTCCCCCTCAGAAAAAAACTGCCTCTCCTGTAGATATTATTCCAACTTAAAGTCATGTATTAGCAACTGAATATACAGCACTTTACATATGTTTTCTTCTCTTTTTTTTTTAAATATTTTATTTATTCATTTGACACAGAGAGATACAGCAAGAGAGAGAACACAGCAGAGGAAGTGGGAGAGGGAGAGGGAGGCTCTCCTTGGAGCAAGAAGCCCGATGTGGGGCTCAATCCCAGGACCTGGGATCATGACCTGAGCCGAAGGCAGACACTTAATGACTGAGCCACCCATGCGCCCTATATATGTTTTCTTTAACAATGGACTGCATGCATGTATATATATAGGGGGAGGTTAATTGCACATCTGCCTTTGTGGTCTTTAAGCAGGTCAGTCACTGGCTTAAAAAAAAAGTACTTAGTAACTTTCTACTCTATGCTGTTCATTTTTCAAAGTGTTTATATCCACAACTAGGCAAAAAGGCATGAATTTACCTTTTAAAGCTTACATTTTAAAAGCTTATTTACCTTTTAAAAGCTTATGTGCTTTGATAGATGATAAATAAATATATCAAATTTAAACCCAAATAGTCACATAAAAATTATGGTAATTGCTATAAAGAAAATAGACCGGATTAATGATAGAAAATATCAAAGATTCAGGACTTAGAATCCCATAAGTGGGAAACCCATAAGGAGGGTGTTTGAATAGACCAGACACAAGATGGTGGTGGTACGATATAGAATGGTGGCAGAGGAAATGAAGACTGACTGACCTATTTGAGATAAAGCTAGGAAGTAAAAACAATGGGTTTTCTAGAAGGATTAGAAATATGGGATAGAGGAAAGGTAAGCATTAAAGATGAAATGTGGTTTCTAGTTTGAGTAACAGTGTAGGCGGTGACCTCCAAAATTAAGATGAACAGGAGTAGGAAAGGGAAAGATTTATGGTATGGAGTGGATGTGCATAAAACTTCTGTTTCAAGTATTTTAATTATCTTTAAAGATTTTATTTATTTATTTGAGAGACAGAGAGAAACCATGAGCAGGTGGAGGGCCAAAGGGAGAGGGAGAGGCAGACTCCCGCCTGAGCAGGGAGCCCAACGCCAGACTGGATGCCAAAACCATGAGATCATGAGCTGAGGCAAGGGTAGACGCTTAACCAACTGAACCCCCCAGGTGCCTCATGTTTTAAGTATTTTAAGTTGATTGAACCATTCAAGTGAAAATGTCAAATATTAGTTGAATATATGATTTTAGAGCAGAGGTTGGCAAGCTCTTTCTATAAAGGTCTAGCTAGTAAATAGTTTTGGCTTCGGGGGCCATGTGGTCTTTGTTGCAACCACTCAGCATTGCTCTCACATCAGAAAGTAACCATAGAAAATACCTGAACAAATGAACATGCCTGAATTCCAACAAAACTTTATTTATGGACACAGTAACTTGAGTTTTATTTAAATCCCAGGAATGGTCAGTAATCCCTGTACCAATGGATGAAAGATTACTCCAAATTTTGCTGTGAAAGAGAGCAGGAGGCAAGGGGGAGTCAGTGCTCAGAGACGAAGACCCTTTGCTCTTCTTTGCTCCCACTTTTATTGGTCCTTCAGGATAATCATAAATCCTTATCACTGTTTCTTAAGCAGGTGATGTGTGACAAGGGGTCTTACTGAAACCAGGAGGATCTGTTTACTGGAAAGATAAGATATGCTAATCTGCGTGTTCTACTAAATGTAGCCTAATGGACAATGCATAAATCTTAGATCATAGGGTGGCTGTTTGGGCTAAGGAAGCTTCGGGAAAACAACTCCCCCCAGCATTCCAACCGCAGAGTAGTCACGCAGGCCTCGGAATTCCAAAGGCCCAGGCTCTTCTCCAAAACCTTCCTTCGCCCCCAGTGGCCTCTTGTGTTCATTTTAGCAAGCCCAGTATTATGGTTGATTTCATGCTCTGCATTAACCCCAATGTATAAACTTCATGTATCATGAAATATTATTTTTCCTTGGATTTCTTTCCAATTATTTAAACATATAAAAACCATCTTACACCCTGGGCAAAAACAGACTATGAGCTGTAGTTTTCCAACTCATCTTTTAAGCAATTGAAAAAATCAGGTTGAAATAATCAGGTTGAAAAAATCAGATAGTAATTAAGATCATAAAAATAAGTGAAATCGCCTAAGAGAAGAAGTATAGGCGAATATAAAAGATATTTCAGAAATAAGGCCTGGGAAACCCTAAAAGTTAAAAATCATATATGGGGGAAGACGCTGTTGGAAAGACTGAAAAGGAGCAGGGGTACGGAGGTTAAAAAAAAAAAAAAAAAGAATACGGAACCATGATACTAAGAAAGAAAAAGGCAGCACTGACAGCTGTCAGCTGGGAACTGGCCTTATACAGAGGTGAGTCATGTGGTTCCCTGCTGAGCAGGAACAATTTCATGAAACTCTAGTGTGAGATAAGGTTACTATGTAATTGTGATAGAGTGAGACAAAAACTAAAGCACTCTGTCACCATTGTCTGAACACAGATGAAACTAAGAACACTGTGAAAACTATAAAGATTTCCATACTTCCCTCCTCCCAACTAACACAAGTGACTTCTGCTTCTTCACTAATTATAGCTTCAGCCTTACTCTCTTCTATCTGCTAAATAAAAATTATTAAGATATTCAGTCACAGAATCTGATTGCTTCCTAAATGTAACCAGTCTAGAATAGATTCCACTTCCTTAAATTATCCTCCAAAAATCACCTAACACAACCTATAACAAGAACTTTCTAGCACGCTCTTATTAAGATGCCTCAAGTTCCTGGGGGTATGTGATCTCCCTTCTCCCAACAATATCCAAAAGCCCAACTTGTTCAACTACAGGTATATTCTGGTGGTCTTTGATGGGTGGACGTCGACAAAGAGAACATCTCAAGAAAGGACTAATAACTCGGGGCGCCTGAGTGGCTCAGTGGGTTAAAGCCTCTGCCTTCGGCTCAGGTCATGATCTCAGGGTCCTGGGATCGAGGCCCGCATCGGGCTCTCTGCTCAGCGGGGAGCCTGCTTCCCCCTCTCTCTGTGCCTGCCTCTCTGCCTACTTGTGATCTCTGTCTGTCAAATAAATAAATAAAATCTTTAAAAAAAAAAAAAAAGGACTAATAACTGCAGCGAATGCTGAGAAGTCAAATAAGATGGTGACTGAACAGTGATCCCTGGATTCGTTTACATGAAGGTAGTTGGTGCATTGAACAATAACTAACAAAACAGTCCATCTGAGTGGTTGAAGCAAATGTCAGACTGTAAATGGAATCTTGTGTATGTGCTGAGTACAAAATTAAAAACAGCATGCACAGACAAGTTTGCAAGTATGTGAGTGTGTGAAGAAGCACAAAAATGGATACGTATCACCCATGATTATCCTTATATGCTCTAATTATAGTCTGATCCTTAATTTCTATTCCTAAAATACTTCATAGGTGTTGCTTAGCATGGCAATGAATTAAAGAAGGCCTTTAATAAAATTTCTTTTAATAATGATAGGATTTCAAGTATTTCTTTCTCAAGAATGGCACAAAGTAACTAGAATGATTTTAGGTGGAAAATATTTCAGCAATTATACATTTCACAGGGAAATATTTCTGCAATATCAAAAGACTTTCACAGGGAGAAAATGAATGTAGTTAATTATTTTCCAATTAGCCTGAAGTATTTTCATGAGAAAAACAATACATGGGTAAAATAATTCATTTTTCTGGAGGTCCCAGATAACAATCACAACAGTGTAGCATATTGTGTTTTATTTACATAATCAAAATATCAGTATAGTTGTTCTTCATGTAAAAAATAAGCTCTAGACCTTAGGAATCTGAGTGTATTAAAAGGAATTTTGCTTCTTTTGGCTTTTCTTTGATGTTTAGTATTAGAGAATATGATTCTTGCTGGTAATCAGGGTATATCATGGCTTGTTTGTGAAAGACCAGGGGGGAAAAAAAAAAGAAAGAGTAAATTGTTTTTAAGATTCAAACCGAGCTCCTTGCTTTCTCTAGTACATATTTAAAATTCTTTCCACTGTAATTCAGCCTATTTCCTTTACTCCTAACATAGTTAAAAATATTGTTGCCAGTCATCAAACCTATGGTTAAAAGCTTAGGCAGGATTGCTTTTGCTGTATTTCACATCTTCAAAGCAGGGCCTCAGTCTCTTTCGAAATGCATATTAATTAGATAGACTAAACTGTAGTACTTTAAAAAGCTCAAAGAATCTTTCTTCTCAGTATTAGATTACCTTATACTCTTTCCATGTTTCATCTATACTCTTCTAAGGCATTAAAACTCAGAACTTACTCTCCCATAACACAAAACATAGAATCGATGCACTTCGTGTTGGAAGAGGTTTTCCAGATTGCAGAAATTCTGTCTTTGCTGGTTAACTCCCCAGTAGTCAACTACTTTGGAACAGGTGAAGCCCAGAAATACTTCTTTAACCACACCTAACCGTGGCAATCTTTCCGTTCTGTGGAATGAGGACATCTAGTCTTTAGCATATTGGTAAAGTCTAATATAACCGTCTCTGAAAAAGACCATATTTTCCCAATTATTTCCTCTGTTCTTACTTATTCTTATTATTTTTCAGATTTTCCTGTATTCTCCTTTAGTCCCACATCCAAACTATGCCATGTCCTCTTAAATCATAATCTCTTGGGATGAGAGGCAAGTGTCAGCACTTTATAAATTTCCTTAAGCTTTTCCAGTCCCCAGCCAAGACTGGGAACCTCCAGTTCAGGCCATTGCTGGTAATTATAACCTCTTTAGATACTTTTTATTGCATCCCTCTCTGTATGTACCATGTGCAAAACATCTCTTCAGAGCATCCCTCAAAGACAATGTATTATTAAAAACATGTTACTGATTAAGAAATGAAACTTAGAAGTTAGGTGTTTGCAAAAATCACTAAAGAGTGTGTTAGACAGAGCCAGGACCTAGTGGAGCTCTGGCTCCAATCAGTGCTCTCTCCACCTATCCAGCTGTCTTCCGGCGGGAATGTGGCACCGTCGTTCATATGCCCTCTTTAGCATTCAGATTTTTACGTATTCCCGTGTCTCGTTCACCTTGCATCCCTACACACCATCACAGCCTTGGGCTCGCTTACTCTTCAGAAATCAGCTCCATATCACCATCTCCAAAACCTTCCCCTACTCCTTAGACTGAGTCAAGTAGACCTGTGTAATAACTTTTCCTTACCTTATACTTAGTATTTTAAGCCATAAAAAAAAAAAAAAACATTGATTGACTTCTCTGTCTCCCTCAGCTCATTGTGAGCTTCTCGAGGATGTAAATAGGTCACATTTTGTCTCTGAATCTCCAGGGCCTAATAATCAATAAATATTTGTCAAATGTATACCAGTTTGGCAAAACCATTGTCTCAGATTTAGAGGCAGAGGCATCCCCCAAACTTTGATTTCTTAAACATTATTCTTCTATGAATCCACATGCTTTTCAACAATCTAACTCTGTATGAGGGTTCAAAAATGTATGTATGTCTGTTTCTGTTGTATATGTGCTTATAAATAATTACAAACGTGTGTAGTCATTTTTGTTTGTTTGTTTAGCATTTCTGAGTTTTTAAAACATGTTGCAATCACTAGTTTTTGCTACATCATAAAGGTGTGAAAACATAGTCCTGACCCTGTTACCTAGACTCCTGCTGTCCAGGAGTGCAGAACTTAATCACTCAGAGAGATTTACAAACTATTTTGATTTTAGGCAGCAAAGTTAGAGTCCCTCCATCCTCAGAGTGGACAGTCTGCCAGTGTAGGTATCTATTTACCTCACTAGGTAATTCCACAGAGATTTGTTTATGGTTATTTTACTAAGTACATTTCCCTAAAGATTTGATCTTAATGGACCAGGCAGTTTCATGTAAGCAGGCACCATAAACACTTTGCTGATGTACTTCAACTTGTAAACATTAATTCTCCTGCCCATTCTTGTCCCAGCCGTCTGTGAGGCTGATAGGAGCCACCTTCTTCAAATAGTGTCACATTGCACGATGACTCCATGAGGCACAAATAAGTTTACGTACAAAGACCAATACATTTATTTTCCCATCTATCTGATGTTCTACCGCAGGAGCCCACGTCTCTAGAGGAGGTATATTCTATTTTCCCTTCTCTTTTGATTAGGGTGATAGGCAACACAGAAGATTCAAATCCTGGCTTGCCAGTACGACCTCTAAAATGCCTCCCACATTAAATTACCAAGGAAAGCCAAGAGCTTTCTATCCTCAAGAAGTAAATATCTGAACCTTAGCATGTAGCTTGCAGACCACTCAAAGAAAGTTATCATACGGTGAATTTCACTCAAATGAAATTGCTTCCAAACTCAAGCTGCTAGTTAGCAGATATAATACTCAGCATCCCTCAAGAATATGCTTCAAACAAAACAATGTTAAAAATGAGCAAAGTAAATGAAGATATATTTTATCATAGAGTAGTTTCAAAATGAATGGAGCCACTGCTCACCGTGCAATTCATGAGACTGATGCCTTAAATATTGATTTCCTAATCACTGTCATTGTAAGAAGGCATTCTGGGTTCTTTTTCCTCTGTCATAAATTCGACTTTAAACAGAGTAAGGAGCTTTTAGCAAGAAAATTTTACATCTGTTTATGTCTGAAATTAAAACCATAAGAATTGAAAGGGAGAAAAAATAACCAAGGGGGTTTTCAAAAATTTAAAACTCCATCATGCATAAATAGAGCTCATCAAAGAAAGTAATTTCCCTGCAGAAAACACTCCATCTTTTGTTTTATGTAAGTTATCAACATGAATATTTTATTCTCAATGAAACCGCCTTTTCCCCTTTGTGTTTCATAGTTTTCACTTGGTGTCTCAAATAAATAGGCTTCCTTCTTTCCATCCCCCTCTATTATTCAGGTCAGTTGGCAATAAAATATTTTCCTTGCCTGGTGCAAGTGGTGATTATAGATTGAGCTTCACTAATTCAATGTTTTTCATTCTTAGTCCTATTGTATCTTGAAGTCTTGAAACATTAACCACTTGAATTTGCCCACAATATACACAAAATCATTTTTTCCAAGGTAGAGTACAATATCTAAAATATCTATCAAATTGAGAAGTGTATCTTGGCTTGGTTTCATTCTTGACCCAAGTGATGGAATAAAGATTCCATTGAATGGCAATTCCAGCAAGTGCAACTTACTATAGTCAGTCCAATCAGCCCAACTGGATGAGGTAAATCAGACATTCTCATCCACATTAATCCTATAGGTTATGTTCAGATTCATTTGCATGGTACTGCCTTTTAGTGAGTGGTTCTTCTGCCTTCTCACCTAAGGCTTATATACTCAGGTCACTTACAATATCTTCTTGCTCTTCATATACTTGGATAATTGCCTTGTGATGTATGGAATATCAAAGTGTGATTTATTTGTCATTATATCAAAAATGATAACTTCCAATCAGGATTAAAATTTACTGATAAATAGTTGTTTAAAAACAGAAGGAAAGGGACATGTGGGTGGCTCAATGGGTTAAAGCCTCTGCCTTTGGCTCAGGTCATGATCTCAGGGTCCTGGGATCGAGCCCCGCGTCGGACTCTCTGCTATGTGGGGAGCCTGTTTCCTCCTCCTGTCTCTCCCTGCCTGCCTCTCTGCCTTTTTGTGATCTCTGTCAAATAAATAAATAAAATCTTAAAAAAAAAAAACAGAAGCAAATATATCTATTATTCTTATATTCTATGAGTCTAACAGACTGAATTAAGAAATTAGTTTTAATGTAGACTACAGATATGTTTGTACTCTTAAGCTTTGAACAGTGATATATAAGTTCACTCCCTATTTCCAGATGCTTGGCTACATGAGAAGTTGTCAGTTAGATCTTGTTTCCTATAATATTGCAAAAGTTTCAAGTTCTCAAGCCCTCATAATTTATAAGTGGAATGTTTTTCACATTGGTGATAATTACCTTGTATACGAGACCATAGCATTCAAATCCTCGTGCAACCATTTTATATCTCACTTGCTTAGCTGAAGAGGATATTCATAATTCATCTGATATTTTTAAAATTACTCTAATTATAGTAGATGCTGATAGGACCCAAGCTGAATATTCAGAAAATAATTCTCTTCAAAAGATGTGTAATGAAAGGAGAAAGTGTTATGCATTCTCTAACTTCCACATAACTTCATATATCTTATATCTTAAAACCATCATAAAACCAAAAAATGAAACATTGGAAAATAATAAATAAGAAAACATCAATCATATTTGATCTTGCTAGATTAGCTTACTTTTAAATACAGCCCCATAAATAGGGCAAATAGTCAGTGATCATAAACTACGTCAAGGCTTGAGTTTTTGACAAATATGATTTTTAGCTTCTTTCAGACTCTGGTTTCAGTATAACATTGCCCTTTAAAAATGCAACAATAAATCACTACATTTCTTACACTTTAATGTAAAAAATGACAAAAGTACAGCATTACTCACATAAATAGAATGTTATGCTAATACTCAAATCTCTCACTCAAGGCAATAGAATTTAATTTTGAAGCAAGGCCGTTATTCATCCTTTCCATTAAGCACATTTCAAAAAAATAAATAAAGTGATTAAACTACATTGTCCCTATTTTATCCTGATGATCTGTTATTGTAAATATTTCTCAGCACCTCTTAGTTGCATCATTCAAAATATAAATATAAGAGCAGCTAATGTGAAAACATAATTTTTGTAAGTAACTGGATATTTCCTAATGTCATTTATAGGCCCATTCAATAAATTATGACTATGAAGCCAATCTTTATTCACTTTTTAAACATAAGTTGTACATTGGAGATGCTTCAAGTTAATTTTTCTTAGCAACATCTCATATCATGTGGTTTCCTTTAAGGATAAGAACAATGATTTGTTAAATTATTTACAGTAGAATAATCATTGTCATTTAAGAATGTTATACAATTCTTTGAACCATCAAAAGCATTTCAAATTAACTATAAGTCATATCATGTATATAAATTTTTACTAATATAAAAGGGTTTTAAATATTAAGGTATTTTCATTGTAAAAAAATAAAACTTCTCAAATCTATGGGAATAATGGTATTTCTTAAGAGACCTATTTCATTAGGATGATTTAAATTTCAGCAAATACATTTTCAGTGATGCTATCTGAAAATTTCTATAGCAATATAAACATAGATGGAAATTAAGATAGACACACTAATGCTTCAGCAAGTCTTGACTTTAATTTGAACAAATTTTTCTCTTCTTCATTCTTGAAGACCCCCTCTCCTCTTCACTTGCTTTTCTGTGGAATCCTTTGTTTCAGGAACTTGGTGTTGATGTTACTATCTCCCTGACCTCAATGTATACTTAATAATGAGACTCGGATGACCAATGCTTGTGCTAGTCATGAGACCACCTTAAAGACCCAACCAATGCGCTGGCTGCAGGGACCAAATTCTTATAGAAACCACACAGATCTTGTGTTTTCCTATAAAACTCCTCAGCCTTTTACCCCAGTGGGTCTGCAATTTTGAAGGCATTAGCCTGCTATAGCCTCCTTTGCCTGGCAAAATAATAAAACTACCATTTTTCTTTATCTAGAAATTTTGTCTTCATGTTGTACTTCAGCTCAGTAGCACAAGGGTCAGTTTTCCACAACAATTTGATCAGCCATAAGGGGTTGTAAAATCATCCAATAAAATTATTTTGATGCTTAGTTGGGCTACTAATAATGTACTTGTGCAAGTTTGGTTACTAGTAAGGTACCCAAATATAATATATCCATCAAATTAAATGTAGATAAAACATTTTCATTTAAAATTTTTCATAGCTGTCTTTATAATGTATATATTAATTGGGCTCCAAACCTATCCTATACATGTCCCACAAAAAATAAATTAGGTAAAACCAGCCATAAAAATATTTACTTTACTCCATAATCAAGTGTTCTAGACAGATTTTAGTTTGGAAGTTTCAAAATTAGGTTCGAATGGAGTAATTAACTTTTTTTTGTTGTTTGCTATGTAGCCATTGTTCTTCACTCTGACATTTACTTGCTTTTTTTTTATGTTTACATACTTTTAAATTTATCATCCTTTATGTATGGATTTTTAGTATATTAAAACATTCATATATATTTAATGAATTTTTTCAAATGTGTTGTTTGATTCTGTGTGAAAGGCATATGAGTTACTCTGAAATAACTGAAGAAAATAGCCACAGCACTCATGAAAACATAACCAATAGTAGTCATAATAAGCACAATTTACCATGGGTAATTATAATTGATGATGTATAATAGGATATACTACATTACTTGTTATAAAGAGAAGGCTGCTGGTCTCCCATTGAGTTGACATTCCATGAGAAAATTGGTATTACAAAAACTGAGTATAAGTGTTATTAATGATAGAATGATGATGTTTCAGGAGCCCAAATTAATATTTTATGTCTATATGTATCTGTCAAATGCAATATGGTTATTTATTAAGTACATTGTAACATTAATAAATCATTATGGAACTAAATTTCTATAGACCTCAAACACATCATTATATTCTACACGAAGTACTGATATCTTATTCTTCTAGATATTTCTTAGTCTTTTGTCTTTTAGCTGAAGCATTAGATTGTTTTGATCAGGTCCCTTTTTGTTAAAGATGGACTAATCGTAGGCAAGAACTGAGAATTCTGTGTGGAGAAATGAGATCTAAAACTCTTTTTATGTGAAAACACAGAATAAATTGGTTTTGTCAGTGGTAGTCTAAGTTGATGTTGCGGTTCTCCCTGCAGAAGGAATGGGTGAAGAATCACTGGATTTTTACATGTAGTGCTTTCACCTCTGGTAGTACCAGGATTGAGCCTGAGCACAAATAAATAACTAAGGATGTACCTTTTCTCTGGAGAAAATGTTCAGAAACATTCTTCATATCCACCAATACTCGTCATCAAACCTTCCTTTCCAACTGGAAAGAAATCAGTAAATGTCACTATTTGAAGTGCCCCTTTGACAGAGCCAGGAACTAGCAAGTCATTGCATCACCCACAGAGTCAGCAGGAAAATGCAAATGCCATTTATCTCAAGGCTGGAAACAAGGCAGATGATTTGGTACCTTCTGAACATCTAAACGGTTTTCAGAGTTAGGGAAACAGGAAAACCAAAACCAGGATAGAAAGAAGATAGTGAAGAAGATGGTTCTCAGACGGTACAGATCAGAAAGAGGAGGAACAGCTAAATAACCTGAAAAAGATGCCACATCCATGGAAGACCGCTGCCCTCTTAATGGTGATAACAAGGATTAATATTTTAGCACTCTGGGGGCGCCTGGGTGGCTCAGTGGGTTAAGCCTCTGCCTTCGGCTCAGGTCATGATCCCAGGGTCCTAGGATTGAGCCCCGCATTGGGCTCTCTGCTCAGCAGGGAGCCTGCTTCCTCCTCTCTCTCTGCCTGCCTCTCTGCCTACTTGTGATCTCTGTCTGTCAAATAAATAAATAAAATCTTTAAAAAAAAAATTTTAGTACTCTGTTGCCACCACATTCATAAACACTGTTGTCAAATGAATTCATTTCCACATGCATGTAACTAAGTTTGAAAAGATATGTACTTTAAGTAATTAATGATACACTGAAGCAACAAAATTAAGTCATGATAAAATATTTGATAGTATAATGCTTATACTACTTTAATTATCAAATAAGATTTAATACCAATAGTGCCTTGTATGATTTTTTTAAGAATAATTATTCTAAGAAAAATTCCACAATATTTGTTCTTTTTACCTTCCTTTTGAAAAAAATAGAAAGAAGATATATAAATTTCTCTGAAATTTCAAGCCCCTAAAGCTGTGCTATGGGGAAATAAAAAAGAGAATCAGAGTGTGGCAACTAAAGATATAATCAACATAAGAATGTGCCAAACAAGAAGGGATATTCTGGGGCCTAAAAACCAGTAGTCAGTTTCACGGGAAACTAACCCTGTCATTCAACAGGCCCCATGCTGAGAAGGGTCCAGCACTTTGGCCACCTTTGTGAAATCATCAATCATTTCTAAGTCGTCTATATTTACATTTTTCATTGGTCTTTCTTGGAACAGGCTACAGCAAAATTCATTTCCTTAATAAAGGGGAACAGGCAAGTTGGAGAAGGTGAGTTTGAAGACCAGCTCTGTATGAGCTCTAGAAACAATGGCAGGAAGCTTTCTGGAAAGGAGAGGAGGCTACTGAGACACCAGGGAATCGAAGCAAAGAGGGAGGATTGATCTGTGGGATTTGCTGACGATGACTGTTGAAAAGATTATAATTTTAGATAACTACTAGTGTTAATGAGAAATGAATGGGTGAGGAGACAGTTACTGATTTTCCTCCCAAGTTTTAAGACAGATTCATAAAAAAGTGACATTTTAAGAGATGACATGTCTAACACTTTGCAGTAGCTACAAAGTAATATTACCTAAGAGAGCCACACCATTCAAATCGGCAAATAACATGTTTTATCAAATATAAAGAAAGCATGTGTAGTTATTTGATAGAATTTTGGCATTTGAAATCCTGTATAAAGCCCCTAACAGATAAAGTCAATTTCAAAATTTCAAATGGAGTGTGAAGCCCTGTCTTTAGCTTTGCTTAGACTTTGTGTAAAGCAAACATGTCTATAAAATTTTACTAAATCCTTGCAAACAAAATCTTTACATACATTCTACATTCATATGTGCTTTTTATTTCTGATAAGCTCTCATAAAATCCTATAAAATGAGAGTGGTTGCAGCATCTACCATTTTAGCAAAAATATTTTTATGTAAATCTTAAAATCATCTTTCTACTTTGAATACTACCCGGTTAACTTAGATTTATGGAAAATAAAAAGTAAATTAGCACAGAGCAAAATTATTTCAATGAAAAATCTTTTTTCTTAAAATTACTCGTGGCTTTAGTTTGAAAAAACCTCTTTGTCATGTAACAGCACATGTTACAAATAAAGGTGATTATAATTTTATTCTAAACAATGATTCAACTGATTCTCCATTAAGGTAAGATGCCAGTATAATAGAATTTAATAGATTTTTGTTAGAAAAAAAATTCTGTTCTCAAATACATAATGCCCAGGCTAAAATAAATAAATAAGTAAGTAAGTAAGTAAATAAATAAATAAATAAAATCCCTTATTGAAGACAAAAAAAAATAAGGAAAAAAATGAGGCAGAATAAGAAATAATGCTGTACACTAGGCCTAACAATCCACTTGCATTCATATGTATATATGGGTTACTGTTAAATATAAAAATTCTACAGAAGACAAAACCACTCCTACTATTCTTAATCTCTACTCCGAATACATGGAAAGTTTCCTGAGTGTTAAAAAGAAGACAAGAAGCCCAGGAATTACTTTTTCATTCTCTTAACAAAGCGTAATCAATAGTGGCAAATTGACTCAAACTTTCCCTCACTAAAATGGTTGCTTACGGGACACGTGGGTGGCTCAGTTGGTTGGACGACTGCCTTTGGCTCAGGTCATGATCCCGGAGTCCAGGGATCGAGTCCCACATCGGGCTCCCAGCTCCACGGGGAGTCTGCTTCTCCCTCTGACTTTCTCCTCGCTCATGCTCTCTCTCAAAAAATAAATAAAAATCTTTAAAAAAAAAAGGTTACTTACTAGATGGATGGGTGGATAGATTGACCAAGGAGTCTCCTCAAAGGATACAGGCTTTGGAACCCAGCATACACTTTATGTATACCTTGAACATTGTTGATTATGACTGCTTGACTTTAGCATTTTTTTAAATCTTCTCCAACTCTTATATTTCGTATCTATAAAACAGGGTTTATAACCTTATTTCAAAGACATTATAAGAGTGTCTGAGCCGCTCAGTCAGTTAAGCATCTGACTCTTGGTTTCAGCTCAGGATGTGATCTCAGGGTCCTGAGATGGAGCCCTGTGCTGGGCTCTGTGCTGGGTGTGGAGCCTGCTTAAGATTCTGTCTCTCCCTGTCCTTCTACCAACTCCCTCCACTTCTTTCTCCCTCTTTAAAAAAAAACAATTAATTAAAAAATAAGGACATAAATAAAATTACCAGAACACAGTTAGTACTGAATAAAAAAATAAATCCAGGCTGGTTTATAGCAGGTCAGCTCTGCTTAAAGTGAATTTTTTTTTTAAGATAATAGATTACTTATTAGAGCAGGTTTGGATTCAGAGCAAAATTGAGCAGAAGGTACAGATTCCCCACTTACCCCTTGCCACCAAACATGCATAACCTCCCCCAATATCAACATTCCCCACTAAAGTGGTACCTTTGTTACAACTCGTAAACCTCCATCAATACATCACTATCACCCAAAGTGCGTAGTTTATTTCGCATTCACTCTACTGTTGTATATTCTGTGGGTTTGGACAAATGTATAATGACATGGATGCATCGTTTTAGTATCATATGGAATAGTTTTATTGTCCTAAAATTTTGTGTGTTCTGCCTATTCATCTCTCACTCTCCCCTAGCCCCTGGCAACCACTGATCTTTTAACTGTCTCTATAGTATTATCTTTTCCAGAATGTCATATAGTTGGAATTCACAGTATTGAATTCCAGAATTGAATTCTCAGATTGGCTTCTTTCATTAGTAATACGTTTAAATTCCCTCCATGTCTTTTCATGGCATGATAGCTCACTTCTCTTTAGCACTGAATAATATTTCATTGTCTAGATATACCACAGTTTATCCATTCACTCAATGGAAGGACAGCTTGGTTGTTTCCAAATTTTGACAATTATGAATAAGATTGCTGTAAGTACCCCTGTGTAGTCTTTTATGTGGGCATATGTTTTCAACTCCTTTGGGTGAATATCAAGGAATGTGTGATGCTTGATTTTATGTATCAGTCTGACCAGATCAATGGATGTCCAGATAGGTGGTAAAACATTATTCCTGGGTATGTCTGTGAAGGTGTCTCTGGAGGAGATTAGCTTTTGAATCTGTAGACTGGGTAAAGATGTCCTTCACAAGTGTGGATGGGCATCATTCCATCCTTCAAGCATCCAAATAGAACAAAAAGTTGGAGGAAAAGCAAATTCTGTGTGCTTAAGCCGAAAAACCCATCTTCTCCTGCCTTCGGATATCAGAGACTCTGGCCCCCAAGCCGTTGGACTCAGACCAGGATTTATGCTGTTAGCCTCCCCATTTCCAAGCCTTTGGACTTGGGCTGAATTACACTGCCACCTTTCCTGGTTCTCTAGCTTGCATAATATAGATACCGGCTCTTTACAGCCTCCATAATCAGTTTAGCCAATTCCCTAACACAATCTCCTCTTATGTAGAACTATAACTTTCTACATCTATCTATCTTCTATCAGCTCTGTTTCTGTGGAGAACCTTGACTAATTAATACACAGTGATGTATATGTAGCTATAACACATAGATACATAGAATGATAACAGTATGTTTAGTTTTATAAGAAACTACTAAACTGTTTTTCAAAAGTGGCAGTGCCATTTCGTATTCTCTCTGGCATTGAATGAGAGCTCCTCTTGCTCCACATCTTGCCAGCATTTGGTGTTGTCAGTGTTTTGGATTTTGGTCATTCTGATAGGTATGTAGCAGTATCTCATTGTTATTTTTTTTTAAATATTTTATTTATTTATTTAACAGAGAGAGAGAGAGAGAGAGATATCACAAGTAGGCAGAGAGAAAGGCAAGGAGAGAAGGGAGAAGCAGGTTCCCCACTGAGCAGAGAGCTGGATGCAGGGCTGGATCCCAGGACCATGAGATCATGACCTGAGCTGAAGGCAGAGGCTTAACCCCCTGAGCCACCCAGGCACCCCATCACTGTTATTTCAATTTGCATTTCCTCAATGACAGATGGTGTGGGATACATTTTTCATGTGATTGTTTACCATCTGTATATCTTTGGTGAGGTATCTCTTAAGGTCTTTTGCCCGTTTTTTAATCAGGTTGTTTGTGTTCTTATTGTTGAATTTGAAAATCTCTTTATATATATATATATATATATATATATATATATATATTTTTTTTTTTTTTAGGTAATAGTCTTTTGTTAGATGTGTATTTTGCAAATATTTTCTCCTAGTCTCTGGTTTATTTTCTCATCCTCTTGGCATTTTCACTTACAGAGCAGAAGTTTTTATTTTAATGAATCCAGGTTATCAATTATTTTATTGATTGTGTCTTTCATTTTATACTAAAAAGCCATTATCATACCCAGTCATCTAGATTTTCTCCTATGCTACCTTCTATGAGTTTATAGATCTATTTTAGATCTGTGATCTGTTTTGAGTTAATTTTTGTGAAGGTGTAAAGTCTGTGTCTATATTCATTTTTTGCATGTGGATAGCTAATTGTTCTAGCACCATTCGTTATAAAGCCTATCTTCGCTCCATTGCATTGTCTTTGCTCCTTTGTCAAATACCAATTGACTATATTTATGTGCACTACTTTTGGGCTCTCTATTCTGTTCCATTGATCTGTTTGTCCATTCGTTTGCCAGTGCCCCATTGTCTTGATTACCATAGCTTTGTAGTAAGTCATGATGGTAATGTCAGTCCTCTAGAAATAGAATTTTGTAAGAGAAAGACTAAGATGTGGCATTAAAAAACTGGAATTAATTCTGATTTGGTAGGTGGGGAAATATAGTATTAAAAAAGAAATAGGATATTATGGAAAAGTATTTTCATTTTATGCACATTTGATCTAACTGAAATAAATAAAACTTGGGATATTTTAGACAGAAGTAACTAAATTCTACATGCTCCTCCTTAGATACATTATCAGAAAGAACTAGTGACTTGAGCTTGTGTCCATTTCCCTGCAAAAATAGGACAATCTTTCCCCTTATCTCTATCGCTAGAATAGTGTGATAAAAGAAGATAAAACAACGTGCTTGAAAGTACTTTGAGCTCTTTGAAAGGTTTGATACATGTGTTTGTGTATATAAGCTCCTCTTCCTCCTGAGGGGCTATGATATTATTTTGATTCTTTCTTGAAGTGCTGTTTCTGGACACACGCTCTTACCCACTTCACTATCACTCCAATAACTCCACTGCCGGAAATTACTCCTTATGTCTGCTGCTCCAGCAGTAATGATGGAATAGCTCACATAATTCAAAATCATGGATTTCAATATTTTATTCTGGACTCTCTCCATGTGCAGAAACTTAAATGAGTGGCACCAAAAATATCTTTATTTATAATAAATTGCTTTACCCAGTAAGGTCAAATTACTCTCCTTGTGGCATTATCTTGAATACACTTAAAGAATTAAATGGATGACCTTTTTTCTTTTTTTCCCCCTTTTCTCCATTTATCTGATTAAGGTCGTGCCTCATTTTTAAAAATCATATTTTAGAAGTTTTATGAACACATCTGTGTCAAACTCGAATTTTGCCAAAGTTAAATCACTCCTAAAAAAAATAAGCATGGAAGGAATGGATATTAATGGTTACTTTAATAGCTAATAATCAGATTCAGGATTCAGTGTAGGCCCAGAGTAAAAAGGTATATGTCTTCTTGATGTTAAAAATCCCGAGATAGTCTCCTTTCCCCTTGGTTTGGGGTATTGTAAGACCAGAAGTTTCCTTTTTATGACACAAGAAGCTCTTTAGTGCTTCGCAGTGGGGCATATAAAAATATCAATTCCCCAAATACAGAAAAAAATAATTCTGATGATCACAAGCACTAGCAATATTTCTATTATTATAGCCTTGATAATCAGATCATTGTCTCTACAGAACTGCATTAACAGTCTTTTTTACACTGTTTTTGCTCCAGAAAATAGTATCCCCAGAAATCCCCTGGCATTATTTGCCGTCATCTTGACATATTGCTACCTCTACAGGTTAGAAATATTTGCATCATTGACATATATCTCCATAGACGTGCCAGCTTATTTCATTTGACATTGTAACATCATGTCTATGGATTTATATTATAAAAATCTCATGAGAATGTCAATGACACAAAATCCCATTACAGTGAAGGGGAATTAGTGACATTAGAAAAAACATTGTGAGAAGTGACTAGAATACCTCATTTCGGGGAGTTTTGTTTCATAAAAACAGAAAAAACTCCTGATTTAATTATTTAAATAAATTTCTATGTGTCTTTCAAAAAATATGGTTACTATAAAACACAGACTTAAAAGAAACTAAGAAAATAGGTTGAATGAAAGATTGGATACGTTTTTGTTTCACCATTGTAATTCATTTCACTGAGTAAATGGCAATGCAACTCAGGAAGGAAAAGTAGGAGGGAAGGAGGGAAAACTCATTCACTTGTCACTTACTGTTCCAGCATACAACTCCGCAGCATGAGCGCAGAAAATCTGGTATGGATTAAGTCAGGGTATTGAAAACTTAAGCCAAATACTATTTCTGGTACTAATAAATTAGAGTTCACCAGTTTGATTTAAAACTGTCTGGAGATAAAATTCAACTACCTCAAATTTCACCATAGATAAAAGGGTTCTCTTCTTTCACTTATATTTTTATCCTATTTTATTTTAATTTCATTTTGAGGTATGACATCCTGCCCCATCACTTGGTTACACCATGGGACAAATGATTTAGTGACAGCTACAGGAATCGCCTCCACCATGGTTACTCTCACTCACAGCATGAAGGAAAATGAGCTGGATGCTTTTCAGTAGACAGGGCAGGACCATGAATCTTTCAGATGTCCACAAGTTCGTGTGCTGCTAGCCAAATCACTTTTATTTCCCTTACTAATATGGATATTACTGTGTAAGTTTCCCTAGACTTTCTTGCTTTTATGCAAACTCGGGGGGGGGGATGTTTTGTGAAAAACGGACTCCATGTGAGTTTCTCTTTTGAATTTATGGAGTATAGGAGGAGCACACAATCATTGATAGCTTGGGTGACAGAGAGCACCACGTACATTACCACTTGTCTATTTGGTGATTTAAAAGCACCTCCTGGAGAATACTGCTGATATTAGCTCAGTTACTTTATCATATACTTCAGTTATAAAATATATGTATTGTGAAGACAGAAAACTTGTAAATTTCTAATATTTTTAAATCTTAAAAAAAAAACCTAGAAATGTTGCATTCAAAGACAAGTTCAGTTTTTTTTTTTTTAAGATTTTATTTATTTATTTGACAGACAGAGATCACAAATAGGCAGAGAGGCAGACAGAGAGAGAGGGGAAGCAGGCTCCCTGCTGAGCTGAGAGCAGGATTTGGGGCTCGATCCCAGGACCCTGGGATCATGACCTGAGCCGAAGGCAGAGGCTTTAACCCACTGAGCCACCCAGGTGCCCCAAGTTCAGTTCTTAATAGTTAAATGATGGATATGCTATTTTGATAACAAATCATTGTTATTAGGGCCCTCCTAGGGGAAGGAGGGTAACTTTTTTTTTTTTTTTTTTTGAGGGTAGCTTTTGTAGTCAGACATAAATGATGGGCGGTTGTGGTCCTCTATTTTGTAGCTGAGGGATGTCAAACAATGGAAGGAATAGTATCAATTTTCAGGACGACTTTCAGACTTAAATTATATATATATATATATATATATATATACACATATATACACACACACATATAGAGAGAGAGAGACATACATATATATATATGTAAATAATGAGGAACTTTGAAATAAAGTTTGAAAGCTTCTTTGCATGTCAATCAGGACAACTGAAGTTATTCAGCAGTAAGCAGCACTCCTCCATACTTCAGTAACTTAAAAAACAAAATGTCATCTCTTTTCATACCAGATTCCCACCACATATCAACTGAGGGCTCTTCTTTATGTTGTCATTGTCCTTACCCTCAGAGCCAAGCTACTAGAAGAGCCTCTACCTGGAGCATTGCTGTTTTTAGTGGCAGGGAGAAGAAACTGACTAATCTCACAAAGAGAAAAACAGCGTGAGAAGACACTAGTGTTTATAACTTCTTGGACAGGAGTGGTCATATGCACCACACAAAGCCAAGGGAGACAGCAAGCGAAATTCTGACACATACCCAGAAGAACTGGGCTATTTGGAAAATGGCACTACTCACGATCGGACTATAAACTATGTTGTAACTGGCTACAGGGGCATCTAGAACACTTTCATGTTCTTAGCAGCCAGTACAGAGCCTGACACCTAGAAGTAGCCCAGAAAAGAGTCTGAGTGAAGGAGTGTATTGCTGGAAATGAAGCTGAATGGCAATAATTTTAAAAGCTATTTTCTTCGTAACCTTAGACTACCTGTTGAGGAAAGGCTGAGATTTGCAGTGTGTAGAATCAAATGAAATTGGCTCACACTGCATGGCAAGTTATAATCAATAACCTCCCATTCCTTATTTTTAAAATGTAAATGAAACCACCTGCCCTAGGGTAGAATTCAAAAGTACTTTTTAAGCTGCGATATGCTTATAATATTAAATAGATCTCGTTTTTGCCAACCAGAATAAAGCCACACAAGACAACCCAGCTGGGATAGGTTTATAATCCAAATAAAAACTCAAAATCACAATTATCATCACAGATGGAAATCTGCAGCTCTGGATAGTGTCACTATGGATAAATCCAGGAGCAAAGAAGATTGACTGGGGAACATAGATCTCCTCAACTGAACACTCTCGAGTCCCTGCCCATGTTCCCCCGTTTTTTCCCATGCCTGTCTGCCAGCATCCTATGTGTCATCTTGCAGTCAGTTCACTGACACCCTGTAGCTCAGCCGAATAAATGAATCAGTAAACAATGAAAAATATGTTGAAGCATGCTGTCAATTAAGGATTAAATGTAAGTTGGCTAGAATTACAGAGAGAAGGAAAGAGGATAGGGAAGTATAAGAAGGAGTGTGTGTGAATGATTAAATATGAGGTTCTACATAGAGGATCACAGGACAAGCTGAGGAAGGACTGTTACAATGGAGACGTTCAGAGTAAGATGGACAAGATCTATGTTCAAAGCACAGACACACACAGGATTTTAAAAAGCCAAGTGTTGTTTTAAGCAGTGTTTTAGGGTTCTTTAAAGCTGATGACTGACCCAAACTCTAAAATCTAAGCAATTAGAGACACATGTACGGGGGGCTTGAGGTTCAGCCATTCGGCGGCTTTGCTGAGAACTGGCAATATTCCCTGGGTAATTGGATAGCATTGCCTGCTGCTTTTATATCTCATCTCACTTAGGCATGTATTTGATATTCAGAGAAAATGCAGGGTAACTAATGAATGCTGCAAGCACAAATGAATATTATTTTTATGCAGATTTTTTGGCAACTGCGTAAAACATTTGGAGAGAGTAACCCAGCGTCAGAAGCATGGATGGAGAGCAGAGGCTTTGCATTCTAATCATATGCCTGCCTCCAGCTCCATACTTAATCTACTTGGGTCTCCCCAACGTCTTCTGGCTGTACCATCTGGCTAACCAAACTAAGAGTTCTCATGGTATATGTTATCTGACAATAGAATAGTGATCACTTAAAATTCTAATAGAGAACTATCCAAGAACTGAGTCATAAATCAAAGCCCCGTTTTTGTCTTCTAAACATTCTGAGCTCCTCAGCGGCTGCTGGGCATCCCATTTACATTCCAGATCCTTTTACAAGGCAGTAAAATGTGGATAAAATGAGCAAAGAATTTGAAGCCAGAAAGTATTTAGGCTTTGTTCTAACACTCACTAGCAAGATCTGACTGAATCACTCTAGGTCTCTTAAATAATGTTAGCTACATCAAATTTTTACAAGAGTATAATAAAGTGCTGTCTGCAGGATTATAAGCATAATTCATGTAAACATTTCTATACACTCTACAACAATATGCAAACATAAGAAAAGTTATAAAACTTTAGTGGCACAAAGGTTTTAAGAAATAGTTCTAAGAAATCACTGAAGTGTCTGAACATAGTAAGATTTTTGCTACTTCTAAATTAATGTAAATCTTACACTTATCCAAGATATGGATATGTGGTCATCATGTAGCAAATGTTTTGACAAATATACTGAAGCTCAGATCCACTAAGGAAAGTGGATCTTGGTGTTGAAATGGTTGGAAAACAAATTTTTGTTGCATATATTTTAACGTTAACTTCATTCATAAAAATATGAATGATCTGTGAAATAATCAAATAGTAACTCCATAACTCTGTTACTCTGATTTCTGATACGCTTACTATCTAATGCTTATGCCTTTTTTTGAATGTGTTTAATTTCCCAAATAGAATTTTTAGGTTTGTATTTTATTTGCAGGGTATGTTGATTTGTGTTAATCACAAAGTATCTCAATCAATAACAAGATCTAATATATTGGCCTCAGTTCTGGAAGCACCAACAGAAATAATCAAGTCTTTATAAGGTCTTTCATAAGCAAAACAATAGCTAACATTTACTGAGTCCTTACTATGTTCTATATGCAGGGTAGTGTGTGCCTGTGTGTGTGTGTGTATGTGTGTGTGTGTGTGTGTAGTTTCATTTAAACATCAGAAGGGGGGTGCCTGGGTGGCTCAGTTGGTTAAGCGAATGCCTTCGGCTCAGGTCATGATCCCAGGGTCCTGGGTTGGAGCCCCATGTTACTGGGTTCTCTGTTCAGTGAGGAGTCTGCTTCTCCCTCTCTCTCTCTCTCTGCCTGTGGCTCTACTTACTTGGGAGTGCTGGTGCTCTTTTTCTGCCAAATAAATAAATAAAATTTTTAAAAAATATAAAAATTATAAAATTAATAAACCTCAAGAGAGCCCCATAATTAAATAAACAGGCTTGTTCAAGGTCACTCAATCAAGATTTGTCTCTAGAAACTTCTTCAGTTGACTAAGAAACTCTGTCTCTGCATCACACCTGAACTTTGGTGGTTAGCCAGCAGGATGCTGGCACATGACAGTGATTTAAGAACGTAAAAAGAGAGAATGATCTTCTGTCTGTGGGTGTGCCGCGAATAAACCATAACAAAGTGCCAAATGGAAGGTGAATGTTTCTTTTATGAAATGGTTTTTATAAAGAGGACAAAGGGACTTAATTCATATTCAAAGCAAAGCACACATTTTAGGAACAGTTAAATGCTGATTACTCTCCCGCAATTCTGTTTTAATTAAATACTACCATTAAGAACCATACTAAATAATGTGCTAACATTTCGATTTGTGGATAACATATTAATCTGAGGTTCTCTGCCATCGAAGTGTTAAAAAGTTGGACTTTGAAGTGCAGGGGATTTAACAGAACTGCCCCTTCTCCTCCTACATTCTGAATACAGAGACACAGCACATAAATTCTGTGTTCACCTAGAACTGGATGAGACAACCTATCTCAGGGCTGCATGTACACAAATTCAAATGAAGAACACAAGTGATGAACAATAAGAACGGAGCCATACAGTGGGTTCTGGCTTTGGCACCGACGTGACTGGCCTTGCGATGTATTGCTCTATACACGGTGACATTGCAAGAGACCAAAAAGTTCATAATCCGTTATTGAACAGAACATAAAATACAACTTGGAGAACTGAAGTGATTTGCAAGAGATCACACAGAACATTGATGTTAAAGTAAAGGAAAAAAATCCAAATTTTGAGCAAGTCACATTATTTTCATGGATATTAGTTCATACCTCTGTAAAATGAAAAATGTTAACAAGGTAAGTTCTTAGATACATCTAGCACAAAAGGCTATAGTTACTGTGTAAGGTCTCAAATGAAAAATGTGTGTGTACAAAAAACAGTGAGCTAAGGGACTTTGACTTTAGAATTGAATGACCTACTCTCTCAGAGCCTTGGTGTCCTCATATTACACAAGGTGTGGGCGTGCATGCACACGTGTGTGCATATGTGTGCTCTGCCTAGTTTGTGTGACTATTCCAAAGTTCACAGGATACAAAGTATTGGAAGAAAATTACAGTGTCTTATTTGGTCCTGTCATCAGTATTTCAACAAACCACTGATTGCATGAAATTTACATGGTTAAAATAATCCCATTTCTTCAGAAGACATAGCTATTTTTGGTCAAAATGTAAGAGTTACAGAGACAAGTACACTATAGTACTCAAATTTGTCTTATTTTCTGGACTTGGGATAAGTAGTCATCAGACTTATCATATAGCAGACTTTGAGGGAGGGTAAAAGTCTTCAATGTTTATGAGTCACAAGGATGCCCAACAGGCATAAAACGTTATCACAAAGTATGGATTGCTTTATGATAGTGGAACGTTAACCTACTATTAAATATTTTATACATTAAACAATTAGATCTCTTAAACAGTTTCTTCATCTGTAAAATTGGAATAATAATGAAACCCTTCTTAGGGTTTGCTGTGAGGTTAAAAAGAAATAGTAAGTATAAAGTACTTAGGATAATGTCTTCTGCATGGTTAAACAGCAACACATTTAAAGATTATTAGTTCTCATCAATAACTAAATTTTGAAACATTACACAATCAGTTTGTTTCATCATAATTTGAGTGGAAAAATAAGCCTTGGAAAAATGATTTGCCTTCTTAATCTGTTTCACAGTGACAATAAAAATTCATAATAGAAATATAGATTTTAGAAACCCAGGAATATTGGACAAAAATTTTATTTCAGAAAAAATAGTGAAAATCAAAATATACATACACTTTTATCAAGCAGATGATATGCTTTTGAAGAAACAGTGAAGAGCCAAAAACAGCAAAATAAAGGAGTTGTGAAAAAGCCATTTTATTAGCTGTCTTCTATATCCTGCAAAGATAAATAAGAAGAATTGTCTTGCTCTAGGAATGTTAAGTTGTTCCCTCAAATTCCCCCCATTTATCTTCTAAATTCGAAACTATCACTGTGTGCAATGACAGACTTGCTCCCAAAAGTTTGTATTGTTATTGTTATTGACAATACTATGTTCTAAATTTCTAGAGGAAGGAAAAACAAAACAAGCTATAGCCCTACAAGGACAGTTTTCGCATGTCTGTGCTCAAATTTAAGCCAATAAAAATGACAGTCTTATTAAAACAAAACGAAACAACTAAGTGTAAAAGAATAAAGCCAATCACTAGCCTCCCCACAATACTGAAATTAGAGAGATCACTC